>NC_073640.1:45462500-45765530 GCF_029407905.1 Bubalus kerabau
TCTCAAATCAGATCATGTGACTCAAGCCAGTGGGTGGTCAGAATGAAAAGGTGTATTTCCTCTTTGTTTCTGAGGATTTGGGCTAATGGCCCAGAACATCACATGGCAGTTAGGTGACTGATAGAAAAGAGAAAGCAGCCATAACCCTCGGCCAAGGGCAAGCTATCAGATGGGTGTACTGCAAATCCAAAGAACTCTCCCCAACTCAAAGAACCTCAAGATCTCTGACTCGTCCCCATGGCCAAGTCTGGTCTTGTACTCCGTCTGTGGCACCAGAGGTTCCAGGCTTCAGAGTCAGTTTTTAAACAAACATCCCATCCAAGTGATGGGGGCACACAGAAGATAAAGAGTGTGCCTGTTGTAAGGACATTTGGACTGCTAATCTGAAGTAGAAGAAAGACGTGTCCTAATGAGGCAACTTGTTTAGTCCCTAATTCAGGTCCAACTCTTTGCAACCCCATGGGAATTCCCAGGCAAGACTCCTGGAGTAGGTTGCCATTTCCTCCTCCAGAGGATCTTCCTGTTCAGGGATCGAACCTACATCTCCTGCATTGGCAAGTGGGTTCTTGACTACTGAGCCACCAGGGAAGCCTAATGGGGCAAACTCAAAAAAAAGTGAAAGTTTCAGTAACTCAGTCATGTCCGACCCCATGGATTGTAGCCCGCCAGGCTCCTTGGTTCATAGAATTCTCCAAGCAAGAATACTGGAGTGGGTAGCCATTTCCTTCTCCAGGGGCAACCGCTCCTACTTAAATCTGGATAGCACACCTGCCATCTGTAGACTCACTTATTAACTCAATACACACAACACGGACCAAATCAGGCGTCAGCTCTGTAAGATGGGTACCGGATCTCATCCAACTGTGCTCCATCCTCTCCATGGGAACCAGGTGGCAGCTACGTAACATGATTTCTAGACCAAATTCTAAGGTGTGACTGCATCGTACAATCCCTGGGGAAGCTTTGTAAAACGCCCGTGCTTGAACCCAGTTACCAAAGAGTCTGGTTTAATCAGCTTGGGTAGAAATAGAGGTGAAAATTCTTTTAAAACTCTTGCTGACTTTAGTGGACAATAAGGGTTGACGACAGCTGCTTTAGACCAGTGGGTTTCAAACATTTTGGCCTCAGAACTCGTAAAAATGTAAACCTTTGGAAAGTTACCAAAGACCCTGGTGCTTTTGTTGAGGTGAGTCCTTAGAAATTAAAATTAAGACAGATTTTAAAGAGTCGCTTAATAATCTATTTAAAAAGAACAGTAAGCCTATTATATACCAACATATCTAGAATGTTTTCATGAAAAAATAACAATATGTTCAAAAAATTGGAGACGGGAGTGGCGTCACTGTACATCTCTGCAGGCATCTTTTGTGATTGGCTTAATAAGAGACAACCGAACCCCGTATCTGCTTCCACAGTCAGTCTGTTGCAATATGTTGTTTTTGTTAAAGTCTATGAAGAAAATCTGATCTCACACAGATATGTGGTTGGAAAAGGGAGGTGTGTGCTAATAGTCTTTTCACATAATGGTGGATATTCTTCTTTGATACTACACCGAAACGCAGACACTGGGAGTTTCTTAAAGGTTAGTTACAATAGGGAATTTGAAAATACATAAACTTTTTATATGCTGTTACATTTAAATCCACCGGGTTATCTTGATGTGTGAATTAATCTTTTACCCTTTCATAATTTGGTAACAACAAGCATTGGTCGCTTGAATATTATCTATTCAATAAGCTGTGAGATCTTCCAATGTTGACACGATTCATTGTACAATATTAAAAAAAAAAAGTCACATTCATTAGTCTCTCTTTAAGTTTTGGAAAGCTGTCAAGCTCATGGTGGCTGATATAAGTATTTCAAAATTCTTGAAAGCTTGAATTTTATCATTGGCAACAAATACTGTCAGTTATTTTCCTGGAAGTGACAGGATTCATTTGTTCATTTTCCAGAAAATTCTGCCAAATAGTCAAGTTTGAATAACCAGAGTCTGTGTATCAGTGTTCTCTCAAGAGAAAATGGTGCTCTGTGAAGGAAAAAAAAAAGCAGGGGGTCCAGCTTAGGACCCCTCATATAACACAGCTGCTTCTCCTTGCGGGAGCTGTCAGCTTCAACACGGGACAGGATCGCTCTGCGTGCATCATTTCATCACACAGGGTATTTCAAAGGTCTGTGCTCGAAGACTGAGATGGAATGAAGTGAATAACTGTTACTGCTTCATCAAGTCCATTCTTTCTTTCCAAATTCAGGATCTTTTAAATACTCCATGTAATGGTACATAAATATTTTTATGTAAATGGTACATAAATTATTTTTATTTGTGGCAAAAGACATAACAAAGTTTACCCTCTTCACCATTGTTTTGAAATTGATGAGACTTTTTTATTTATTTTTTTTTAACCGCACCATGCAGCATTTGGGTGGGACCTTAATTCCCCAACCAGGGGTCAAACCTGTGTCCCCTGCAGTGGCACAGAGTCCTAGCCACCGGATCACCAGGGGCGTTCCCATGTTCACTACTTTTTAAATGAGTGGTCCCCACTGTTGTGCCATCACCACCATCCATCTCTGGAATTTCTGCCACTTACAAAACTGAAACTCTAGACCTGTTAAACAATGACTCCCCACCCTCCCTCAGTCTCCTCAGCCCCTGGAAACCACCTTTCTACTTTCTGTCTCCACTAATTTGGCTCTTCTGAGCATTTTATATAATTGGAATCATGCAGTATTTGTCTTTTTAGTGACTGGCTTATTTCACTTAACACGATGTCCTCAAGGTTCGTGTGTGACGTACGATGGGGTCAGGATTTCCCTCCTTGTGAAGGCTGAGTAATATTCCATGGTATCCCACGTGAGAGCCGCTTTTCCTCTTTCTGCACGGCGTGGCGGTGAGCAGCACAGGGACTGTGAGAACCGCGATTATGCTAAGGCACCAGCAGTTTCACTCACCATCAGCACAAAATGAAAAGGCCAAATAATGTCTTCATGTTATCATGAAGATCATTCTGGCTTCTCAGATCCCTGAGGGAGTTTCTGCAAATTTATAAGTTGGACTCTATGCTGAAATTTCCTCGTGTGTCTGCTGACTTTAATGTGCATATTGTAGACCTTAGGATTAATACAGTGAAATAGAAAGTCTTTTAAAAAAAAGAGAGAGAGAAGGAGAAAGAAAATACAGTTACAGTCCCTAGAGCCCAGAGACAACCATGGTTGGCATAGATGCGGTGTATTACCTCCGTTTCTCCTAATGTTCTCTCACACAGGCCATGTTCCCGAATGCTTCTGTCTTTTGAATGCTAGAAAGCAGGGCACGGGCTAAAGATACTTTGCTGGACAGATATTTTTAATCTCTTTACAAGCTCCATAAAAACAGGAGACAGTTAAATTCAGAACTAAATCAGCATTTCAAAATGTGAATTTAATTAATCCTGTAGAATTAGTTAGAGAATATTTGTCTTCTCACTGTTTGCTCCCTGCCATCTTATGATGGGGTGTGTGGGAATACCTGACTTCTTACTTTGAAAGGCCTTGTTTTTTAAAATGTATGTCATGCTGGTCTCACGCTGGCTGTGGGAGGATGACATGAGTCACATCTATGGGGTGCCTAGCAAGGAGTTGACATTGAACAGGAACTTAGCACGTGTTTGTTTTTTTATTTGTTGCTGTTGTTTAGTTGCTCAGTCTTGTCTGACTCTTTTGCAACCCATGGACTATAGCCCGCCAGATTTCTCCATCTATGGGATTTCCCAGGCAAGAATAGTGAAGTGGGTTGCCATTTCCTTCTCGCAGGGATCTTCCTGACCCAGGGAGTAAACCCACATCTCCTTCATTGGCAGTTAGATTCTTTAATAAATACTAATGTAAATAACAACAATAATACTGTTATTCAATTTATCTTGTCCATCTATCGTTGTCTTTAGATGGTGAAAGGCTGATATAACCATCCCTACTTATCAGATAAGGAAATAGAGGTTCATGAAGCGGAGTGGCCTCCTAAAGTTGTAGGACCTGGGGACTGGGATTCAGGACTGAGAGCTGCTACCTCTACCAGGAAGAGGGCGCCTGAAGTGGGTACCTGGGTATCTCATTCTCTTGTGTTGGCCCACCTCTGTCATGCTCGCTCTGCCGTCTACCTAACATTTCTCCTTCAAAATGGCTCGCTTTTTATACAAAATAGTTTTTTTTTAAGTTACATGACTACCATAAAAGTAAAATGAGTATCACTTGCCATAGAGAGATGGTATCAATGAAATTAAACATAAATACATATCTAAATAAAGGATGGTTTCCTCCATGTGGCTTAAAATCACCTGCAGCTGCTCTGGAGCATGTGCTCCCCCTTTGGGCTCCTGGTTCTTAGGGGACCATTGAGGCTCTGAGGAACTGTAAGTCAATGCTCAAAACATCTGCAGCCGTGGCAACAGCTGAGGGCTTTTACAAATCGGATACACAACTCGGGCTGTGACGTCATTTGTGTTCCTGCAATCTAAATCCTCCTTCATCCAAGCCTTCAAGACATACACAAATATTTACAGGTGTCAATTCAGGGGTCTGTATCAGGGTGGATATGGGATACAGATGGGGTTAACTGGGATGATCTTGAAGTGGAATCTCTTCTGAGGAACCTGGAGCAGGGAAAGGGAGGGTGGAAATGAGGCTGCAGCCCTGAGCCAAGAGGTGGGTGATGGTAATGTGTGACAGAAGTCTGGAAGGGTGGTCCTCACCGGCTAAGCTCAGAGCCAAGTGTCTGTGCATCCCCTGTTCTACAAGCTGGAAAACACTACAGGATTTCATGAGAACCTGAGGGTCAACCAGACCCCCGTCATGGCTGGCACATAGTAGCTATTCCACATATACTAAAGCAATTGACTTTAGAATTTGAGGCTGTATTGTGTTAACCTGGAGAGGACCTCAGGACCCCCAGTCATGCAGCAAGGGAGCAGGGGCTCACCCCTTTGGGGGGCTCTGTGTAGATAGGGTAGGAGGACTGATTTTGGCAGGAATATGACAAGAGAGTGACATAAGAAGCGTTTGCCTGAGTTACACACTGCAACTATTTTCCCCAACAGCCTTACAAAGACACACTGAATTCTCACAAAACAGTAAGCAGATGCTGTCCTCTTAATAAATCTCCAATCTTTAAAAACCCATCATCCTGGCCAAATGCCGTGGCTTTCCCTAATAAACAAGGAAGGCTGTGTGGCCGGCTGGATTAATTAATACCCACAGGTTCCTGACCTTTTCCTGGTCACGTGAACAATCAGTTCCCCCCCCCCCCAAGACAGATGACCTGCTTGCCCGTCTTCTTCCATGATGTATGTGTGTCCTTCTTATGCAAGAGACGTGGGACGAGGATCTAGTCCCTGACCGGGTCCACTTTCTGTTCCAGAATAAAACAAACATCAAAACAAAAATCTAGCCTGTCTTTCCTTGGCCTTCCCCCATTGCACAGCCAGACCCTTATAAGGAAATTGGCATTTGCTCCAACAGCCAAGGATGCCTCGCTGTCTTCTGCTAAAGAGTGAGGCTTCACTTTCTTTTTCTAAATCCATGGCATCTCCCCCACCCCCACCCAGGGAAACAGCACGCCCTGAGCTAGGGTTTTGGCTAGAAATTTGGCACGTCTGTGTTCTGCCCACATCAGGGGCAGGCAGTGCCTCCAGATGGGATGTTTGGACAAACAGGATAATCCTCAGGCTGGGAAAGAGAAACTCAGGGATTCGGCTGGTTGCTGTGGATGCCACACCTGTCCCCAGAGCTGGACCACAAGCATTGGACTTTTACCAAGCCCCTCTGTCTCCCAATTCATACTAAAGTATGAATGGCCATCCCAGACACAACAGAGAGCAGTTCAAGGAAGGCATGCAGATAGAAGTAGGCACCTCACTTTACTATATTAGATTGCATTCATGTTCCAAGTTCACAGCCCGAGGCCACCAAAGGAAAAAAAGAATCATTTGTACCATTCACAAACATAATAGGAAATGAAACTTGAGAATACATGAAATCAGCTACAGAAACTACAAAAACATACATCCTGGAACCATTTGACCGGGGGCAGCATAAACATTGCAATTGTTTGTAGTCAAGGTAGAAAATAAAAGTAGAAAAACATATGAGCATCGTCTTGTGGGCAAGCCCTCCCTCTGATTTGGGTCAACACAGGAAGTGCTCGCAATGCAGGTAGAAGAGCCCAAGTTCAAATTCAGATTATATCACCCACCAGCTACTTGGTCTTGATCACCTGAGTTCAACTTTTCTGCCTTAGTTTTCTTATCTGTAAAGCGGGTATAATCATACCATATCCTCATAGGTTGTTGGGAGGATGCCTGGATCCAAGACTTCAATAGAACACTGCCTGACTTCTGCTAAACCTCCTCACTTCAGGGTCACAATCAAGGCACCTGAACAGGGACCAATGGATATTTTAAAAATAAAGTATCCGCAGGTTATTCTGATAATCCACCTGGTGTAGAACGCAGCCATCGTGAGGAATGACCATGATGGTCATGAAGACAACCACTTTTAGCACCCTCATGCTGGGGCCAGCCCCTCCCCCACAGTCTTACCTGCCCTCCACACAGCTACCCAGACTCACTAACTCCCAATCCTCCCCAGAAAGACTCCTGAGAGCCAAGTTGTCATCCCCAGTCTTAACTTTTAAAAGTACCTAGGAGAGAAACAACCACACAAAGATAACAGCTTTGTGTTTGGTGAATCTTGGAAGAGGGCCATACTTCTTGCTAACAATAAGCCTTGCTCTGGCTGCCAGGAAACTCAAAAAAAATTAACTAGAGCAACGTAACCAATATATTTTACTTGTGTATTCCTTTGATATGCAAGCATTATTTTTTCTATTTCAAAAGCATGATTGAAAATTCTATTAAATATGTGGACTTGTCAAAAGCTAATTGGCAGAGTTCCCCACTGAGGGTAAGAACATTCCAGAGCTGCTGAGAAGCAGAGTATAAACACATAGCCTTAAAATGTGCCAGGGTTCACACTAGGAGCTTCTGCTCAAGAGATGAAGTTTTAGTGATACCTCCTAAGTTCCCTTTCCTACAAGCTGGAGGAATAACCAGAAGAAAACAGAAGAGGTAGGTACATCAGAAGCCAGAACACCCAGGTGGACCATTTGGTAGCTATATGATCTTCTAGGACCTCAGTTATCTGATCTGTGAAATGGGATCTATTGGGAATAATGAGACCAACTCTCCCTGTGCATCTGATGCAATAGGATTGCCACAGGTGTGTATGAAATAAAGGATGACAAGGGCCTTTGAAGACAGTAGGGCATGGCATCCATGCAGCATCGTCATAGCAATTTCACCTTCTGCATCTACCTCCATGATACCTGAAGATCCTGTTCAGAAAAGGGGAATTCTAAAGTGATGCAGCTTGCTTGCTCTCTCTAGGTTTCTGTTTCTTCACCCATGAAAAAAGAAGAAAAAAATCCTGGTCCAAATCCCCAGGTTAGCACTGGTCTGAAAACAATGGTAGCTCTCACTGCCAAACTTCACATGGAACCTTCACATCAGCCACATGAAATAACTGCTGTTAATGTCAACTCCACTTAAGAGGCAAGGAGACAGAGGCACAGACAGCTTAAGAAGTGGCCAAAGGTCACAGAGCAATTCATTCCCAGGCAGTCTGGCTCCTTTTAAAATATTTATTTTATTATTTTAATAAACAATATTTTACCATGTATTTTTAGTATCAAGAGGTAATAAATGTTATTATTTATTAAAATATTGTTAATATTTTAATATTTATTTTTGTTTATTTGGTTATGCCAGGCTTACTTGTGGCATGAGGGTTCATTTGTTGCAGAATCTGGGATCTAGTTCCCTGACTAGGGATCAAACCTGAGCCTCTGGCATTGGAAGTGCAGAGTCTTAGCTACTGGACCACCAGGAAAGTCCTGTGACCCAGACTCTTAAATGTACACCCTCTACAGTGAGAGTAGGGGTGAGAAAGGCAAAGAGGAGGAATAAAGAACTTCTCATCCCAATTGCTGGTGCCCTGAGAGACCTCTGTTCCTAGATGGTGGCCCAAGGGGTCAGACCAAGGGGAGATGGCACAGCTGCTGGTAACCATCAGGCTTGTGTCCCCTCAAAGTTCAGGTTATCTTCACCTTCCTGATTTGGTCAGAGTTAAGAGAAAGACTCTTCAGACTCCCACCAGCAAAAGCCCACAGAATGTGAATGATGCTTCCTGACACAAGGTTGAGGAACAACAGGTACAGAGAGATCATATGACTTGTGGGTCCATTAAAGAACAAAGGCAGGCCCACAGGGTATGTGAGTCGGGTCGCGGGATGCTCTGGGAAGCTGCTGGCTGGGGAGGTGTGCCCAGTTTCCTCATGTCCCGAGGGTGCTGATCTGGGTGCTGGTTACATAGATGTGTCCCAATCATCGAGCCGCACCCTTGTAATCAGTGCACTTTGCAGTATGAACATTACACTTGAAATTACATATCTTTTAAAAAGGGGGTTAAAACTTCCCCTAGACAGAAGCAGTAAAGCTAGAATTCAGAAGTGCCCACTAACATTGGCACCTTCATCCACAACCAGTTCTAAATGGTTAAAAAAACAAATAGAGATGGCAAATGTGTTTCTCCCTTGGCTTTCCCATGATGAAATCTATGCACCTCAAAAGATGCACAGGCAAGTTTCCAAACAAAGGAGGTGCCAGAGGAGGCAAGCGGTGCACATTTGATACAGCACAGAACAACTGATCTACCTCAGTTGTACATTAAATAATTGTGTGATCATTTGGTTAATATCTTTCTGTGGGCTTGGTGAAACTGGGACTGAGTCTGGTATGTACAAGGCAAGTGCATAGTAGGTCTTCTAGAAATATCTAAGGCAAGGGACAATGAATAAGCACTTCTTAGTCCTTATGGCACTTGCAGTTTCTACTCCATAACTTGTGTTCTCCCTTCCTTCTCCCTCCACTTTTCCCAGCTCGCCCACTCGCTCGCTCTCTCTCTCTCTTTATCTCTCTCTCTCTCACACACACACACACACACACTGACCAAGAGGTCCCTGCCAGCACCTTGGGCCGGGCCGCATAAGTTCTCCGAGACACACTGAGGCATCTATGACTCTGCTCCTCAGATGTCCTGGCAGGGGAACCACTGGTGAGTTTCCCTGGACACGGGGGCAGCACCCATAGCAGACAATGCTTCAAGCCCCCAAACAAGGCCACCAGATGAGGTGGTCATGGCCTTCTGGGGAGCCCTGAAGCCAAGGGGAACCCCCAGTGCCCTGTGGGCAGGAGCCCCAGTATCTTGGATTTCCTGCTTCATAGATGTGGTCTTTGCCTCTGGTTCTGCCTGTGTCTACAGCTCGAGATTTCCCCATCAGGCTGGCAATTTCCCCCCATCTCCTCTGAAGCCTACGGGTGCCATGCTTAGCAAAGCTCATATGGTTGCTCCCCAACATTCACGCGAGGAGGAACCCTGGTATCCCCCATATCTGTCTTTCACTGGAACTCCTGCCTCACCCTTGTCACCCCACAGCTGCTTTGGCACCTTTTCCTGAAAATGTGGCTTCTGCTCCCTCCTCTGCCACCTCTAGCCAGGGGGACACTCAGTGAGGAGCAGCCCAGCTCCTGGAGACCCTGGGGCCTACAGAAGCCCCTGCCCAGCTGGCAGACTCCCTGCCCCCTCTTCCCATTGCAATTTGCCTGTTGGTCCTTCATCTCCAGGATCCCTTCTCAGTACCACGTGACTGGGTGTTCCACTGTGGGACAGCCAAGTTTATATGCTGTCAGGCACTTTATATCCCCCATAACTCTGCCTCCCAAGCCCTCCTGTGCATGTGTTTAATTTTTACAATCAAGAAGACGAATGGGGAGAGTGACAGCCCAGACACTCTGGAGGGGTGGGCTCCAGCCCTGCCTTGGCAGAACCTGGGCATGAATTCCATCAGTGACCCGAGGCTGTATTTTCTGCATAACACCCCAGTGGTTTTTAAATCTCCTTAAACTTTTGATGGCTGAGATAAAGGAGAAGGCAGAGGCTGTATAAATATGGAGCCACTATTTGGGCAGAGCTGCCCGGACCTCTGTGGGGGTGGGTGTGGAGGCTACTTTGTATTGTCACTTGCAGTTCATTCCCAGCTCCCTTCCCATGCCCACACGCTCTTCCATCTCGCACTCAGTGGGCAGAACGGTGGGAGCACCCATCTCCCACCAAGACACACCCTGTGATGAAGCAGTGACAAGGATGAAGAAAGGACACGTAAAAAGAAAATATTCCATGAGAATAAATGCATCTCTTTTCAATGGTGTTATTTGATTCATCATAACCAAGAATCTAATAAAAGCAATACCCTTGTTATGAAAATACAGCTCTAAGCCAAGTCCCCTAGATGCCACTTCCACTTGGATGGCAGCCCAATGACCCTCCTGCAAGGCAATGCTGCAGCCCTTGCACCAGAGCAATTGTCTAAAACTGCAGGCCTGTGCACATCTCTGCCCTGCTTTAAATGTCTCACCATCACTCACAGTCTACGCTCTATCATGTGTTCCCTGACTTCCAATAAAACAACAGCAGCAGTAATAGTAACGGCAGCCAATACTCAGTGAATAATTGCTTTGGGTGACAAACCATGTGAGATATTTAGCAGGAATTATCTCATTTTTCTCCCCTATCACCCCAGGGAGCCAGTTACTTTTATTTCACTGATTTCACAGAGATGCATGAGGAGGAGCTTGCCTGAGGTCACATGGCAAGTCAGTCCTGTTTTCTAGGAAGACACGCTTGAGGGCTGAGCAACCATGTGAATGTGCCACATACAGCATTCCGGGCACATCTCTGACCACAAGAGGTAAGTTGTAGTTTAGGGTTTGCTTACCCATCTCCCTTGGTGAATCACCTTCAAGACAGACACACTATCTGATTCATTGGTGTGCCCCCAGGATTCAAACACGACATGTGGGAGGGAGCAGGTAAGAGCTTTTGGGTGGACCTGTGTTGACATAAGCCAAGAGGTAGGTTTCCATTAGCTCAGATGGGCTCTGGGTTATCTCTCCTGCCTCTGCAACCTGCTAGGCTGGACTTCATAACTAAGCAAGAAGGTCTGTCAGGATGGAAACAGTCTTTCTTCTTCCCCTCCCCTCCTTCATGAGGTCTTGTTCGTACACCCAGTCAAAATGTTTCTGCCTTGAAACATCACTTGAGGACCAGTTACATCCACTAGATTCATCTCAAATCCTTCAGCTCAAGAATAAATTTTAAAATTGAGCCTGCCACAGTATAGTCCCATCATTGTGCCCAGGGATGAGCATTTTATTCCAATATGAGGACAGGAAGCAGGAGGGAGCTATGACACCAGTGAGCTTTCCTGGAGAAGCAAAGATTCGGCTGAAGAGAGCAGATGGATCCAGAGCTGAAGTCGAACTGATAATAATCAATACCATCTGAACTAATTCAATTCATTTGCCTTGTATTGAATATGATCTTAATATACTAAGAGACATCAGCTTTCATTAGCGCCTAAGAAACCATCTTTGAAAAGAGGCAAAATGGTATCAAATGTGTAATGTGAAAAACATTGTTTTCAACATCTTTCCACTTCATTTAGCATTTTGAGGAATTGAGGCTGTATCTTGTAGCTATCAAACTGAATTAATCACCTTGAGACCTGATAGAAGATAACTGGAACTCTAATTTCAGGCTGCTTTTATCCTTGGAAGATGGCCTTTTAAGTTAGAATATGGGAATTAACATAAAATCTTTTCCACTGCTTACAAACCATCATAATACAAATTTTCAATAGACTAGTCCTGGGCTAATGAACATGGTAACCACTCAAGATAAATGGTTGCTAAACACTTCAAATGTGGCTGATCTAAATTGAGATGTAAAATACACATATATTTCAAAGACTTAGTTCAAAAAATGTAAAATATCTCAATAATTTTTATATTGACCCGATGTTGAAATGGCAAAATTTTATAAATATGAGAGTAAATAAAATGTATGATTAAAATTAATTTTACCTATTTTTTTCTTACTTGTTTATTGTGCTTCCTGAAAATTTTTATTTACTTATTATAATGCAGCTCACATTGTATGTCTGCTAAACAAGGCTGGCCTATACGATTAAATACAATGGAGAATTGAATAATGTTTACCAACAGTTTTTATTTTTATTATTATTTTTTTTACCAAGAGTTTTTAAATGAACTGGGAAAATATATGAAATATCATGTAAGTGAAAAAAGTAACATAAATTGTATGTAGAGGATAATTAAAACCATGTAAAATACACCTATATGTTGATGTATGTGTAGACAGAAATTGACAGAAAGAAAAACTCGGCTAAAATATTCATCTCAGTGTAAATGGTGGGGTTAGAGTGTAAGCATACTTGTCTCCTTTATACACTTCTAAGTGTTCCTGAAAGAGCTTTTTATTATGTTTATTATCAACAAATAATAAATACCAAAAAGGAAATAATTCCCCATAATAATTAGTATTGTTATTTGTAGCTCTGCATCTTGCCTGAAAATTGCTAAAGTAAATAATTTACAAGAACATTTAGCCCTTATTTAGCCCTCAGTGGCTTCTCATCATGAAATACACCATTTCAAATGAAGAGTTCATTCTCAGGAGAGTCCATTTTAGTTATACAACAAAATATTTTCTTCAAGTGAGTGTTCAACTCAGGAACAGGAGATGATCTGGTGAAAAAATTGGCAGTCACCATTGTACTGTTACGCTGGGAAGAGAAAGTTCATTATCAAAGTTTGCTCATCCAGAATTTATAACTAGTTCCTTGTTGCTTGAATAAAAGGAAAGAAAAAAATATCCCCAGGAAAATATGTCATAAGTTCCCAACAGCTAGACCTTTGTGTACATAATGTTTGAAGAAACAAGTATTTTCTAAACTGGGAAAGCATGAATGAGCGAATGATCTTGGCTTGATCTTTTGCCAATTTATTCAACCCTCTCAAGGAACCCTGTTGCAATGACATTCATCTGGAAACTCTGAACTCTTCCTGGATCACAAAGGTCCACTCTACTAACCATCCACCCACCCACTCACCCATCCATACATCTATGCACCAACTCATCCATCTACCGATCCACCATGTATCTACCCGCTTACTCTCCCATCCATCTACTGATCCACCCATCTATTCGTCCATCTGCTTGTCCATTCATCCATCTTCCCATCAAATTTTTCTGGAGGGCTACCATTGGCTAAGAAGCATTCTAGACACTGGGGATACGACCAGTGAACCAAACAAAGTCTTGCTCTCGGGGAGCCTATGTTCTAGGTGGAGAAGTCATATAGTAAACAGGTTAAAGCACCATCATGATAATGTCAGAAGGTGACCAATGCTTTAAGGAAAATAAAGCAATGCAATGGCAAACCAAACAACTAGGATGGGGCTACTTTAACTAATGTATTTGAAGAGGTGAGAGTTGAACTGAAATGGCTGGCTGCAAGAGGTGATACCCATGTAAGAACATTTCAGGCACAGAGATGGGCAAGTGCAAATGTCCTGGGGCACACCAGTTTTGAAGACCAGGAAGGAGTCCAGCGTGGCAGCAGAGGACAATAGATGAAACAAGAAAATAGGCAGGGCCACTTCACCTAAGCCTTGTAGGACATAAAGAGTATAGATTTTATTCTAATTTCAATGGAAAGGCATCAGATTGGCTTAAGTAGGGGTCCTGATATGATCTGATTTCCGTATTTACTGTGTGGGCAAGAATGAAACCGAGAAGTCTTTTGGGGAGGCTACTGTGGTCATCCAGGCCCTGAGAGACCAGGGCCACCTGGATGTCTCATAACTCCAGAGTATTTTGAGAAGGCTCCCTTTGGAGCACACATAATCAACTGTGACCAGCCTAAAACAACAGCATCAGTTTATTGCCCTCTTAACGCGGTGGTGTGGGAAGAGCACACCACCCCTTCAAAAGTGAAATCATCTGCTCAAACCCTTCACATATTTAAATGCCCCAAATCACACACCAAGCAGAAGGCCCCTTTGAGATTCCCTAAGGTTTGATTCCACTGAGTTTCCCTGCTTTTCATTTACCTCGACTGGTTCCAGCTGGGTCTGGAAACCGATGTATCAACAGTCCCTGTCCATGAAGGCTTCCCAGCAACCAGGAAACAGGTCGTCAATTGCAATCTCCATAGAAAAACTGATTCTGTCAGAGGCTCTCCAAACCCCACATGGCTGGGCCCTATCTGGGAGCTGGTTCCTGCCGACAGCAACAAACAAACATCGTAGCCCCCCAAGCTTGGACTGACTGTCGCAGGAGAGACGGTGGAGCCCCCTGGTTCTCCAAGCTCCTGGCTCACTCTTTCTCTGTCAGGGCATCCTGGGTAAGTCTGACCTTGCAGGAATCTGCCCCAGCCAGCTACTTGATGATTAACTACCTTTCTGACTTTATCAACTGCTGTTCCTTTCCTGGCTCCCACCCAGACCCATCTGGGTAGGAACATGGACCCAGTGATCCTGGCATCTGGAAGCATTTGTCTTAAAAGAGCCAATTCCCTCTTGATGTCAATTATCAGCTCAGCTTCCAGCCAACAGGCCAGATATTCTCTCCCAAGGCCCAGACCACAGGATGTTGCCTGCGGTGTGTGTGGAGTGCTCCTCTGTGGGCCACTGTTCAAGGGGCATCCACAGACCAGCTCATGCCCCTGGCCTTGTGAAGGATGGGCCTGTGCCAGAGCATCTAGATCACTGGCAAGCATATGTGCATACATGCGCGTGTGCACACACACACACACACACACACACACACATTCAAAAACACTCTCTCTCTCTACCAGAAGTTAGCTCCTGGAATGCAGCATCTGAAAGGCCTAAGACATGTGGCTGGGGCAGAGGAATGAACTGTTTACTGAGAAGTTGCTCAGCTCTGGACTTTGTGAATCAGGACCATGAAGGGAGGCACTGATGTGATCTTCAGCTGGGCAGAATTGCACGGAGAGTTGAGGAAGCAGTTAGGGGTGGAAGACGGTGCCAGAGAGCTAGAAGGTGCACCCACAGAATTCACTCTGGGTGCTGTCCCTTGATTATACACAAACACCTTCTCTTCTCTGTGCTTAGCTTTTCCAATTTTTACCATGGAAACAATGGCTTAGAGGAGTTTCAGAGCTTCCTAGCTACAACAGAATTCCATCATACATAGAGGTCCAGGCTCAGCACTCAGAATCATGCTGAATCAAAGCTGTCCCTGAAAACTCCTTAGAGTACAGCACACTTTCATGTACATGTGAAGAAGAACTTTTATGAGTATATGTATCAGTTACGAAAGCATTTCACTGTATAAATTATTTCTCTTTCACCAAGCATGTGTATGCAGACATGCAGATGATAACCACCCAAATAACAGAAAGCAAAGAGGAACTAAAGAGCCTCTTGATGAAGGTGAAAGACCAGAGTGAAAAAGCAGGCTCAAAACTCAGCATTCAAAAAAATGAAGATCATGGCATCCAGTCTCATCACTTCATGGCAAATAAATGGGGAAAAACTGGAAACAGTGACAGATTTTATCTTCTTGGGCTCCAAAATCACTGCAGATGGTGACTGCAGCCATGAAATTAAGACACTTGCTCCTGGAAGAAAAGCTATGACAAATCTACACAGTGTATTAAAAAGCAGAGACATCACTTTGCTGGCAAAGGTCTGGATAGTCAAAGCCATGCTTTCTCCGGTAGTCATGTATGGGTGTGAGAGTTGGACCATAAAGAAGGCTGAGTGCTGAAGAATTGGTGCTTTCAAACTGTGGTGTTGGAGAAGACTCTTGAGAGTCCCTTGGACAGCAAGGAAATCAAACCAGTCAATCCTACAGAAAATCAACCCTGAATATTCTTTGGAAAGACTGATGCTGAAGTTGAAGCTCCAGTACTTTGACAACCTGATACAAAGAGCTGACTCATTGGTAAAGAAAGACCCTGATGCTGGGAAAGACTGAGGGCAAGAGGAGAAAAGGGCAACAGTATGAGATAGTTGGATGGTATCACCGACTCAACGGACCTGAGTTTGAGCAAACTTCTTGAGAGAGTAAAGGACAGGGAAGCCCAACAATAAGCATGTATATTTTAATATACAAATAAGCGTAACTTAAAGAAACATGAGCAGCTGTATGGTATATCTGGGCTTCCCTGGTGGCTCAGACAGTAAAGAATCTGCCTGCAGTGCAGAAAACCCAGGTTCAATCCCTGGATCAGAAAGATCCCCTGGAGAAAGGAATGGCTACCCACTCCCGTACTCTTGCCTGGAGAATTCCACAGACAGAGGAGCCTGACTGGTGACAGTTCATGGGGTCGCAAAGAGTCAGACCAGACTGAGCGACTAACACACACATAGTATTTCTACAAATTGATCAGGCTTAGACCCATGACCCAGTTTTGGAGTGATATTGCAGAAAATTTCCAATTGAAAAGGATTTTCTTGCTGTAACTTCGGAAGCAGTAGACAAGCATGAAACTAGCCACAGGAGGAAAGCCACAAAAAACCCTTGAACCCCCCACCTCAAGCAAGGTTCTTGGCCCACCTGGTGGAGGGGGAAGCCGATTCAAGGATGCAGTCATCTTGGCTTTAATAAACCCTTCTGCCTGCCTCCAAGTACTAGGCAGTGGTGCTTTGGCCTCACCTCCTTCTTAGTAACGCAGTGTGGGAGGTTTGGGGACCTCTGGTACCTGCCACATGTCCACTGAGCCCTGGCTGCCTGACTCCCCAGCACCTGCATAGGGTGGGTGGGCCCTGAGGACACCCTCCAGTAAAACTGGCTCCTGACAGAGCCTCTAGACTCATCCTGACCAAGCCCCTGCGGCTAAGCCTTGCTGTCCTCCCCCTTACGGCTCAGCCTCTTGCGCCCTCTCAGCCTCAGGACTCTATTCCTTGAAAGGCATTTCCAGTGGCCCAAGGAGGAAGCAATTCTGGGTGGAAGCCTTGACCCAAACGGAGAGCAGCTCCCTGGAAGGGTGCAGCAGATTCAAACCACCTCCCGCCCTTTCTTCAGCACAGACTCATTTGACACCCCACATATGCAGGATCTCCCCTGGGGCATAGTTTCAGGACAAGCATCCCCTTGAAGGATGTGCAACTACAGTGTTGTCACAGGCAGCCTTCTGGTCGACTAAGCCTCTGCTGCTCACCCAGGTGGGCAAGGGTGGTGGCGGGGGCCACCTCCCCAGCCCTCACGGCCCTCCCCACTGAGAAGGCGCTGGAGCTCTGGCCTCCCTCCGTTATGGGTCTGCCTCTCCCTGCCAAGGTTTTAAAAGCATCTGGGCACAGGTGCGGGTGCTGCCAGCCTCCAGGGCCAATAAGCGGAAACTCGGTGGAGGAAAATGAGGACACCAACCACATTGCCATTATGTTCTCCCAGAACATGCAGTGCTCCCAAATAAATGTGTCTCCAGCATCATCACACCACAATATTCATATGGCTCATTACTGATTTTAATTTTGCCCGTTGCTTATTTACTGTCTCCTTCCCCCACTTTATTGCCAGGGTTGGAAGAGTTGCTCATCCATGCCCAGCACGGAACGTCCCCAAAGTGGGATCTCTCCAGAAGTTTCTGGCCCCACTCAGCCCCCACAGGACAGGCTCTGGCCCAGATCACACACAGCGCCAATGGTTCCTCCATGCAGCTCTTCCCTTAGCCTCCCCACCATCCTGACTCACTGCTTTCCTGTGTCTGGAATGGGCTCCCTCTTCTTTCTATGACCGTATCCTGCAGGGCCATCTCATGGGCTGACAGGAGGACTGAAGATGGCATACAGGACCTCAAAATATGAGGACACTGATATGCCCTTGTGAGCAGGGCTCAGCTTGGGCTCCACTGCCCCCCTTTAAGTCTTCCTCATGTCCCAGAACCCAGGGGGCAGCAACACCCTCTCCTAACTGCTTGGGGACCCTAGTGTGGTGGTTCATCCCTAGAGACGCCTCGGGAAAAGCAAAATCCACATCTCCCTTGAATGAAAGAGGATGAGCAACCTGACTTCATTAATACATTTTTTTAAAGACGCTTTTTATTGAGGTTTGGAAAGCACATTATAATATGAAGAGGCAAAACTCATCAACACACCTCTCTCTGTTCATCAGAGTAAGCTCTTAACATATTGGAGCTTTTATTTTTTATCTTTTTCACCTGTATCTCAAACCAAAAGAAAACAAAACAAAAATAAAGGTCAGAGCATTATCATGTCATAAAATCTTTTTTCTTAGATCTTTTTTTCCCCAAATTGTAAAATTGTTCTGTGTTCCCTGTAACCAGTGATGAAAAACATACCCAAAAACACAATTAACAACCTGTCTCCTTCCTGCCACTCCATCCTCAGAAAATAACGGAAGCTAACAGCATGTGCTATTTCTTATATTACTGCATTTTTGTCCATAAGACACAATGAACAGATGGACAGACATAATGGAGAGATAAAGAAGAAAACATGCAAGAAAGAAAGACGAGACAGAAGAAGGGAGGAAAAAAGAAAGCTTGGAAAAAAGACAGGGAAGAACAAGACAGGAAGAAGGAGGAGAGGAAGGAAGGAAGGAACTGATGTAAGAAAAGATAAGGAAAAAAAAAAAAGAAAAGTTAGAAAGAAAACAAAGATTTAATAAAAATAGGTTTTTACTCTCCTACATATATCATACATTTTTGGTTTTCTGTGACTTATTTTATTCTCAGTGAATTATCATGGTGTCCCTTTGGTAAAATAGATCTGCCTCTCATAACTGCACCATATTCCATAGTTGTGACACACACAATGTATATCCAATCATTCCTCTGTTAATGGACATTCAGAAGATGTATTCTCCCCTCTTCTTTAAAAATAATGCTTTTATTTCTGTAAGATGGAGTTATAAAATGGAACTGCTGGGTCAAAGGATATGCATATTTTAATTTTAATAGCTTTCTAACATTACTTTCCCAAAAGGCTGAAGCAAGTCACATTTCCACCAGCAATACATGGGATGCCCAGAGCTTTGCTGCTTTGCCAGCACTTAATGTTATCACTTGTACATTGTTGTCAGCCTGGTGGGCAATACATAGTATTTCATTTTTCCTTTAATTTTTACTTCCCAATTTCCTGAGTTTGAATATGTTTTTTGTTTAATGACCACTGGGGATTTTTTCTCTGTGAATTATCTATTGATAGCCTTTGGCATGTTTTTAATTGGGTCACTTTTTTTTTTTTTTTTTTTTGCAGATACTTTCTGCATATTATGCATATTAACCATGTGTTATAAATATTTTTCTCGATTTGTGTATCATTATGTCACACAATTTCCCATATATTTCAACCCACCTTGTAAACAACTGGAATGCCTGCATAATATGCCAGAGTATGAATGTGAAGGTACTGATCAACTGCTCCCTCTGGGGTGGGGGGGGGTGTGTGTGTTTTAGTCGCTCAGCTGTGTCTGACTCTTTGTGACTCCACCGACTATACCCCACCAGGCTCCTCCGTCCATGGGATTTTCCAGGCAAAAATACTGGGGTGGGTAGTCTTTCCCTTCGCCAGGAGATCTTCCTGACCCAGGGATCAAACCTAGGTCTTCTGCATTGACAGGAGGATTCTTTACTGTCTGAGCCCCCAGGGAAATCCACTGTTCTCTCTACATTGTTGGAATTCAGTTCTCGCTCACTCTCTTTCTCTGTCTCTCTCTCTCTCTCTGATATCATGAATAATGTAGGAACTTCTGTCCATATTTTACATTATTTTATGAGGCAATTTAGTACATTTTAAAATTAAGAATTTTATTTTTAAAAGTAAATTTACTAAATTAAAAATATGAACATTCTAAAAAATGTTACGAATATTGCTAAACTGCATTCTTAATAGATGTAACAATTTACTCTTCTTCCAACTCCATGTTCTGTCTTGTGCCCCTGCTGGTGTAGGAATCGCAGTTCTGAAAAATCTATAAACTTGATGGCTTAAGATGGCATCATATTTATTGTTTTAATTATTATTGTTAAAATATACTCATGAGATTGATACTTTCTATACTCACTTGTCATTTACCTTTATTCTTGTATGACTCAACTATCTCCATGTGGCCTATGCATTTTTCTTCTTTGGGGTATCTTAATTTTTTAAGTTTATATGTGAATTGGGAGCTTGGATTAGATGATGCAAACTGTTATATATAGAATGAATAAACAACAAGGTGCTGCCGTATAGCACAGAGAACTATATTTAATATCCTGTGATAGACAATAATGGAAAAGAATATGAAAAAGAGTGTGTATATGTATTGTACGTTTTGTGTGTGTGTGTTAGCTGTTCAGTCATGTCTGGCTCTTTGGGACCCCATGGACTATAGCCCATCAAGCTCCTCTGTCTATGGGATTCTCCAGACAAGAATACTGGAGTGGGTTGCCATTTCCTTCTCCAGGGGATCTTCCCGACCCAGGGAATCGAACCCAGGTCTCCTGCATTAGAGGCAGATGCTTTAACCTCTGAACCACCAGGGAAGCCCTATATGTATATATATATATACACATATATATATATGTGCTAAGTCACTCCAGTCATGTCTGACTCTGTGCGATCCCATGGACAGCAGCCCACCAGGCTCCCCTGTCTATGGAATTCTCTAGGCAAGAATACTGGGGTGGGTTGCCATTTCCTTCATATATATATATATATATATATATATATATGAATGACATTGCTGTAGAGCAGAAATGAACACAATATTGTAAATGAACTATACTTCAATAAAATAAATATATGTACATGAATTCTTTTTGTATGTAGGGTAAAAAAAAATTGTTATATTTGTGGAAAATATTTCCCAGTTGCAAGTTTGCTTTGTGACCTCACTTTGAAATAAAATATGTAAATCTCAACATAGCCAAACCATTGATCTACTATGATTTTTTTCATAGTGTTAAGTCACCTCTCAGACAAGAGATTGTTTCAGTATGTACTGAGGCTTTCCTCTAGTTTGATTTTTGTTTAATCTGTAACTTTTCAACCCTTTTACCTATTTGGGATAGGCTGTAAGGATAAACTGAGTTTATTTCCCTTGTGTAGGTTTCCATTTACCCCATTGCAACTATTAAGAACTTCTAACAAAACTGATTTGAATCTCTCTAGTCTACTCTCTATATTTGTATATTTATTTTCAAGAAAGTATCAAGTCAATTTATTAATAAGTATTTTTGCATTATATTTTATTTGGCAAAACTAGTTCCCTCTCCTCTAATTAGTTTTAATTTTTTAACTGTTGCCTGTCCAACTGATTTCTTCCAAGCAGACTTTAGAAACAGTTTATTTTTTTACTCCTCTCCTAAAAAAAAATAGTTCTTTCCACAGCTTGATTCAGATTACATAGAACCCTAATCCAATTTACAAGGAATTAGATATTTGATATCTTGTTCAGCTGTCTTCTTGAAAATTTCCCTGGATGTTTATATTCTTGATTTTTATTTGGTTATTATTACTGAGTTAAAAATAAACTTGTATATGTTTATCATGAATATAACCCAATCCATTTCAAGTTAAGGGTAGTGATTTTTCCATATGGATATTCATTGGTTTCATCACTATTTGTTGGGAGACTATCCTTTTCCCATAAATCATCTTGGTTCCTTTGTCAAGAGTCAATTGACTGTGTAAGGGTGGGCCTACAACTGGATACTCTATGCTGTTTCATTAGTCTATATGGGAATTCCAATGCCAGTTACACTGATTATGCCTAATGTGATGATTACTGATGCTTTATATTAAGCCTTGAAATCAGATGTTGTGAGACTTCCGCACTTGTTCTTCATACAATTGTTTTGGCTATTCTATTCCCTTTGCTTTTAAAAAGAAAAAAAAAAAACTACCTTAGAATTACCTTGTCTGTCTCGATTAATTAAAAAACTAAGAGTTTAACTGAGATTGCATTGAATCTGTGACTCAGGTTGGGGAGAGCTGACATCTCAGGAATAATGAGTCCCTGAAGATGGTATATCTCTCTTTTTTGTTAGGTATTCTTTAATTTTTCTAAGCAATGTTTGATTAGTTTTCTGTTTATTGGTCTTGCACACATCTTGATAAATTTATCTGTATAAACATTTGATATTATTAATACAACTATAGGTGGTATTTTAAATTTTCAACTTCCCAATTATTTGTGACTAATATAAAAAGTACAGTGGATATTTGTATATGTATGTTTATCTTGTATCTTAGATCTTCTATATTTAGCTATTATCTCTAGTAGCTTTCTTGTAGATTTCTTAAACCTTATCTATAAAATTGTATCATCTGCAAATAAACACAGGTTTGCGTGTTCATTACCCATATATATATGAAGAGATACTACACCATCAAAATGTTATAGAAGCTGATTTGTTAAAGGCAGAGTAAGTGGTCAACTTAGGTGAATTGTGACCTGGTCCTGGGGACTTACTCAAAACAGCAATGTCCTCTCCACTTTCCTTTTCTGCTCCTTAGAGAAAATTAAAGTCAGTGTTCATTGAGAAAAGAAGTGATGGGTTAGATGAAGAAGCTGGGTTGGGAAATAATCTGGTGAGCTGAAACTGTATCAGATCAGATCAGATCAGATCAGTCGCTCAGTCGTGTCCAACTCTTTGCGACCCCATGAATCACAGCACACCAGGCCTCCCTGTCCATCACTAACTCCCAGAGTTCACTCAGACTCACGTCCATCGAGTCAGTGATGCCATCCAGCCATCTCATCCTCTGTCGTCCCCTTCTCCTCTTGCCCCCAATCCCTCCCAGCATCAAAGTCTTTTCCAATGAGTCAACTCTTCTCATGAGGTGGCCAAAGTACTGGAGTTTCAGCTTTAACATCATTCCTTCCAATGAAATCCCAGGGTTGATCTCCTTCAGAATGGACTGGTTGGATCTCCTTGCAGTCCAAGGGACTCTCAAGAGTTCTCCAACACCACAGTTCAAAAGCATCAATTCTTCGGCACTCAGCCTTATTCACAGTCCAACTCTCATGTCCATACATGACCACAGAAAAACCACAGCCTTGACTAGACGGACCTTTGTTGGCAAAGTAATGTCTCTGCTTTTGAATATGCTATCTAGGTTGGTCATAACTTTCCTTCCAAGGAGTAAGTGTCTTTTAATTTCATGGCTGCAGTCACCATCTGCAGTGATTTTGGAGCCCAAAAAAATAAAGTCTGACACTGTTTCCACTGTTTCCCCATCTATTTCCCATGAAGTGATGGGACTGGATGCCATGATCTTCGTTTTCTGAATGTTGAGCTTTAAGCCAACTTTTTCACTCTCCTCTTTCACTTTCATCAAGAGGCTTTTGAGTTCCTCTTCACTTCTGCCATAAGGGTGGTGTCATCTGCATATCTGAGGTTATTGATATTTCTCCCGGCAATCTTGATTCCAGCTTTTGTTTCTTCCAGTCCAGCGTTTCTCATGATGTACTCTGCATATAATTTAAATAAGCAGGGTGACAATATACAACCTTAACATACTCCTTTTCCTATTTGGAACCAGTCTGTTGTTCCATGTCCAGTTCTAACTGTTGCTTCCTGACCTGCATACAAATTTCTCAAAAGGCAGATCAGGTGGTCTGGTATTCCCATCTCTTGAAGAATTTTCCACAGTTTATTGTGATCCACACAGTCAAAGGCTTTGGCATAGTCAATAAAGCAGAAATAGATGTTTTTCTGGAGCTCTCTTGCTTTTTCCATGAGCCAGTGGATGTTGGCAATTTGATCTCTGGTTCCTCTGCCTTTTCTAAAACCAGCTTGAACATCAGAAAGTTCACAGTTCACATATTGCTGAAGCCTGGCTTGGAGAATTTTGAGCATTACTTTACTAGCGTGTGAGATGAGTGCAATTGTGCAGTAGTTTGAGCATTCTTTGGCAGTGCCTTTCTTTGGGATTGGAATGAAAACTGACCTTTTCCAGTCCTGTGGCCATTGCTGAGTTTTCCAAATGTGCTGGCATATTGAGTGCAGCACTTTCACAGCATCATCTTTCAGGATTTGGAATAGCTCAACTGGAATTCCATCACCTCCACTAGCTTTGTCTGTAGTGATGCTTTCTAAGGCCCACTTGACTTCTCATTCCAGGGTGTCTGGCTCTAGGTCAGTGATCACACCATCGTGATTATCTGGGTCGTGAAGATCTTTTTTGTACAGTTCTTCTGTGTATTCTTGCCATCTCTTCTTAATACCTTCTGCTTCTGTTAGGTCCATACCATTTCTGTCTTTTATCGAGCCCATCTTTGCGTGAAATGTTCCTTTGGTATCTCTGATTTTCTTGAAAAGATTCCTAGTCTTTCCCATTCTGTTGTTTACCTCTATTTCTTTGCATTGATCGCTGAAGAAGGCTTTCTTATCTCTTCTTGCTATTCTTTGGAACTCTGCATTCAGATGCTTATATCTTTCCTTTTCTCCTTTGCTTTTCACTTCTCTTCTTTTCACGGCTATTTGTAAGGCCTCCTCAGACAGCCATTTTGCTTTTTTGCATTTCTTTTCCATGGGGATGGTCTTGATCCCTGTCTCCTATACAATGTCACAAACCTCATTCCATAGTTCATCAGGCACTCTATCTATCAGATCTAGGCCCTTAAATTTATTTCTCACTTCCACTGTATAATCATAAGGGATTTGATTTAGGTCATACCTGAATGGTCTAGTGGTTTTCCCTACTTTCTTCAATTGAAGTCTGAATTTGGCAATAAGGAGTTCATGGTCTGAGCCACAGTCAGCTCCTGGTCTTGTTTTTGCTGACTGTATAGAGCTTCTCCATCTTTGGCTGCAAAGAATATAATCAATCTGATTTTGGTGTTGACCATCTGGTGATGTCCATGTATAGAGTCTTCTCTTGTGTTGTTGGAAGAGGGTGTTTGTTATGACCACTGCATTTTCTTGGCAAAACTCTATTAGTCTTTGCTCTGCTTCATTCACATACAAAATATTCAGATTAAATGTATTTATATATGTTTAAACTTCTTAATTTAATCGTGTTTGTGCTTCTTCAGAGCCCTGTTTCTGGTGTACCTGGTTTGAGACTGATGCAGGTAATTCGTGTTCTATGCCTTGGTGCATAGTGGGCCTCAAAAAATATTTGCATGTGGAACCTCATTAAGCCTCTTTCTATGACAGAAAGCTTATCCTGTCTGGCACAGAAAGACAGACAAACAAAAGCTGGCAAGCTATTGTATTTGCTCAGGTAACTGAAAAATTCAGGGGTGCATCCTCAGGCCTGGTTGAATGTAAAAACCTTCTTTCTCTGACTACTGACTTTGTTCATGAGCAGCCTCTTCCCACATCCTTGTAAGATGACCTTCAGCAGTTCTAAGCTTATCTTCCAGGTGTTCAGTTACCCTGTGGAAACGGATTTCTGTACTAGTTGCAACAAAAGTCCTGGACTTGAGTCTCACTGGCCCAGCTGGTGTCAAGGGGTCATTCTGAACCCCTACCTGTAAGCCAGGGGGATGGGGTTGCCATCATCAAAACTACAGGGATAATCAAGGGGTCATTAGCAAACGTACTCTAGGGTTCCATTTATATGACATTCTAGGAGAAAAGCAAAAAGGGATAAGAGTGAGGATATGAGTTGACCAGAAGGGGAAAGGTTGTATTTTATGCAGTGATGCAAATATTCTTTGGGCTTCTCTGTAGCTCAGCTGGTAAAGAATCTGCCTGCAATGCAGGAGAACCCTGTTCAATTACTGGGTCAGAAAGATCCTCTGGAGAAGGGATAGGCTACCCATACCAGTATCTTTGGCCTTCCCTGATAGCTTAACTGGTAAAGAATCCACCCACAGTGCAGGAGACTGGGATTTGATCCCTGGGTTGGCAAGATTCCCTGGAGAAGGGAACAGCTGCCCACACCAGTATTCTGGCCTGGAAAATTCCATGGACTGTATAGTCTGTGGGGTCACAAAGAGTAGGACATGACTGAGCAACTTTCACTTTCAAATATTCTTTATCTTGATTGCAGTGATGGTTACATAAATGCATATATTTGTCAAAAGCTGCAGAATGGTTCATCTATAAAGGGTGAATTTTGCTGTATGTACACTCAATAAATATGAATTTTCTTTGCAGCCAATTAAGCCAACTGTGTTCATTTCCCCATGGAGGCCCAACGTGCAATGGCTCCTCAGTAGTATGTAGCCTGTTGCTTATACCGGCTGCACTAAGGGACTTGGAGACAGCCCTTTCCAGCAGATACTCATGACCAGCATGCTGTCCCCAGTCTAGGCTCCAGACAGGTATAGGCAGCACCTTTAGAAAGCCCCAGGGCACAGGGACCAGGATTCACTTTGGCTGAGTCATAATGTCCATCCACAGCAAGCTGCAGAACAAGGATCATATGACTGAGGCCCCAGGGAAGGCCAAGTTCAAGTTTCCTGGCCTCCAGAAGATCTACATCTCCAAGTGGGGATTTACTAAGTTTAATGTGGATGAATTTGAGAACATGGTGGCAGATAAGCAGCTCATCTCAGAGGGCTATGGGGTCAGATACATCCCTAAGGGTGGCTCCCTGGACAAATGGCAGTCCCTGTACTCATGAGAGCCTCAGCATTGTCTCTTCCTTACTCAGGCCCACCAATACTTCTTACTTTTCTGTCAAAAAAAAAAAAAACTCTGAATTTTAAAGAGTCTTAAATATATAAAGAAAGCTTGCAAGATTTTTTTTTTTTAGGGAAAAATGCAAATTTCTGGATAAGATAGAACATTGCAAAGATGCTAATTCTTTCCAAATTAATGTATTGGATTTATACAGTCCTAAACAAAATACTAGCAAGTTTTGCAGGGGAAGAAATATGAAACTTGACAAAATGTTTTTAAAATTTATCTGGAAAGATAAATGACTGATAATGCCAGAAAAAGTTAAGAAAAAGAAAATAATGAGGGGAAATTGCCTTTACTCCACAAGTTTGGCTAATAAATTTCAGTCTGGATTGTGTGCATGTGCATGTATGTGTGCATTTATTTTGCTGGGGGTGTTGGGCATGTTTGAAGAAAGGAGTACGGAATTTCACAAGAACTTCTCAGAAAAGAGAATTCAATTCAAAACTAACTTTAAATCCTATTTAATTTTCAAAAATTAATGTATTTTAAAATCATACATTAAATGAGATTTTTTTATTCATCTGAAAAGGAAAATGATGGGCTTAATTTTTTTTAATCTCTACTGAAGTTAACTGAATTAAGTAATGTGATATATATATAATTTTTAATATCAGGAAATAAAGTATTTGTCTAACTTTAGGATGTAGATCAATTTCAAAGAATAGTGTCAAAACTACAAATGTTTTCAACCTTTGGGTTTTGGGGTTTTTAGTTTTTTTGTTTTCTCTGTACATAATGATTGCCAGGCATTGCGCTAAGCATTTGGGTGAAAGGTACTATAATAAAAGAGTTCTGCTGTTTCTAACTTGGCTTACTTGCTCTCTGCATAGAATTCAACAATAAATTAAAATCACAAAAAAAGGTAGGAGTCATCTGAAGTCACACAACCTTGAAATGAGCATTACTAATCAATGGAATCATCTCTTCATTTATAGATTTTTTTTTTTATTCATGCACATATATGCATATATTTTTTGCATAAATAATATTACCATGCTCTTCCTGTGCTCATTCTCTTACAACACCACATCCCATATCTGCTCTGCCAGATAACCCATGTTAACAACCTGTAAGTTTCCCCATATTCATATATCCCATACACACCTATACAAAGAACTCTATATAATCTTATTTACATATTTATGTCATTCATATGCTGCTACTTTTTGGAGTATTTTTCATTGTTTGACTTACAAAAATGATATATCTTACACACTTTTCTGCATTTTATTTTTCCTACTTAACAATACCTCATAGCAATTCCTCAAAGTCACTGAATATAGCTCCAACTCCTCCTTGTCAATGGCTGCATGCTATGCCATGGTAAAGCCATACCTCACCTTCTTTAGCCATGCTGGTTGCAAAATTTGCTCTGTTTTCAATTTCTGACCCATGCAAACAACACTGTAGTTAACACCCTTGTACACGAGTCTGTCCTTATGTATTAGTCATTTCATTTCTAAGGGGTCATTTTACTGGAGGATAATCACAGGAATAGCATGTGTATTCCTAAGTGTTACCAGACTGCTTGCCCAAAGGGTTATAACACTACATTTTCACTAACAACTTTGAGACCATCCTTTTTCCCCATGCCTACCAATATTAGTTGATAATAGATCTTTTTTTTAAATATAAAATCTCATTATTAATCTAAGTTATATTTCCTTGACTATTGAATGACTTTAAGAAGAAACATAATGAGACATTTCAATTAAAATCAAGAAGTATCCTGAAGTCACCACTATAACTATTATTATCATACAGTTTTCTTGAATGCTCTAGCACTGTGCTAATAGAAATTTCTTCACTGGTGGAAATAGTCTCTATTCTGTGCTATCCAGTATGATAACCCCTAGTCATATGTGACTACTGAGCAATTGAAATGTGGCTTGTGTGACAGAGGGACTGAATTTCACTTTTGCTTAATTTAAATTCTAATAAGCAGATGTGGTCAGTGGCTACGATACTGGATAGGGCAGTTCTAGACAATGCAAAACACAGAGTGAAAATGATGGCTACAAACATCAAAATATACAAACAAATTTATCTTTTTGCTGTTGTATACCTAGACAACCCACAATATTTCAACAGGTAAGACGGAAAAAAACCCCACTACAAGTAATTAAACAATTGTAAGGTAACTATATATAAGCTAAATATGTAAAAGCCAATAGCTACTTTACTTAGTATTAAGTACTTCGAATAGAATTAGGAAAAATCATTCCATTTACAACAAAAATGACAAAACATTAAAGAATACATTTAACAGGACAGTCACAGGATGCATATGACTCAAATTTTAAGTTGTAATGAAAAGAGTAAAACAAAGCCAAATGCCTAGAAAAGTGTACCAGGCTCTTGGATGAGAAAATATTATATATGTATGTGTGTGTGTGTGTATATATATATATTCTTTTATTTTTATTTTTTTAAACTTAATGCAATTCCAACTAGAATTTTAAAAGGCTAACTTATTTTTCAATTCACATATTAATAGAAGAATATGCCTAAAACTTGCTCCAAAAATATAGGGGGGAAAGGTGGGTGGAGACTCACTTTATGACTTCTAAGAATCTTCTCAAAAGCCATTATAATGAAAATCAACATAATACTGACATATGAATAGGCAAATAGATTCTTGGAAATTAATTGAAAATCCAGAATTTGATCCCCATTGGTGTGAAATTCATATCGGACAAAGACAGTGTTTTATTCAATGTGAAAAATGGACCATTGAAGCAATGTGAAAGTCATTCAGTCATGTCTATACAGTCCATGGAGTTCTCCAGGCCAAAATACTGGAGTGGGTAGCCTTTACCTTCTTCAGGGGATCTTCCCAACCCAGGGGTCAAATCCAGGTCTCCCACATTGCAAGAGGATTCTTTACCCACTGAGCCACAAGGGAAGCCCAAGAATACTGGAGTGGGTAGCCTATCCCTTCTCCAGAGAATCTTCCCCACCCAGGAATCAAAGCAGGGTCTCCTGAATTGCAGGCAGATTCTTTACAAACTGAGTTATCAGGGAAGCATTTACTTAATAATGCTGGCAAAACTGGTTATCCAAATGAAATAAAATTTGAAAGACTTTTATCCCAGTGGCTCAGATGGTAAAGAGTCCGGCTGCAGTGCGGGAGACCTGGGTTCTCCCTGGGTTGGGAAAATCCCCTGGAGAAGGAAATGGCAACCCACTTCAGTATTCTTGCCTGGAAAATCCCATGAATGGAGGAGCCTGGCAGGCTACAGTCTATAGGGTTGCAGAGAGTCGGACACGACTGAGCAACTTCACATCCCACAATCAGAGGCAAAAAATAAATTTCAACAAGCTAAAAGGTTCAAATAAAACAAAGAAATTTTACCAGAAAATCAGAAGATGATTCACACAATCCAAGTGTTAATATCACCTTTCTAAATAATAAGAATGGAAACTCATTTTTTATTTATTTTTAATTGGAGGATAATTGCTTTATAATATTGTGCTGGTTTCTGCCATATATCAACTTGAATCAGCCATAGGTATATATGTCCCCTCCCTTTTGAACCTCCCTCCCACCTCCCACCTCCATCTCACCGCTCTAGTTTGTCACAGAACTCATTCTTGTTTATTTCTAATATCTTATTTATTTTTTCTAAAATAAATAAATAAAATATTCTTATTTATGTTTTATTTAAAAAGTTAAGGGAGTTATATCTAACCCTATAAAAATATAAGGCATTCGTTTGGCAAAATACAAGTCAACATACAAATGATGGAGCTAGAAAATAATATTTGTAATAAGGTTAATTTCCATACATACGAAAATTCATGCAAACTAATTAGAAAAAGACAAACAGGCCAATTTGGGGGAGAAAAATAAGGAGGAATCATGAAGAGAAAATTTGCAGAAGATAATAAACAACATTAGAGCAGATGCATGAGTCAACTCTGGTAGAAGCCCTGTGTTCCGCTTTGTCTCCCTTTACTTCTGGGGAGTTTCTCAGAATAAAGGGTCAATCACTACCACTGCCCACACAACAGCAAACTCCTGAAGCAAATATGATAGGCTCTACTTCATATAATTTTAAAACCTTCTATCAAAAAATCAAATGCAAAAGACAAGGCAAGCCACTACCACATCCACGTGTATACATACCTGTCCCAGCAGATGCTCCAAATACTATAGTCCAGGCAAGGAGGGATGACACTGTTGGACACCACTGACCACTGCCAGATTCCCTCAAGCCTATCACTGACCCTCTGGTCATAGAGCCTTAGAAATTCAGGCTTCAAGGGGGCGTGGGTCCAACTTCTTCTGCTCCTGCTTGAACCCCTTACTTCAAGACTAGACAATCAGCCTCAACTAACAGGGAGCTCACTCTATCCAAAGAAGCTAAATTCTTCTGCTAGAGCTGAAAGGAAGTTCTTTTTCTGAACCCCCATTGCTTCCCAAGCACAATGAAAGTGCTTCATTCTACTGAAGTCTGTGAAACAGCCCGGTCAGTAGGGAAAGCATCTTTGTCCATCTCTCTGAGCACAAACAGAAGTGAGTTTCAGCCACATGTCAAGACCTCACCTGTCCCTCAGGAGTGGCCATTGCTGTGTCTCAATCACACTGAGAAGTGGCTTCTGACTTTGCCAGAAGTGACTTGCCAGGCCACTGCACTCAGGTGAGACACGGTAACCCAGATCCACTTCATCAGACTCCCTGAGACGTTGCCCAGGCATGGTACTTCAGAATGTCCCAGGTGATTCTGATCCTCACCTGGCCAGAGGAGCTCAAACACAGGTATGTTCAGAAAGTCACCAACATACTTCGATCTGGACTGGAAAACCTGTCCGGCTCTCTATCATGGTCCTTCCTGGTTAGTTGATAAAGTTTAACTCAACTTAATTCTTCTGTGATCCTAAATTCTGAGTCAGTTGTCAGTTCAGACTTAAGTTCAGCCATTTAGGATTTCCCCTCTCTCTTTCTTTCTGGGCATTAGGGTAGAGGGAGATGGCAGCTTTTAGACTTTGGTCAGCCTCTGCCCATGCACATTTGTTGAACTGCCTTGCTCTGCTCTTTGTTGATGTCTCACTCACTCAAACACCAATGCGCAGACATCTACATCTCCCATCTTCGGCCCGATGCCATGTCCACACTGATGCAGTACTTTGTAGGATCCCCTCACTCACCAGGATCAAGAGTCAGCTCTCCCCTATCATCTGAGTCCTTCTTGGGGTTCTGGAAAGGTGGCTACTCCCCACACCCCTAGGGAAAGGCAGGAAGCTGGGAGTCTCCTGCTCTGCTGAAATCACCTAGTTACCAGGATTGCTTCACTGCAGTCAACACTTGCCAAGGTGCAGGGCCAGTTTGGGCCTTCCACTTTGGAGACCCTGCTCGAGAAGCAAGGCCCAGAGATCATCTGCTCTTAGAGCCCCAATCCCTCTGGGGTTCTACTCAGCCCAGAAGGGGGTGGATGCCGTGACTGTTTGTCAGAGCATTCTTGCTCATCCCAGGGAGAGTGGTCACCTCCTCCACTCTAGAGTGGGAACTGGAAGTTGAGTCGGCAAGTACTCTTCTACACTTATTTTTAGGCCAAAATATGGACTCTTGGAGGCTTGCCAGGTTGCTCAGTGGTAAAGAATCTGCCTGCCAATGCAGCAGATGCAGGAAATGTACGTTCAATCCCTGAGTTAGGAAGATCCCCTGGAGTAGGAAATGGCAACCCACTCCAGTATTCTTGACTGGGTAATCCCTTGGACAGAATAGCCTGGCGGGCTACAGTCCCTGGGGTCGCAAAGAGTCAGACACGAATGAGCAACTGAGTACACATTCATTGACCCTTGGAAGCTCAAATACTAAAAATATGACTGCTGTGTGTGCCTTAGAATTCCCATTCTGGATATACATGTGGGGTGGGAGTGGCAAAGGACCTGTGATGGGGAACGGAAGAGATTTCTGGTTCCATCTAGTAAAAGAAATTGGTCAACGCTTGGCAATAGAATCTACCACAGTGAGATTATGTGAGTCTCTAAGGTCTCAGGATGAGCAAGTGGAGGAATCTGGGCCAGGACTTAGGGCTCCTGACACAGAACTAGTGGTCTGCGTGGGCTGGGCCACATCCTTAGCAGCTCATGCCTCTGTCTCCCTGGTCACCCTGGCGAGCCCTCCAGGGGAGGCACTTCTGACCCACTCTGTGCCATCAAAGACAGAAAGGAGGCTTCTGCTCGTCCCATGGGCAGATGTGCTGTCCCACAAGCTCAAGCTTAGGGGCACAGAGCCTCGAGTGGAGGGTTGGGCAGGTTGTCCCCATCAGCCACCTCCCACCTCCCTGTCCAAGGAAGCTGACAGACCTCACAATTCTACCCCCTGGGCCCAGTGAGAGTGAGGGACAGCTCTGCTCTGCCCGGCGATTAATCGTGCAGTAAGTGGTGCTCACTCCTGGCTCTGCCACTCACCTTCTCTCCAGTACCACCATGGACTGACAGCACATGTTGTCCTGACCTTACACATCACTGGGAATAATTGCCAGGAGCTTATTATTTATTATCATTAATGCCTTGTGTGTGTACAGAGGAATGCCTTTTGCCCCGACTCACTCATCAAAACAAAGGTTGAAACTCTAGGGTGGCTCCCAGAAGGCTGGCTTCTGGGTCATGGTTGTGAGCCTTCAGGCCAGACTGTCAAAAGGCTGAGCCCACTTTCAATGCTGTGGTTGTCTGCAATCATGGGGTCTGGCAAAGCAGCAAGTTGGGGAGTCCTGCTTTAGGGAGGCCCCATGCAGAGGCAAGTGTCCGCCTCCAGGAGCCTCCAGTACAGCCCAGACTCTCCTTCCTACACATGACCAGCCTGGAGCCAGACACAAGGCAGTGGGGACCCTTCAACCACTCACATCCTGGAAAGTGGAGATTGCAAAAGTTAAATCTGAGAGCTCCTTGCTGCTGCTGCTGCTAAGTCGCTTCAGTCGTGTCTGACTCTGTGCGACCCCATAGACGGCAGCCCACCAGGCTCCCCTGTCCCTGGGATTCTCAAGGCAAGAACACTGGAGTGGGTTGCCATTTCCTTCTCCAATGCATGAAAGTGAAAAGTCAAAGTGAAGTCGCTCAGTCATGTCCGACTCTTAGTGACCCCATGGACTGCATCCCACCAGGCTCCTCCATCCATAGGATTTTCCAGGCAAGAGTACTGGAGTGGGGTGCCATTGCCTTCTCCGGAGAGCTCCTTAGGGATGCTCTACTACAAACCTTAATTTTCCTAGATGAAGGATTAAGACTCAGAGAAGGTTCTGCAGACTTATGCTTGTAAAGGGGAAGCGGGATGGGGAAGGAAGGATTGGGAGTTTGGAGTTAGCAGATGCAAACTATTATATATAAGATGGATGAACTGCAAGGTCCTACTGTGTAGCACAGGGAATTCAATAAACTGTGCTAAATCATAATGGCAAAGGATATAAGACAGAATGTATATATAATGTAACTGAATCACTCTACCATAGAGAAAAATTAACACATTAAACTCAATTATACTTCAATTAAAAAAAAAGATTCAGAGAAGGTTCTAAATCAGTTCAAGATCACCAAGACGGTTAGTGATGCGGTCAAGTCCAGTGGCTTCTTTTCTTCATGAGTACCTAACTAGGATTTGAGAATCTCTCAGAAGTACTCACTACACTTAAAATTCAAGGTAAGAACTGTTTTCTTTGGTTATAGTTGCATATATTATTTTTTATTTTATTTTCCAAAACTGGCCCTGAGGTATTATTTAGAAGTTGTTATTGTTTTAAAATGCATAAAGTTGCCAGATGCTATTTTAGGCACTGTACCTTTTTCAAATTCTGACTTATTAATCCTCCTGACAATGACAATTCTATGAGTTATGTACTATTCTCATTTCATGCTATTCCTACCATTTCCGTTTCATGAGACCACTGAGGCACAGAAATGATAAATATCTTGCCCAAGGTCATTGCATGCTATTCCCAAGTTTGCATAAATAGAATTAAATGCAGGCAGTCTGGTTGCAGAGTCTGTACTTTTACTCACTACCTTATATTGTCAGAAAAGTAACCTTTATTAATTTTATTAATAAAGAGCTGTACATGAATTGTCAGCTATATATATGTCAGTCTATGTCTTGATAATACACTAGGAAACAAAATAAATAATGTCTCTGCCCTCACGAAACTTGTATCCTGGCACGGGAGATTGAAAATAAATAAGTGGATAAAAATAAATAAGACGATTTCAAAGAGGGAAGAGTATCTTAAAAGATGATTTAATAGTAAATAAGAGGAAATTACTTTAGTTAGAATGATTAGAACAGACTTTGTTGAAGAGAGGACAAAAAGAAGATAGCCAAATAAAAATTCAGAGAAAGAGTTTTCTAAAAAGAGGAAGGGCAAATGTAAAGATCCTCATGTGATAATGAGCTCGTCAAGTGTGATGACCAAAAACAGATAGATAGAAAAATCAATGGACAGGTGGATGGATAGATAATGGATAAGGGCAGGAAATGAACTAAGTGTCTCAGAACATCTTCATCTTCCTCGTCCTCCTCCTCATCATCCAAATGTGGTCACCCTCCCACAAAGTGAGAAGCAGAGGGAATTATCTAAACATCAGTAGCAAAGAGACCACTTTCAGCCGAGGATGGTGGAACCATATCTTACTTAATAACTGCCTGTGTTTGGGTTGTAGATGTAACTCAGAGAGCTACGTCTCTTATATTTTTCTATATTGCTCAAAAGTTATAAAAAATACCTGAACACTCATTTCATATTACCTGCTCAGAAGCCAACCTGGCAATTTTCTATTTCGAGAAACCAACAAAATTCTCCCTTCACCTCACATTTCAAAATTAAACCACATACTTCTAAACATTGCATGGGCCAAAGATGAAATTGCAACAGAAATTTAAAATACGTACAGTTGAATAAAAACGAAAATATAGCATATCAAAATATGTGGTGTGCAACTAAAACAGTGCTGAGAGAGAAATTTATAGCACTAAATACATTAGAAAAGAGGAAAAGTCTCAAATCGGTAATCTAAGCTCTTACCTCAAGAAAACCAAAGAAGACATACAGATGGCTAACAAACACATGAAAAGATGCTCAACATCACTCATTATAAGAGAAATGCAAATCAAAACCACTATGAGGTACCATTTCACGCCAGTCAGAATGGCTGCGATCCAAAAGTCTACAAGCAATAAATGCTGGAGGGGGTGTGGAGAAAAGGGAACCCTCTTACACTGTTGGTGGGAATGCAGACTAGTACAGCCACTATGGAGAACAGTGTGGAGATTCCTTAAAAACCTGGAAATAGAACCGCCTTATGATCCAGCAATCCCACTGCTGGGCATACACACTGAGGAAACCAGAAGGGAAAGAGACACGTGTACCCCAATGTTCATCGCAGCACTGTTTATAATAGCCAGGACATGGAAGCAACCTAGATGTCCATCAGCAGATGAATGGATAAGAAAGCTATGGTATATATACACAATGGAGTATTACTCAGTCATTAAAAAGAATACATTTGAATCAGTTCTAATGAGGTGGATGAAACTGGAGCCTATTATACAGAGTGAAGTAAGCCAGAAAGAAAACACCAATACAGTATACTAACGCATATATATGGAATTTAGAAAGATGGTAACAGTAACCCTGTGTACAAGACAGCAAAAGAGACACTGATGTATAGAACAGTCTTATGGACTCTGTGGGAGAGGGAGAGGGTGGGAAGATTTGGGAGAATGGCATTGAAACATGTAAAATATCATGTATGAAACGAGTTGCCAGTCCAGGTTCGATGCACGATACTGGATGCTTGGGGCTAGTGCACTGGGACGACCCAGAGGGATGGTATGGGGAGGGAGGAGGGAGGAGGGTGCAGGATGGGGAACACATATATACCTGTGGTGGATTCATTTTGATATTTGGCAAAACTAATACAATTATATAAAGTTTAAAAATAAAATAAAAGTAAAAAAAAAAAGAAGAAAAAAAAGTGAAAAAAAAAACAAACAAATAAAGTACAGTAGATTGACCCAGAAAAAAAAAAAGAAAGAAAAAGAAGAGCAAAGTAAACACAAAGCAAGCAATAAGGAGAAAATAATGAAGATTACAGCAGAAATCAATGAAATTGAAAACCGGAAACAGTAGGAAAAAACCTCAGTAAAACATAAAGCTGGTCCTTAAATTTTTTTTCTTTTAATCATAAACTTCATTCAAGACTAACCAAGATGAAAAGAGAAAAGACACAAATCATCGAAATCAAGGATGAAATGGAATATTACAACAGATCCCACAGCCATTAAAAGATTAAGTGTGGAGTAGAAGGAACAACTTTATACTCAGAAATTTAGCAACTTAAAAGAAATGTACTGATATTTTAAAACCACAAACTACCAAAACCAAGTGAAATAGATAATCCAATTAGTTCTATAATGATTAACTAGATTGAATTTGTCATTAAATTTTTTTAAAAAGAAATATTGAGTTTCAATGGAAAATTCTATCAAACATTTAAAAAGGAATTAACAAAACTTTACACAATCTTTTCCAGAAAATAAAAGAGGAAGAAGTACCTCCAAAGTTATTTTATTTACCTTGCTACTAGAACTATACAAATACAGTGCAAAATAAGACAATTATTTTGACTTAGTCACAATTATTGTGACTAAGACTCTGTGCTCCCAATGCAGTGGGGCTTGGGTTCAATCACAGGTCAGGGAACTAGATTCCTCATGCCACAACTAAGAATTTGCATGCTGCAACTGAAGATCCGGCATGCCGCAATGAAGATCTAAGATCCCATGTGTTAAAACTAAGACCCAGTGTGGCCAAATAAATAAGTAAAAATAAGACAATGATAGACCATTGTTTCTTATGACTTTAAGCGCAAAAATCTTCAACAAAATATTGAACCAGCAAATGAACCCAGCGTTATAAAAGAAGAAATTAGACACATGATCATGTTGGATTGATTTCAGTTATGCAAGATGGTTCAACATTCAAAAATCTATCAATGAATATGCCATATCAACATGCTAAAGAAAAAAATTGCATAATCATATCAATTGATGCAAATAACACATTTGACAAAATTCAACACACATTCGTATTACCAAAATAGAAAAAATACCCTTCAGCAAAGCAGAAACAGAAGGGAACTTTCCCAACTTTATCAAGAGCATCCACAACAGCTAACACCATGAAGGTGAAGGTGAAGTCGCTCTGCTGCTGCTGCTAAGTCACTTCAGTCGTGTCCGACTCTGTGTGATCCCAGAGACCAGGCTGCCCCGTCCCTGGGATTCTCCAAGCAAGAACACTGGAGTGGGTTGCCATTTCCTTCTCCAACGCGTGAAAGTGAAAAGTGAAAGTGAGGTCACTCAGTCCTGTCCGACTCTGCGACCCCACGGATTGTAACCTACTGGGCTCTTCCATCCGTGGGATTTTCCAGGCAAGAGTACTGCAGTGGGTTGCCATTTCCTTCTCCAGAGGATCTTCCCGACCCAGGGATCAAACCCAGGTCTCCCACGTTGTAGGCAGAGGGTTTACCCTCTGAGCCACCAGGGAAGTCTTAGTTGCTAACACCATACTTCTGGAGAAATATGGAATGTTTTTACTCTAAGACAGGGAACAAAGGCAGCAAGTTTCCCCCTTACCATTCATCCAACTGAGTACTGAAAGTTGCAGCCACGGCAATAAGGCAAGAAATGTCATACAGATGGGAGAAGAAGAAGTAAAACTGTTCCTAAAGTATGGTCCTGCGCAGAATCAGCTCCAATTATGCAAAGTTCATGCATAGGATGCCTTTAACCAAATACACTTAGTGATGTTTTCCTGACTTGATCTGGTGCTAGAGCTCATGGCTAAAGATAACAAGGCTGCATTCAGCATTTTGGGAATTTCATTCTGCCATGATAAGATGGCTATCTAGGGCATACAAGGGCATGGGTGAAGATTCTTGGTAAGGCAAGAAATCTGCCTAAAGGAGGTCCATGCTACCCCTCCATGCTACCCTGTGATCCTCCGGCACTTGGGTCCTCTTTGCTCAGCAAATCAATTTCCAAACACGACTGTCAAAAAATGCATGTGTTTTTTAGAAGGTGACTTAAACATATCAGTTGTGTTTCCTTTTTTTCCCATTTGCAAATAGATGTGTTCAAAGCAGAAGCCCTGGATGGTATGCTTAACAGTAAGGTTGTTGGTTATGAGCCATGTGCATCCTGGTGAGTGGACACACAGTCCTGCCAACAGGACTCTCTTAAGGGAGAATTTGCACAAAACACTAGAAAGCTAGAGCAAATGTCTTTGCAGACACAAATAATTCCTACCAGGACATTCTTTTTAAATACAACAATCCCTTTTCAAAAATAATTTTTTGAATATAAAGCCTCCATCACTTCCTCCCCCACCAGTCAAAGGGAGATGTCTAATCCGTTCATAGAACAGTTCCAAGCAGAAACTAAGTTTTCGATCATTTGCCAATGGCTGCTATACACTGGAACTGATCATAGACAGAACAGTGGCTCTTTAAAGCATACATATGTTGGCTCTGCCTGGAGCAGGGATCTCAATCCTCCCTGCCTGTTGGAACCATCTGGAAGCCCCATTCGTAGAGGCACGGATTTCATCGTTCTGACATGAGATGAGGCATGAGGATTTTTTTTAAAGATACATGTTTTCTTATGTGCAGCCAAGACTGAGCGGTACTGGGCTAGAAATAAGAGACAAGATGAGAATTATTAATTAAGCAAACTTTATTGAGCACTTATTATGTGGCAGGCATGATGCTTGAATGCTGGTGGGTTTTTCCCCAGTGGTAGCATCCTAAAATCTTACGCTCTGGGGCTGGTACTATTATCAAATGAAAGACGAAGCCATTCGAACAGCAGCTATGCACACACTTCTTTAGGAAGGAGCTGAACTCTATTTTATTCAAGCAAGACCACAGAGCTCGACATAGCCAGCAGCGACAGAAAGTAAATCTGCAGCGGCAAGGGAGGATCGGAGACAGGGAGAGATATGAGCACAAAGATTGTACATTAAAGAAATCTCCAGCAATTCCAGAATATTGACAAAGGTACATGCTGATAGCCAAAGAGCATGTAAGGATTTTAATACCACATTTCCAGTTATGACTAGAGAAGCATAATTAGGTACTAAATTACAATGTTAATATTCATTTGAACAAATAAGTACTTGTAGTCGTCACATCAGGGGCCTGGGAGGGCAGCAGAGGAGTTGATTAAATGGACGAGAGTTTCTTTGAACGAGTTCCATCCCGTGTTTGGTGAGGTCGGCTCTCAGCGAAGTCTTTAGAGGTCAAGACGTGGCCTGTGAGAGGCGTCATTTATTTTCCAGCTATTGTCAACAGATTCAGAAGGAAGCAAGTAAACATACAAGCAATTACAAATTACAGCACATAATGCATGCTAGACAGGAATGGAGGAAAGAGTCCAGGAGAAGGCCGCTGTGAGGTGGCCATTCAGGATGGTGGATACACAGACGCAGGGATTCACGGAGGCACCGTGTGGGAGGAAGTTCTGAGCAAAGCCGCTCAGTTTTCTAGAAAGGAAAAGGGTCTTGCTGAGGTCTCCTATTATCATGGACTTACCTATTTATACTTCCATTTCACCCCAAAAGAGTCTGAGGTGGGGCTTACCTGTCATGTGCAAGAAAATTAAAGTCATTCCCTTAAAAGGACAGAAGCAAATTGAAGTAAAGAGGAGGAGAGTGGGAAGGGGGGAGGTTAAGGGAAAAAGAGAAGAGGGAGAAACACACACAACACACCACACACACACATACACACACACACAGCTACCTATCTGAGCTCCTTACTGAAGTCCAAACCTTAAATAGAGCACAGTTTTTTCACTCATTTCTCCAGGAATTGGTTGTCTTCCTACACAATTTCTTTGGGCCTTATACAAAAGGTAAGATTCCATATTAAGCAATACTAATTAGCTGGGGCCATCTCAGTATGTAACAAAAGCAAATCTATCACCAGCTGCAGAGAAAAAAAACAACAGTCCTCAGCTCCCCCAAACCCCAAAACACATAAGCTCAGCATTTTAACTGGCTGGGGTAGGAGCCATTATTTTCATTAATGGAGCTCATTTTTATTTTATTGGGCTTTTTTACTATCAGATTAAAAGCATGTTTTTATTGTAGTTTTTTCTAATGCAATCTTGGATGATGTGCTCAGAATGAATGGAATAGTTATTGTTTTAATTATTTTTTCATTTTGTGTTTTTATTTCGTTTGTTCCTTTTATTTACTACTCTTAAGTTTGCCGTAATAACACGGGTGCAGGGTGCTGGGGGCCTCCAGTCAGCATCCCCTCGGTGGTCGGCATCTGCTAAAGGCCAAGAAACAGGAAGAGCGCCAGCACACTTCAGATATTTTCAGAATCCAGGGGCCGTCCAGCCCCACAGCACTACCCTACTGATGCAGAAGGACATGACCCCCTTCTGCTCCTGCTCTGAGCCAGCCTGACTCACTGGATAAGGAAAAGGTGGCGGATAAGCCAAGGGACATGTTACTCACCCACAGCCAGTGTTGCTCCCCTGTTGCCCAGTTACCTATGGGATGCCTATGAAAGCTCATGGATTCAACATGCAGAGATACTCAGCTGGACTTGGACACGTGTTCCCTGCCCACGAGGGGAAAGAAAGACCATGGAGGCTGTCCAGTAAGTCCAGATGTCTCAGCCACCCAATCTGCTTGAGCAGGCAGGATTTCTAGAGTTCTTATTTAGCACCAAAAATTGAGCATGTGAATTTGCTGTCCAGGAAAAAGCTGAAAAAAATGTCAGACACATACATGCCCGAAATGATCTGAGGAAGCCTCATTTCGGGCAGGTGTGTGTGTGTAGACACACTCTCTCTGGGTCTGCCCTCCTCTGTGATGCTAGAGAAAGGCTACCTTCTTCAGAAAGCCTGGGCCAGAGCTCGCATCTGCTGATGCCTTTCCCTCTCCCTGGCTTCATACTCCCTTTCCTTTCCTGATTCCCCTGCCTGCCTGGCTCCCGTTTGTGCAGGAGTGGCCCTTAAAAGATGCTATAGGCTCTCAACCTGTTTGGCCTGTGAATATCAATCTAGCAAAGATCTAAAGATCATGCTGGTACACTTTTCAAAGGACTTCCCATCACATTTCCTTTTGTAGACCCCACAAGGCCACTGTCGTCTGAGCTTTCCCGTCCCCTTGGCTCATCCACCCACCTCTGTCCCACTAGTCTCACTCCAGCCACCTTGAAGGAGCCCAGCCAGCCTCTGCCTGGACAGCGCCCCCACTCCACGTGCGCCTCTTCATGACTTTATCTCCAGAGGGGATTCTCAGAGAGGCCTCCCTGCCTCCCCCCATCACTTCTGGGGCCCTCATCTGTCTTTGTTTTCATCCTGGCACCTGTCACTAGTGACCTCATATCACATATACTTTTACTGGTGGTCCATCCACCCGGGAATGAGCAGAGTGAGGGAAAGTGCTGTATCCCTGGGCCCCACACAGCAGCCCTGGGCGCTTGGAAGTTCAAGAACTATTTCTTAGAAGACACCTAGCTCTCTCTGTGTTAGTACATGGTACATGGTAATCAGTACATGCTTAGTATACAGGGACAAGCCAAAAAACACCGAACATGTCAATACCCAGAAGTGGCAAAGACTTGTTTGTTGTCAACTGGGTTCCAAAGGATGTATCAGGAATTTCTGGAGGTGAACCCAGGACTCAGCTTCCTCCTTCCAGCCCTCCCCAAACCAATGGAATATTGCTGAGACCTATTAATTTTGTTTCTAAACAAAGATAAGATATCTAAGGCATTAAAACCCCACACAAATTTCTTCTTTATGAACGTTGAATCACTAACTCAATTTATTGCATCCTTTGAGTCATGCATGTCTCATTTCATAAAACATATTCTTTCTAAATTAGCATTTTACATGAGGATTGAAGCAGAATGTTGATCTCAGTTTAACAGAGTCTCAGCACTAATTTCTGGGAACAAACTCCACTTAAAAAAAGATCCTATTCCCTTAAGAGAGGTGAACACTGCATCTAAAAAACTATTTTTTTTCCTAAAGATAATTTGGAAGGAGTTCTCCTACCCTGGAGAGAATGTCCAGACTTAAGTTACATAAAATAAAAGAGCTCTATTTATCATGACCCACTCTCAAGTGCCAGGGCTCTGTGGGATGCTGGGCAAGGGGTATGAAGCTACCAGCTCCATGGACCGGTAAATTGTCCTTCCGTAATGCCCTTGTAAATTCCATAGCAAATAAAATTATATTTAACCCAGAATTTTGGAACAATGGAGTGTCAGTCAGGCAAGGAATTCTTGACTTGTTAGGCAGACTATTGTTAGTTACCTCTGCCAAATATACTTTACCTTTAAAAAGTGCTGTGGGAGTAGTATTCTACTGTATATACGTACCTCATCTCCTTTATCCATTCATCTGTCAATGGACATCTAGATTGTTTCCATGTCCTGGCTACTGTAAATACTGCAATGAATTATGAAGGACTTCTGCTAGACAGCTAGTGGGATTTCTGGATCATATGTTAGCTCTATTTTTTTTAAGGAACCTCCATATTGTTTCTCCATATAGTGGCTGTATCAATTTACATTCCCACCCAATGATGCAAGAGGGTTCCCCTTTCTCCACACCTTCTCCAGCATTTATTGTTTGTAGATTTCTTGTTGATGGCCATTCTGACTGGTGTGAGGTGATTCCTCATTGTAGTTTTGATCTGGATTTCTCTAATAACTAGTGATGAGCATCTTTTTATGTGTCTCTTGGCAATATTACTCAGCCATAAAAAGGAATGAAATTGTAGTGATGTGGATGGACCTAGAGTTTTTCCTACAGAGTGAAATAAGTCAGAAAGAAAAAAAATTATATATTAAAGTATATATGTGTAATGTAGAAAAATGGTACAGGTAAGCCTATTTGCAAGGCAGGAATATGAAGATAGACATAGAGAATGTGTGCGTGGACACAGGGCAGTGGTGGGAAGAATTGGGAGATTGATTTTCCACACTACCATGCGTAAAACAGACAGCTAGTGGGGACCTGCCGTATAGCACAGGGAGCTCAGCTCGGTGTTCTATGGTGACCTGGATGGATGGGATGGGTAAGCAAGGGAGGGCAATGTAAAAGGAGATATATGTATACATATAGCTAATTCACTTTGTTGTACAACATTATAAAGCAACTATATCCCAATTTTTTAAAAAGTGCTTCAGGAGATAACAAAGCTGTGGGCCATATATTTATAAAAGAAAGTATTCAGCATTCATACATAAGTATGTGTCATTTAGCTGGCAAGGTACTGGGATGCAAGTTGGGAGACTACGGTCTAGTCCTCCAGTTAAACTGCATGCAGCCTTCTACATTAGCTTGCCAGTAGTAATAGACTGCTGATAATTAGTATTACATATTAAATGTATATTATACAAATTATGTAATTAAACATTATATAATCATAAAAGTGATAATAGTCAATACTTCTTGAGTGCTTTTTCTCTGCCAAATGCCATTCTAAGCCCTTTACAGGTGCTGCCTTGTTGGATTCTCACATGCATAGTCCCGGCAGTACTATGATCTCTCATTTTATTTTATTTTATTTATTTAAATATAAATTTATTTATTTTAATTGGAGGCTAATTCCTTTACAATATTGTATGATCTCTCATTTTAGATGAAGACTTTGGGATACAGAGGTTAGGTGGCTTGGTCAAGATCATGGAGCTTGTGAATAGCAATGTCGCCTCTGAGCTCTGGCCACAGACACCACGATGAAAATGAAGGCAGGCGAGGGTCCAGGGAGCAATAGGGAAGGCAGAGGATGAGCAGGCTGGACTCTCAGAGAATCCCTCCTGGAATAGGGTCACAAAGAGTTTTCGGGGAGCCTCCAGGCAGAGGGCTACTTGGGCTCCTTCAAGGGGTGGCAGGTGTGGCTGTTCAGAGATCCACAGATGAGCCCAGGGGACATGAAGGCTCAGATCACAGTGGCCTCATGGGGTCTGCAAGGAATTAAGATTCTATTTTGAATGTATGGGAAGCCTTTTAAGAAGGGTGTTAAAACAGTCTTTAGATCTTTGCTAGATTTGAATTCGGAGATTGAAAACCTACAGCATGCTTTGGGAACCATAATTATGCAACTGCAGTCTCCTTCTGGGTAATGGTGGTGCTTGTTGGGTTTAATGTGAAATGAACTGAGAAAAGCTGTTTTCCCAAATGCTCGGCATTCTAATTCTGCCAGAGTCTTTGCTCTTGGCCATAAGAGCTGAGTCTCACCTTCCATTTCTCACTCATCTTACTCCATTTCTCACCTTTTACACAGAAACTGTTTCCATTCTGAGCTAAAGAAAAAAGCAAAGCTGGACGGTAGCCTTGATATCCAGGGGCAGGAGCCACAAGTTCAGTCTCAGGGGGAGTCAGTCTCTGTCATCCATGTGCTCAGACATTTAGTTCTGAAGACCCAGCCATGATTGACTTCCCAAGTAGTGCTCTAGACTGGAACCCTCATTTTCTGCACACACGTCATCTTCTTTCTTAGGGTCTCCTCACTCTCTGCCCCTTGCTCTGTTCCAATTTGAAGGATTTCTATGAGACTGTCCTGGCTCAGGTGTGCACACCCATAACACATGAGCATGTGAACATCAGAACATGTATATGCATCCCCAGGACATCAGAACAAAGCAGGCTAGCACATTCATCAGACTTGAGATATGTGTGCTGTTGGAGAGCATTCAAGGATCGTTGGTTTCACTTTTCTCCAGCCCAGTAATGAGGGGAAAGAGAAGAATGAGCAGGGGGGATGGACTGAGTCCCTTTGAGATAATGAAGAGTGAGCTGTCACTGCACACCATCAGAGATGGCTTTTGGGAGGAGACTTGTCACGGGGATGTGAGCCTACCAGGCTGTGGACACCTCAACTGCGAGGTCTCCATCAAGAGAATGTGCCAGAGTGGGCCTAGCTCAGACAGCATCTACCTGTGAATGTCAAAATTGGCTTGAAGGCTAGTATTTGTTTCTCTGGACCACTCCCTCATTATTTCCATTCTGTACGTTCTGACCCAGCAGGAGATATGCAGGAGGTGGATACAGAACATCCTGAGTATCCTCTGTTTTGAGTAGTATCTCAGGCCCTGCCAAGTTACACAGCACACACACTGGGCCAAAGAAGGCACCTGTAAAAAGAGCTTCTCTCACAAACACTGCTGCTACACACACACACACACACACACACACACACACACTGCTGGAGAGCCTCCCGCACAAACTACCACCTCATGCACACAGGAAGTCCTGGATTTAATGGCTGGGCTTATCTTGTGCAACATTCCCAAGGCTCCATTTTTCATTAAGCAATTTTTAAAGAGTTTTATGACCCCGTGAACAATAATTTTTTTTAGTGAAAGCAGACTAAATTGTAAGTGGCGGTAATTACACCAAACTAATTGTAGGCAAAATTAGTAAGAGGTCAGATCCGTTTGGTCGCAAAAGAAAATATATGCTTGGATCACACCTTAAACGATCTCTTGGAAACTAATTCATCACAGAAAAAAAAGGAATCTTCCTAAATTAACAGTAGGCTCTCCAAGAACAATTACAGGGAATAAGATTTCCTCTTTGGTTTGGGTTTTTGTTAGATATCTAGCGTGTGTGTGTGTGTGCGTGTGTGAGTGTGTGTGTATCTACCTGTGTGTCTTCGTGTGTGTGTTGCACATGCACACTGGGTTGCAGTGTAGTTTTCCACAGCACAAGTCCAGATAACTAAACACCTCCTTGGTGGAGTGCAGAGTGTGACCTAGACGCCAGGAGACTTCGTGCGTCCTAGTCCCCTCAGAGCTTGGGATGGGATCTTATCCAACTCATTCCTTCTCTCCTAGATGGGATCATTGTTTCCACCTCACTATAATGGAGGGGTACTTTACAAAATACACCCGGCAGTATTGGGCTACTTGAATTTCCAGGAGAACGAAAATTAAGCGCCTCTCCCGTACATATCCGCAATAAATGTTAGCAGGTCCTCCAATTGGCCATCAGTGCTTGGGGACTGAGATAGCCATAGCTTCTGCACATGTGTCCAGTGATGTCCAGTATCCATGTGGCGAGAAAAGAGGTCCAGCAGAAGCCCCATTAGGCCATGTGCTCCCTTTACTATTTGGGTCCCGAGGAAGGGTCTCCAGCCAGTCACAAAATGTGTCAAGTGACAGGAAGCTCACAGGTCCTCCTCACAGGGAGTATCACCTGGGCCCTCAGTCACCTTTTACCTGTGATGAAAGGATGTCCTCACTTTTCTCAGCCCTCTGGTTCCTGACAAGTGATTATCTGAGCATCTACACCCTATCAAAACAGTATGGCTCCCTCTAAGAGTTACACTCCAAGGTCTAGGGATGGAAGTGGGGGATCTTTCCAGTCCAGCCCAGGGGTAAACTCAAAATAATCATGAGGCAATGGTGGTCAAAGATGCCAGTCTGTGCCAGGACCTCAATAGGACTGAGACCTGGGGATTCTATCCTAGGGCAGGGAGGTCACTGTGGACTTTTTGCCGTGACAGATCCTGCATTGCCTCCTTTGGCTTATTTCACAAGCTCCTGCCTACTTTATGAAGCTGTATTGCCCACCACACTCCACCCGTCTGAGACCACTCTGTGCCTTTGACTTGAACACGGCATTCCTTCTGGAACTCCCTCCCTGCTACTTCTCCACCCACCTACATAACTGCCCCTCATCCTTCAAAACAAGCCAGGTACCACAGCCTAATGGATGAGGGGGTCCCATCTCTCATGTGGGATGGGTATTCCCGCTCTGTCTTTTATAGAATGCAGAGTTTTCATCCCCAAAAGCACTTTTCATGCTGCATCACCATCATCAATTACCTACTCCAACAGCCCCACCTTCACCAGGTCTTGATTCCCCATTCCCAGCAGGTTGTCTGTGAATCCAGCATCCAGCCTCATGCCTGGAGGTGGGGTGGGGGAAGCCGTCGATACATGTTCGTGAAATGAATGAATGGGTCACTCCTCAGTGGCCACATCAAGTTCTCCTTGGTCAGTTTTCAAAAATACGCAGCACTTACAGGAAAACACACCTAGCATATGCTCGCTTCCAGAAGATTCCACACCAGGGTTAAAGGTATGGTTCTGACCAGCATTCTGGACCCAAACGTTAGTGCAACACCCAAGAGTTGACATCCGTGAGGAAGAAGAGGAGGGGGAAAATAGGAAATATAGGAGGATGAGGTTAGAAACAGCTGGATAAATTCATAAAGAAGCTAACCTTTGCCCCTGTCTCATCCAACTACCCAGCTTCCCAGGCAGAGAGAGGCAGGGACGCACGCAGATCCCTGGCCCCAAGGGAGAAACGCTCCAGCAAGTCCTCATGGCCTCTGGCTGAGAAAGGTTCCCAGGAAGAAAGCCCAGTCAGAAGTTCAAGTTTTGCATAGAGACAATATGGCTGCAACAACTCAGATCCATCCTGAAATCGTTCAGCAGTGGCTTCAGCCAAGTAGCTACAAGAAGGGCCCTCAGAGATACAAAATCTAAGAAAAATAGTCCTGGCATCTAATTACAACAGTGCAGTTTGCTGCTTTTATCTGTAATTGGACTGTATAGTCTTTCATTCTAATTTACTTTACATCTAAACTGTGATAATCAAGACAAGCAGAACAGAATGGTCTCTAACTGGCTATCCTACTGACACCCGTTAATGCCTAATTATAACAACTAAATTAAAGATGCGACTGTAAAGAGGTGGAATATCAGTTTGAAGCATTTAATTCTGTGGAAAGAAGTAGAGATTTTAAAACCCAAGTAAGAAAATCAATATTATGCCTCATTATATTGGTATTGCCAAACAGATTAATGAAATTAAGTATTTTGTTGTGTTGCTTTTCTTTCACCCAATGTTATCCTGATACACTGATGGTTTGTAATGAAGGAGTACTGCAGGGGAAGAAGTCTAAATGGAGAGCCAATTTATACACCGAAATTGGGAGATAGCTAATCTCGTTTATAGAGCAAAGGTTTTCTTTGGATATGGGTAGATTTTTAGATAGGCATCATGGGTCTGGACTTTGCAGTCTCATGGAACAAAAGTAAAATCAACCCAAAGCTAAGGGGAAATGCTTTCTCTCCTCTTCTCAGGAGCAGATGTGTCGACAGGGACCATCTTGACAATGTCAGAGTTCACAGATACTGCGGTTTGGGAGAAACATCCTTGAAACTTGCTGCGTCAGTGGCTGCCCAGTCTGTCCCAGGCTAAAAATGGCCATCCATGAAAATGCAGAATGTCAGGGGCAGAGGAAAGCTGGGCAGATGAATGGATGATTTACCACATCTCCAAGAGCCATTTGGTTGGTTGAAAATTGGAGAAGACACAGTGGGATGAAGTCACTGTTCAGGTTTAACAACAAAGCTGGGAAGTAGAAGGACCAAGGTTTGTAAAGGGAAGCTGTGATGTTCCTGGGGGAGGCAGTGCACATGCACCCCCGACAAAGTGGCAGCAACATGACCACTCAGCCTGCCCCACACGCTTTTCTTTTCTTTGCTTACTCTTTCTTCTTCCTTTCTTCTTTCCTTCCTTTCTTCCTTTTTCTTTCCCTTTCTGCTTTCCCTCTTCCTCCCTCTCTCTCTGTCTGTCTTTCCTACAATTGCCTATCCTAATCTCTAAGTCTTTTAATTCCAAGTCAACATAGGACTCGAAAACACTAATAAAAATTGGCACATGCTGACAGCCGAGTCAGTATCTGAGTCATCCCTGTTAGTGCCCAGGCCACAGAGATGCATGATGGCAGATCTTTGAAGAGTCCAAAGATCTTGCGAGGGAGACTAATCATTTTGAGGAATCTCTGGAAATATCATGGGATTGCATTTCCTGACCAGCGAATTCCCGTGAGTGAACAACTTGAGGGTTGTGGTTTCAGACCTCTTCTGGGGCCAAGGACAGTATGACAACGAAGCAGGCTAAGGTCTTGCACCATAGAGCTTTCATTTCCTCCATTTATAGTTTCATTTATAACTGGGTTAGGTGGGGCTGCTAGACCCGTTTGGTAGAAGAAGCTGAGAGCTTGGGGACCAACCTGGAAGGAAAACCCAGCTTCAGGGAACATACCCAGAACTTCCAAAAGTCCAAAAACTTTTGAAACCCAGATTTCAAAAATCAAGAAAGAAGACATGTGAATTTCCACTTATAATTAAATTTTTGTGTTTGGAAAAGAAAACTTTATTGTGAATTTTCATGTGCCATCATGTTTTCAGATTCTGGGGCGTTTACCCATCTGGTAAGCACATGCATGATATGAAGGCAAGGATGGTGGTTCCCTGGAGACAGTGATCACCACATGCATGGGAGGGGTCACAAACCCAATCAGAAAGGGACAGTATAGCTCTTGATCCTGCAGGACCAGAGATGTCTCTAATTGCTCCTGGGCTGCGGGCACTCAGAAAGAAAGCGCTGCAACCTCCCACCAGTCCCGCCCCTCAGTTGCACAAACAAAGCCAAATAAAAACTCCTAGCAGCCGCTGGTCCCACTGCAACAGATGTGGTGCCTCTATACCATCTTGTTTGCTCTTAAGGGCTTTAAAAAACAAAAAACCTGCAAACAGACAGATGTAGCTCGTCCCTTCCAGCTTGCTTACAAGGCTGCAGGAGCACCTGTAGAAGAACGGGTTCCTGCAGAAATCCTTGACTTCCATTCAGATGACCTGAGACGAAACCAGCCAGCTCAGCAAACCCATCTGCAGATGATTCTGGGCCCATCTGCACATGTTTGCTCTAGACCTGGAGGAACTCGAAGAATCATCCTCAGAGTAATCCCAGGTGCAGAGCAACACCACACCTTCTGTGCATGTGATCTTTACAATGTGTACACCTTCATCCACACACGTGCTGAAGACCTGCTGTGTGCCACTTGGCCTTGAGGTCTCTGGCTGACTCTTGGGTTAGCCCAGCTCCCCATCACACAGGCTGCTTCTGTTATCTGGCCTGTATCTCCTTAGCCTTGGCTTTGAGAGCAAAGCCCCCAATATCCAGTGAGGGCTGTAAGGCCTCTGACCATCCCTGTCTTGTTTCTTCTGGTTTCAGATGAAGTGGCTCATGTGGAAAACCAACATGGAAGCCACCAGAGTGACTCCTACCCCTGAGGACAAAGAAGAGTCATACTTCTAAGCAGAGCTAGGGCTATGGGGTGTCCCCTGCTCTCAGCTTGACTCCAGGCACCTTAAAATCCCACAGCCCCATATTGCTACTGCTAAGTCACTTCAGTCGTGTCCGACTCTGTGCGACCCCAGAGACAGCAGCCCACCAGGCTCCCCCATCCCTGGGATTCTCCAGGCAAGAACACCAGAGTGGGTTGCCATTTCCTTCTCCAATGCATGAAAGTGAAAAGTGAAAGGGAAGTCGCTCAGTTGTGTCTGACTTCTAGCGACCCCATGGACTGCAGCCTACCAGGCTCCTCCATCCGTGGGATTTTCCAGGCAAGAGTACTGGAGTGGGGTGCCATTGCCTTCTCCGCCACAGCGCCATACCTACCATTAAAGACCATTTGCCTAGTAATTTATTTCATTGGCAAGGGTGATGGAAGGGCAATGACACAATTTGTGACTTTGTGTAACAACTGCCTCTTTTTCTTAACCTTTAGGCCACAGCTTTTGCTGTATAACAAGCCACTCTAAACTTTGATGGCTTAAAAACAATCACGTTTAGCTCGTGCTTCTTTGAGTTGGTTGGGTGGCGCTTTTGGTTCAGGCTGGCTCAGATAATCACGACTAGGCTCGCTTGTGCATCTGTGGTCAGCTGGTGAGTAGGCTCATGGTTGGATGTTCTTAGATGCCCTTGGTGAGACTTCTGGCCTCTGGCAGGCTGTTGGCCAGGATGATGAGGGTGACTGGGTCACATGGCTTTCATCATGCAGCATCCCAGCCCTGGCTTCCTCTCATGGTGGTCACAGCAAGAGAGTGAAGCCAAACGTGCATTCAAATCTCTGCCCATGGCTTGTTTTCCACTGGCCCATTGGCTAAAGCAAGTCCCATAGCCAAGATTCAAATCAGTGTGGAAGCACTGCTTAAGAGTTTGCATGCCAGAATAGGAGGAATTTGTAACCATTTTTGCATCCATTACAGTTGTCTTTTGTTTATTTTTCATTTTCTAGTCTTTTTCATTCAATGACTCGATCATTTATTTTCAACACTAAGTGTTTATAAATGATGTACAAGTTCAGCTTTGCAATACCCAATTGTTTGCTCAAAAGAACTACTGTATGCCAACTAAGTGCCAGGACTCCATTAGTAGAGAGTTTACTTTGAACTTGCTTTTTCAATGATTTTTTTTTAAATCATTATTATATAGCTTTATGTATTTCTGCTAGCTCAGTAGACTTCTACAAATGAATTAGATATTTATGTCCTAATGTGGAAAAATATTCTGATATATGAAGTGAATTTAAAAAAAGAAACTGACAATTATACATGCGCACTGTATGAGCTCATTGTTAAAGTGTGTATGCCATGTATATTGTATAACACATATGACACACAGGACACACACATACACAAACATGCATGGGAATAAAAACATACAAAAAAAATTTCAGCTTTGATTCCCTATTTAGCACACAATATTTAGGGGAAAAAATTTTATATTACAATTAGATCAATTTTTTGCCTGTCTTTTTTCTACTTTCACTATGTTTTGGTTTTAACATTTGGCTTATTTCCTCTTCTTTAGATCTTCTTAAAGCCATAAGTTGCGTTTAATTCTCAGTATACCAGGGATATTTGAAAAGTGTGTGTATTTGTTTGACACAGGTATGCAGTTACAAGTAAATGTAAGTTATACTTGGATATAGGATCAACCTTGTTAGCAGTATTTTAAAATTTTCTCAACTGTTGTTATCTGCCTGACCTGTTCATTTCTGAAAGGAGAACATCATGTTGTTTTCATGGGTTTTTACTTGATATATGCTTGTGCAAGATTGGACAGGAAGTAAGAAATAATCATACAAGAATCATGTAATTTTTATACTCCTGGTGAAGTAAATTTTTATCAGGATAAAATAACTCCTTTATCCTGCTTTACGTTTGTTGTGTAGAGTTTCCTGTCCTATTGACATGGGCCAGGAATTGATGGAGCCATTAATGGTGACGGTGCTGGTTTACTAGCTTGTTTATCTAGTGAGTATAATTATGAATTCGTGTGCTTTTTTTACAGTAAAATTTCCTACTATATCTAAAATTATAAAAATGCTCCTCCTATTTTAAAATTGAAATTTTATTGAGTTAATTATAGATTCATATTCAGTTGAAAGGAAAGATACAGATAAATTCCATGTACCTCTTTCTAGCTTTCACTGCTGATAACATTTTGCAAAACAAGAGTATAATATCACAACCAAGACCATGACATTGATACGAGCCACAAATATCACTCCACTGTCTCCAATTTTACTTGTACACAATTATACTGTTATGTATATGTACATGTTATGTATATGTATGTGTTATGTTATGTATATTTAGTTCTATAGAATTTAATCATGTGTATTGGTTTGCATATTTGCCACCACAGTCTAAATACAGGACCTTCCATCATCACAAAATTCCCTCATTACTTTTACAATCATACCTTCCTCCCTCCCATTCTCTATCACTTGTCCCTAATTCCTGCATTTATAGCATTTTGTCATTTGAAAAATGTTATATAAAATATTAAATAGTATGTAACATTTGAAGATTAGATTTTTTTCACTCAGATTATTTCCTGAAGATCCATTCAAGTTCCTGCATGTATCAATAGCTTTCTTATTTTTATTGCTGAGTGATTATTTCTTGTATTGTATATATGTACCACAATTTAACCATTCACCTGCTGAATTCATCTGAGCTGTCTCTAGTTTGGGGGCTATTATGAATAAAGCCACTATAAAGATTCACATGTATGTGCTTATGGGAACACAGTTTTAATTTCTCTGGAATAAATATTCAGGAGTACAATTTGGGGTTTCTAAGGCAATTGGAACAACAGACTGGATCCAAATAGGAAAAGGAGTACGTCAAGGCTATATATTGTCACCCTGCTTATTTAACTAATATGCAGAGCACATCATGAGAAATGCTGGACTGGAAGAAGCACAAGCTGGAATCAAGATTGCTGGGAGAGATAGCAATAACCTCAGATATGCAGATGACACCACCCTTATGGCAGAAAGTGAAGAGGAACTAAAAAGCCTCTTGAGGAAAGTGAAAGAGGAGAGTGAAAAGGTTGGCTTAAAGCTTCGTTTCAGAAAATGAAGATCATGGCATCTGGTCCCATCACTTCATGGGAAATAGATGAGGAAATAGTGGAAACAGTGGCTAACTTTATTTTTTGGGGCTCCAAAGTCACTGGAGATGGTGACTGCTGCCATGAAATTAAAAGACGCTTACTCCTTGGAAGGAAGGTTATGACCAACCTAGATAGCATATTCAAAAGCAGAGACATTACTTTGCCAACAAAGGTCCATCTAGTCAAGGCTATGGTTTTTCCAGTGGTCGTGTATGGATGTGAGAGTTGGACTGTGAAGGAAGCTGAGTGCCGAAGAATTGATGCTTTTGAACTGTGGTGTTGGAGAAGACTCTTGAGAGTCCCTTGGACTGCAAGAAGATCCAACCAGTTCATTCTGAAGGAGATCAGCCCTGGGATTTCTTTGGAAGGAATGATGCTAAAGCTGAAACTCCGGTACTTTGGCCACCTCATGCGAAGAGTTGACTCATTGGAAAAGACTCTGATGCTGGGAGGGATTGGGGGCAGGAGGAGAAGGGGACGACAGAGGATGAGATGGCTGGATGGCATCACTGACTCGATGGAAGTGAGTCTGAGTGAACTCCGGGAGTCGATGATGGACAGGGAGGCCTGGCGTGCTGCGATTCATGGGGTCACAAAGAGTCGGACATGACTGAGTGACTGAACTGAACTGAAGGTAATTTCATGTTTAGTTTTATAAGAAACTGACCAGCTGTTTTCAGGGATGGCTATAGCATCTTACATTTCCATCAATAAAGTATTAGTGGTTTAGTTTTTCCACATCCTTGCTAGCCCTTGATAATGTTACTATTTTTTATTGTCACCATTCTGATCTGTATGTAGTGATACCTCATTATGGTTTTAATATACATTTCCCTGCTGGTTCATTATGTTAAATATCATTTCATGAGCTTATTTGCCATCTGCATATCATCTTCATTGAAAAATCTGTGTCTTTTGCATATTTTCTAATTTGAGTGTTTGTTTTGCTTTGCTATTGAGTTTTGAGTGTTCTTTATATATTCAGGATACTAGTCCTTTGTTGAATATGTAGTTTACAAATATTTCCATAGTTTATTGCTTATCTTTCATCTTCTTCAACCTGGACTTTCACAGAGGAAAATCTTTTAACTTTGATGAAGTCCAATTTATCAAATTCTTCTTTTATGGATTGTGTTTTGGTGCCAGATCTAAAGACTCTGCCTAGTCTTAGATGTTAAAATCTTTTCTTTCTGTTTTTACTAACACTTTATGTGGTGATTTAGTCGCTAAGTCATGTCTGACCTTTGCAACCCTGTGAACTGTAGACTTCAAGGCTCCTCTGTCTATGGGATTCTCCAGGCAACAATACTGGAGTGGGTTGCCATTTCCTTCTCCAGGGGATCTTCCTGACCCAGGAATCAAACCCAGGTCTCCTGCATTACAGACAGATTCTGTACTGACTTTAAGTCCATAGTCAACTTTGGGTTAATCTGAGGTTTAACTTGAGCATAATTTCCTTATCTGTAGATGGCCCCTTTTCTAGCACCATTTGTTGAAAAGGCTACCCTTCCTTCACTGAATTGCTTTCACTCCTTTGTAAAAAGAGTATGGAATTTATATTTCAAAAAATGTACAGTAAGATCGAAGGTAAAAGGAAAAGAGGACAGCAAAAGATGAGACAGTTAGATAGCATCACCAACTCAATGGACATGAATTTGAGCAAACGCTGGGAGATAGTGAAGGACAGGGAAGCCTAACATCCTGCAATTCGTGGGGTAACAGAGTTGGTCACAACTTATCAACTGAACAACAACATTGTACATTGTTTCTAAACTGTAAAACACTAGAAGTAACTTTTTATAATAAATAAATCCATGGTGACATAAATGAGAAAAAAAAAGATCTACATATACAAGTATATAAATAAAAATATTTATCATGTAGATAATATATGCTTGTGTGTTTAGATAGTAAATCACCAGAAAGCAAATAATTTTTAATAATAGAGATAAATTGAGGTTTAAAAAACATGGAATACGTCATGAATTTGTGTCTCATTCTTATGCATATACATGTTAATCTTATCATTCCCAAAACTTTTTATATGCACTATCAGAATGCATACTGCTCATATGTTTTGACTCATCATTTTTACTTATGAAAATTCCTTTCTAAATATGTAGTATGTGCCCATGGCTATTTATACAGCATTATTTATAACAGCTAATAAAGGAAGAAGGTAATAAGTTTAAAAATGCTACACAGGAAAAGTGTGTTAGTCATCCATTGCTGTGTAACAAATTGCCCAAAAATTTAGCAACTTAAAACAACAGCTTATGTCATAATGTCTCTGGTATCTACCCATGACTTATCTGGGCCCTCTAAATGAGAAAGATTGCTTTCAGATGACAGTTGAGGCTCAAGTTTTTCCCTGAAAGTTCAACTGGGAAAGGATTCATGCCCAAGCTTACTCATATAGTTGCTGGCAGGTTTCAGTTCCTTGTAGGCTTTGGACAGAGGGCATCAGTTCCTCTTTGGGTTTTGGTCAGAGCCGATCATTGGAAGGACTGATGTTGAAGCTGAAACTCCAATACTTTGGCCACCTGATGCAAAGAGCTGACTCACTTGAAAAGACCATGATGCTGGGAAAGATTGCAGGCAGGAGGAGAAGGGGATGGCAGAGGATGAGATGGTTGGATGGCATCACCGACTCAATGGACATGAGTTTGGGTGAACTCCAGGAGTTAGTGATGGACGGGGAGGCCTGGCGTGCTGCAGTTCATGGCGTCACAAAGAGTCAGACATGACTGAGTGACTGAACTATGTTTAGTTTATTGACTTGTGGGCTCCTCCATGTTGTAACTTGCTTTACTGTAATGAACAAGGAGAATGAATGCAAGCCAGTGGAGGAGTCTATTGTCACCTAATCACAGAAGTGACTCCTATTTGATTTTGCTGTATTCTATTCACTAGAAGCAAATTCCTAGATCCAGCATACTCAAGGCAAGGGGAATGATATGAGTGGGAATACAAGGAGGCAGAGATTTGGTAATCTACATCAGAAGTTGCCTACCACAATAAGTAAATAACTACATTTTATGTGTATACATATACAACTCAATGTTGTGAATCCATTGAATTTTCTACAGTAATTACATAGCGTATGGTATTGCTGTCATCAGTAATGAAAAAAACCTTAGTGACTTGTGATTCAATATCAAATATTCAAAAATATGCTGAACTGGAGCCCAAGGGGAAGATGATAAAAATGTTAGATAGAAAAATATCTGATCAAGGCTGATAATTTTTCAAGTTAACTCAAAAAATATAAACTTCAAATCCAAAAGCTCAAGGATCTTCCAGTAGGTAAAATGAAGGACATACCAATGAATACTTTATCATAATTGCTAGAAAACTATGGTTAAAAGAGAAATCTTAAACCAGGAAGAAAATGATTCTGAGAAACAAAGTATAAAAATGACTGTTTATCTCTTATCAGAAATACTGAAAGTCAGAAGACAATAGAATAATCCCTTTAAAATACTGGGGGGAAAAATTGTCAACCTAAAATTACATATCCAGTGAAAATGTTAATCAAAAATGAAAGTAAAATAGAGACATTTTAAGATAAGAAAAACCAAAAAAATCACCACTGGTTGACCTATTACACAAGAAATGAAGGAATTTCTTCAGGCTAAAGAGAAATGATACAAGATGGAAACTTAAGCCTACATGAATGAAGAGCCCTAGAAATGGCAAATATGTGGAGTGAATATGAAACACATTTTCCTCATTTATTAATTTCTTTAAACAGTATTTGATTCTTGGAACAAAGAAAATAAGACTGTATTGTAGATTTTCTTTATATGTAGAAGTAAAATGTATATCAACAACAGCAGGAAGGATGGGAGGGTGATTACTGAACATATACTAAATACTAAAACTAACAGAGAGGTCTATACATAAAAAATAAAGAATAGAAAATGAAATACTAAAAATTTTTGATTAGTCTACGAGTAGAAGAAAAGGAACAATAAGAAAGTAGAAAAAAAATAGAAAATCAATGTGACTCAATAATAGTAATAATATTAAACCCTATTAATATTAGACTAAAGCATAAAGACAAAACTATATGCTGACTATAAGAAACACTCTTCAAATATAAAGACACAGATAAGATAAATATAAAAGGATGGTAAAAAAAAAAGATATATTAACAGTAAGAATGAGAAAGGTGATGCAGCTATATTATTACAATCATACAAAGAAGATTTCAAGATAAAAATATTTCTAAAGATAAAAAGAAACATTTCCTACTGACAAAGGGTTAATTGTTCAAGAAGACATGCTGAGTGAATGTACACACGACAACAGATCTTCAAAACACATGAGGCAGAAATAGAGTAGTGGGAGAAACAGACAAATTTAGAATTATAATGGAAGACTTTTATCTTCTCTCCAGTAGTTGATAGAAAAAAAAATAAGAAAAAAGAATATTTGAATATTCTCAACCAACTTAACCTAACTGAGCTGCATAAAATACAACATTCAAAATCAAAATGCATATTTATTTCAAGTACATATGGAAAATTCACCAAAATAGACCATCTGTTGAGAGATTAAAGAAGACTCAATAAATATCATACATTGAAATACAGAGTATTTTATGACTATAATAGAATTAAGTTGTTAAAATTATTAATGACAAAATTAGCAAATATTAAAAATTTTTAATATACAGTGATGGGAAATTAAACAAAATATTCTAAATATGCCATGGATCAGAGAAAAATCATAATGCAAATTATAAGTTAATTTAAAAGGAATAATAATGAAAACAAAGCACTTGGAAAATTTTAGGATACAATGAAAGCAGCATTTGAGGTAATGTTATAGCATTAACTGCTTATATTAGAAAAATGAAAAGGCTTAAAGTAAAAAAAAAAAAAAACAAAAAGAAAATAGTGTAAGAGTCTAGAAATAGATCCACATCTATAGAGGCAAAGATGTTTGACAAAGTCACGAAAGTAATTCAACAGGGGAACTAATAGTCTTTTCAACAAAAAGTTTTGAAAGATCTCAATATCCATATGAAACAAGATGATCTTTAATGCCTACCTCACACCACCGACCGGAGAAGGCAGTGGCACCCCACTCCAGTATTCTTGCCTGGAAAATCCCATGGACGGAGGAGCCTGGTAGGCTGCCGCCCATGGGGTTGCTAAGAGTTGGACACGACTGAGGGACTTCACTTTCACTTTTCACTTTCATGCATTGGAGAAGGAAATGGCAACCCACTCTGGTGTTCTTGCCTGGAGAATCCCAGGGACGGGGGAGCCTGGTGGGTTGCCGTCTATGGGGTCACACAGAGTCGGACACGACTGAAGCAACTTAGCAGCAGCAGCAGCAGCACATCACTGACAATATTTAATTCAGTGTAAACTGTAGACCTAAACCTAATACAGTATACTAACGCATATACATGGAATTTAGAAAGATGGTAAGGATAACCCTGTATGCGAGACAGCAAAAGAGCACAGATGTATAGAACAGTCTTTCGGACTCTCTGGGGGGTGGGGGGATGATTTGGGAGAATGGCACTGAAACATGTATAATATCATATAAGAAACAAATCGCCAGTCCAGGTTCAATGCAAGATACAGGAAGCTTGGGGCTGGTGCACTGAGATGACCCAGAGGGATGTTATGGGGAGGGAGGTGGGAGGGGGGTTTAGGATTGGGAACACATGTACACCTGTGGTGGATTCATGTTGATTTATGGCAAAACCAATACAATATTATAAAATAATTAGCCTCTAATTAAAATAAATAAATTTAAATTAAAAAAATAATAAAAACATACACTGAAAAAAAATTTTTTTAAAAGATAAGATAAGAGAATATCTTCACATTCTCAGGGCAGGCAAAGATGTCTTAATGAGGAACCCAAAAGCATTAAATAAAAAAGAAAATAAATACTGATCAATTTAACTTCATAAAAATTAAAAACATTCATCAACAAATATTGATAAATTAATGAATATGCAAGACAAAGACAGGAGAAATATGTCAAATGACTGTACTTAAAATATACAAATACATCCTACACCATAATAAGATGCCCCAGAACTACTGGGCAAAAAGCTTGAACATATACTTCACAAAGAAAGATATATAAATGGCTATGCACATAGGAACATGCCAAAGGGCTCAACATTATTAATCATCAGGGACATGCATACTAAAGCCCTCATGAGATACCACTTCAAACTTTAAAATGGTTGAAATCAAAAAGAATGACCACACCAAATGTTGTTGAGGATGTGGAGCACCTAAAACTCTAATGATGGTAGAGGAAAGTGGTAAAGCTAATACTTTAGGAAATTAGTTTGGCAATTTCTTATAAAATTATACATATGACCAAAACAAAGAAAGAAAGAGAGAGGGAGGGAGAAAGAAAGAAGGAGAAAGAAAAAAGGACCCAAATATCCACTAATAGAATAGACAAATAGCGGTGTTTTATGAAAAAACATAAAACTGGGGATGGCAGTGATGTACTCCTCAGGAATAAAAGAAAAGACTATTAATACATGCAACAATATTGAAGAATCTCAAAAGCATTTTTCTGAGCAAAAAGAATGTGGTGATTCCACTTATATGAAACAGATAAAACTAATCAATGGTATTAGAAATCAGAACTGTAGTTTTCTCTGGAGAGAGGCAGCCAGAATTTATGGGGTAAGGTCATGAAGGAACTCTTTGGAGTGTGTTAAATGCTCTATATGTTCATGGGGATGAACATATTTTTCAAAACTAATCAAACTTCACATTTAAAATCTATGCATTTAACTCTATGTTAATGATGTACCAGTAATATTAGTAAAAACTTAACTGATAACCCTATCTCTTCTTGGGAAACTCTTGCTCATTAGTTGAAGTCATCAAAATGAACCCCTTCAAAATCCCACAGTCTCATTTTGTATCGGCTAACCTGCCGAATATGAGGATGACACCACCCTTATGGCAGAAAGCTAAGAAGAACTAAAGATCCTCTTGATGAAAGTGAAAGAGGAGTGTGAAAAAGTTGGCTTAAAATTCAACATTCAGAAAACTAAGATCATGGCATCTGGTCCCATCACTTTATGGCAAATAGATGGGGAAACAATGGAAACAGTGACAGACTTTATTTTCTTGAGCTCCAAAATCACTATGGATGGTGAGTGCAGCCATGAAATTAAAAGATGCATGCTCCTTGGAAGAAAAGCTATGACAAACCTAGACAGCATATTAAAAAGTCATGTACGGATGTGAGAGCTGAACTATAAGGAAAGCTGAGCACCGAAGAATTGATGCTTTTGAACTGTGGTGTTGGAGAAGACTCTTGAGAGTCTCTTGGACTGCAAAGAGATCCAACCAGTCCATCCTAAAGGAAATCAGTCCTGAATATTCATTGGAAGGACTGATGCTGAAGCTGAAACTCCAATACTTTGGCCACCTGATGCGAAAAACTGACTCATTGGAAAAGACCCTGATGTTGGGCAAGATGGAGAGAAGGAGGAGAAGGGAATGGCAGAGGATGAGATGGTTGGATGGCATCACTGACTCAATGGACATGCGTTTGAATAAGCTCCGGGAGTTGGTGATGGACAGGGAGGCCTGCCGTGCTGCAGTCCATGAGGTCCCAAAGAGTCAGACCCGACTGAGCGACTGAACTGTTTGACTGAACCTGCCAAAAGAATGAAAGGGCAGACTCTAGTCTAACATATTAATAGTTCCAGATGCATTTCTTCTTCCAGTCATATTCCCCTGCACCTACAGCGCTGCTACAGTATAAGAACAGATAAGAAAACCAGGTAGAATTTCACCTAATTTATTACTGAAGATAGTGCCCAGGTGAATAACAGTAGCGTCTCTTTCATAGGTAGGCAGACGCAACAGTTTAAATGCCTCTTTCTGAATAGTTTAAAGACCTCTTTGATTTGAAAGTTTATTAAGTTTCCATTAATTTTTTATTTTGTCCTGTCAGTGAGTGCTAGCTAGTTCATACACTTGAAATAGCAAATGCTAAAAAGGTTCAAAATATCGGATCAGCAAGAGTCCCTCCATCTTTCCCGCAGTCCCAATCAAGTCCTCTTTGAAGTCCCAAACTCCATGGTCCCCGGGGCAGAGAAATCTCTAAGCAGAGTTATAAATGTCCCAAGAAACTCACTACCTTTAGGCCTGAGGTTTCACAATATCCTATACCCTATTCATCTTCCTGACGGTGAAAACAAATGAAAAATTCTTGGAGTGAAAGAGAGCTGCACAGTCATATTTTTTTTTAATTAGTACCATCAAATTTCTCTTTGAACAAGTTCTCAAATCATGCTAATCAACAATTTTTTAAAAAGAAGAAGTCTATTTCTAAGTTGTTAAGCAAGAAAAGCAAAGTGCAACCGATGATGTTCTGCTTGTGTTGGAATTTCAGTGAAAATGTCATCTCTTATTCTCAAAAGACATGCATGTAAGTAGCACACATCAACCTATCTTCTTAGACCCAGAAGTTGCACTATCCTCAAACTCTAGAATGAGTTGAACACAAATTATTAATTTCATGGTAAAACCAACATGAAGAGATAGTGATAAAAAAGAAATCGTTATGTTGTCTCAGGTAAGTCCTTCATGTGTTTTCAACCATTATTTGTCTCCTGGGCATCCATTGGCCTTCATCAATCCTTGCTACTTTGAAATGAATTAAGATCTGACACATAAAAGTTTGCTAAAGGAGAAAATTCCAGAGACTGACAAATCATATTCTTAACTGCCTCTTTCCCAAACTTACCCCAAACGCAGCTGTTTCACTGATAGGGTTGGGGTCCCTTTAGACATGGGGATGTCATGGTGTCTCCAGATCCAGGACATCTTGTTCCAACTCAACCATTGTGTAGCCATGAGTAAGCCCTTCCCTCTAATTCTCCCTCATTCTCCTCATCTGACAATCTTTAGTTGGTGGGTCTAGAATTATAGAGTCACTTTGTGTAAAGTTTTGTATAAACCAAGAGGATCTATCTTAATGCTTTCCCATCAAACTCTCAAATTTACCTGTGACTCTTTCTATCTTCCTTCCTTTCTCCCCATGAGAGTGAGCAGCTTTCCTCATACCTAAGATCAACTGTTTGACCTTTGCTTGGGATCACAGTCTCTATCTTCTAGGAAATGGGTCTTAATCATGACTGCACATTAAATCACTTTGTGAACTTTTATTTTGCTTTTTTTAATATCTACCAATCTCATTCCAGAAGTAAGGTTTGGAGGATAAAGATAGTGGCTGAGGCATCAGCATTTTTTCAAAGTTCTTAAGGCAATTTAAATGCATAACCATAGTTGAGAAACTCTGATCTAGAAAAGATTATGTGATCCATACTTTCTCTGTGGGTGCTGATTCCTTCCTACTAAGTATTTAGACACAATTAAGTCTCCCACTATGAAAATTCCTGTTTCAACTCTCCCCATCCCCAGCTATCTCCCAACTCTATTCTCATGATATGACTGTTTTTACTTGTTGAATTTGATTTACTAAAAAAAAAAATTAAAGAACCTTTGCATGAGGAATATCGGACTTTGTGATTCTGTCTTTATCTGATTTTTAGTATCAGGATTGTTCTGGTCTATAGAATGAGATGCGAGATATTCTTGTCTCTTCCACTTTCTGCAGGAGTTTTGTAGAATTGGTATTATTTCTTCTTCAAGTGCTTGGCAGAACTGACTGATGAAACTGGATGGCTGGGAGTTTTCTTGGGAAAATGAAAAGGTTAGTTGCTCAGTCGTGTCCGACTGTATGAAACCTCATGGACTGTAGCCCACTAGATTCCCCTGTCTATGAAATTCTCCAGGTGAGAATATTGGAGTGGGTAGCCATTCTCTTCTGCAGAGGTTCTTCCCAGCCCAGGGATTGAACTCAGATATCCTGCATTGCAGGCAGATTCTTTACCATAGATATAAGGCTATAGGTTATCTAATTCTTCTTGAGAAATCCTTAGTAGTTGGTGTCTTTTATGGAATTTTGCCAGTTAAGTTGGCTAATCTGGTTTCATAAAATAATTTATAATATTGCCCCATTATTCTCTTGATACCTATAGAAATCACACTCTCAGTACTGATATTGGTAATTATTACCTTTACTCTATTTGTTCAGATAAAAATATCTAAAGATTTACTGATTTTATTAAATTTCTCAGATAACTTTGTTTTGGTTTCATTTTTTTTTTTCTGTTTTCTAGCTCACTGATTTCTAGTCTGATCTATATTATTTCTTCTGCTTCCTGACATATCCTCATATTTTTCTAGTTTCTTAAGTTGGAACCTGAGGCCATTGGTTTAAGATCTTTTCTAATATAAATATTTGGTGCTATGCATTTCCCTCTAAATGCTGCTTTGATCAGCACCTCATAAATATTAATATATTGTGTTTTCATTTCATCCAGTTCAAAATACTTTCAAATTTCAATTTTTATTTATTTTTTGACAAACAGGTCATTTAGAAATGTGTTATTTGTTATTTATTTTCCAAATATTTGAGGATTTTAACATCTTTATCTGTTATTTATTTCTAATTTTCTTCCACTGTTCTTAGATAACATATATTCTATATGATCTGAATCCTTCTACATTTATTGAGTTTATTTTTGTGATCCAGAATGTGTTTATATTGATAACATCCAATGTACACGTTTTAAAAAATGTACTCTATTGTTGGATGGCAATGTTCTATAAATGTCAACCAGGTAAAGTTGGTTTATAGTGTTGTTCAACAGGAATTGAACCTGGATCTCCTGCATTGCCGGCAGAGTCTTTACTGTCTGAGCCATCAGGGAAGCCAATCTTTACTGGAACCTAATTTTAAGCAGACTTTTTGTTTGTTTGTTTGTTTGTTTTTTTAACTTTACAATATTGTATTGGTTTTGCCATATATCAGTGAATCCGCCACAGGTATACACATGTTCCCCATCCTGAACCCTCCTCCCACCTCCCTCCTCCCTCCCCGTACCATCCTTCTGGGTCATCCCAGTGCTCCAGCCCCAAGCATCCAGTATCGTGCATCGAACCTGGACTGGCGATTCGTTTCATATATGATATACATGTTTCAATGCCATTCTCCCAAATCATCCCACCCTCTCCCTCTCCCACAGAGTCCAAAAGACTGTTCTATACATCAGTGTCTCTTTTGCTGTCTCGTACACAGGGTTATTGTTACCATCTTTCTCAATTCCATATATATGCATTAGTATACTGTATTGATGTTTTTCTTTCTGGCTTACTTCACTCTGTATAATAGGCTCCAGTTTCATTGTGTATTCTTTTTAATGGCTGAGTAATACTCCATTGTGTATATGTACCACAGCTTTCTTATCCATTCATCTGCTGATGGACATCTAGGTTGCTTCCATGTCCTGGCTATTATAAACAGTGCTGTGATGAACACTGGGGTACACGTGTCTCTTTCAATTCTGGTTTCCTCAGTGTGTATGCCCAGCAGTGGGATTGCTGGGTGGTATGGCAGTTCTATTTCCAGTTTTTTAAGGAATCTCCACACTGTTCTCCATAGTGGCTGTACTAGTTTGCATTCCCACCAACAGTGTAAGAGGGTTCCCTTTTCTCCACACCCTCTCCAGCACTTATTGCTTGTAGACTTTTGGATCGCAGCCATTCTGACTGGCGTGAAATGGTACCTCATAGTGGTTTTGATTTGCATTTCTCTGATAATGAGTGATGTTGAGCATCTTTTCATGTGTTTGTTCGCCATCTGTACATCTTCTTTGGAGAAATGTCTATTTAGTTCTTTGGCCCATTTTTTGATTGGGTCATTTATTTTTCTGGAATTGAGTTGTAGGAGTTGCTTGTATATTTTTGAGATTAGTTGTTTGTCAGTTGCTTCATTTACTATTATTTTCTCCCATTCTGAAGGCTGTCTTTTCACCTTGCTTATAGTTTCCTTTGTGGTGCAGAAGCTTTTAAGTTTAATCAGGTCCCATTTGTTTATTTTTGCTTTTATTTCCAATATTCTGGGAGGTGGGTCATAGAGGATCCTGCTGTGATGTATGTCGGAGAGTGTTTTGCCTATGTTCTCCTCTAGGAGTTTTATAGTTTCTGGTCTTATGTTTAGATCTTTAATCCATTTTGAGTTTATTTTTGTGTATGGTGTTAGAAAGTGTTCTAGTTTCATTCTTTTACAAGTGGTTGACCAGTTTTCCCAGCACCACTTGTTAAAGAGATTGTCTTTTCTCCATTGTATATTCTTGCCTCCTTTGTCAAAGATAAGGTGTCCATAGGTGCGTGGATTTATCTCTGGGCTTTCTATTTTGTTCCATTGATCTATATTTCTGTCTTTGTGCCAGTACCACACTGTCTTGATGACTATGGCTTTGTAGTAGAGCCTGAAGTCAGGCAGGTTGATTCCTCCAGTTCCATTCTTCTTTCTCAAGATTGCTTTGGCTATTCGAGGTTTTTTGTATTGCCATACAAATTGTGAAATCATTTGTTCGAGCTCTGTGAAGAATACCATTGGTAGCTTGATAGAGATTACATTGAATCTATAAATTGCTTTGGGTAGTATACTCATTTTCACTATATTGATTCTTCCAATCCATGAACATGGTATATTTCTCCATCTATTAGTGTCCTCTTTGATTTCTTTCACCAGTGTTTTATAGTTTTCTATATATAGGTCTTTAGTTTCTTTAGGTAGATATATTCCTAAGTATTTTATTATTTTTGTTGTAATGGTGAATGGAATTGTTTCCTTAATTTCTCTATTTTCTCACTATTAGTGTATAGGAATGCAAGGGATTTCTGTGTGTTGATTTTATATCCTGAAACTTTACTATATTCATTGATTAGTTCTAGTAATTTTCTGGTGGAGTCTAAATTTATGTAATGTACTTTTAATTGAAGTATGGTTGATTTACAATGTGTTAGTTTCTGCTATAAAGCAAAGTGATTTAGTTTATATCTATATAGTTTCATTTTTGTATATTATAGGATATTGAACATAATTTCCATTCTCTACAATAGGAACTTGTTGTTTATTCCTTAAAAATATTGTGTGAGTGAAAGTCACTCAGTTGTGTCTGACTCTTTGTGACTGCATGGACTATACAGTTCATGCAATTCTCCAGGCCAGAATACTGGAGTGAGTAGTCTTGCCCTTCTCCAGGGGATCTTCCCAACACAGGGATAGAACCCAGGTCTCCCACATTGTAGGCGGATTCTTTACCAGCTGACCCACAAGGAAAGCCCAAGAATACTGGAGTGGGTAACCTTCTCCAGGCCAGAATACTGGAGTGGGTAGCCTTGCCCTTCTCCAGTGGATCTTCCTGACCCAGGAATCAAACCAAGGTCTCCTGCATTGCAGGCAGATTCCTTACCAACTGAGCTATTAGGGAAGCCCTTAATAATATTTGCATCTGCTAATCCCAAACTCCCAATCCATCATCCCCTCCTTTGACCCAGCAATCCCACTTCTTGACATATATTCAGGCAAAACTATAATTTGAAAAGATACATGCACCCCTATGTTCTCAACAGCACTATAGCCAAGACATGGAAGCAACCAAAACATCTACCAACCAATGAATGGATAAAGACGTTGTGGTATATATATACAATGAAATACTACTCAGCCATTAAAAGGAATGAAATAATGCCATTTGCAGCTACATGGATGGACCTAGAGATCGTCATACAAAATGGAGTAAATCAGAAATATTAAGGCAAATGCTACATGATAACACTTACATTTGGAATCTAAGTAGTCATTGTAAACACCTACTTTTTTTTCTGCTGCCGTTAAGCTTCATAAATTCATCTCCAAATTATCTCTTGGATGTATTTATTTCTCCCCATTATCACTGAATTCTCTGTAGTTTTAAACCACCCACTTTTCCTCCTGATTTGCTATACCAGTGATCACCAATGGGTTTTCCTCTTTTCACTTGTTTGAACCATGTCCTATTCTATCCATCTGATTACCAAGGAAACTTTTATAAAAGTACAACCACATCATATCATTTCTTCCACCTTTAACACCTCATAATGCTTCTGCTTATTTAAAGTTACCATAAAAGCATGAGGAGATAAGCCACAAATTGGAAGAAGATATTTGCAACGAATCTGGAGAAGACAATGGCAACCCACCTCCAGTACTCTTGCCTGGAAAATCCCATGGATGGAGGAGCCTGGTGGGCTGCAATCTATGGAGTCGTGAAGAGTCGCACACAACTGAGTGACTTCACTTTCACTTTTCACTTTCATGCATTAGAGAAGGAAATGGCAACCCACTCCAGTGTTCTTGCCTGGAGAACCCCAGGGATGGGGGAGCCTGGTGGGCTGCCATCTATGGGGTCACATGGAGTCAGACACAACTGAAGCGACTTAGCAGCAGCAACAGCAGTCAAAAAATTATCTGGAATATGTTATTTTAAAAAAATTTTTTATTCAAGTATAGTTGACTTACAATGTTTGTGTTAGTTTCAAGTGTACAGAAAAGTGAATCAGTTAACATATATTCACTCTTTTTTAGATTCTTTTCCCATACAAACCATTACAGAGTTTTCGGTAGAGTTCCCTGTGCTATACAGTAGGTTCTTACTAGTTATCTATTTTGTATATAGCAGTGAGTGTAAGTCAGTCTTCCAGTTTATCTCTCCCCCCTTAAACTCTGATAACAATAAGTTTGTCTTCTACATCTGTAACTGTCTCTGTTTTGTAGATAAGTTTATTTTTACCCTCATTTTAGATTTCGCATATAAAAGATAGCATATGACATTTGTCTTTCTCTGACTTCACTCAATATCAATCTCTAGGTCCATTCATATTCCTGAAAATGGCATTATTTCATTCTTTTTTATGGCTGGAGGAGGAGGGAAAGATTGGGAGTTTGAGATTAGCAGATGTCAACTGTTATATATATTTTGGATGGATAAACAAGAAGGCACTACTGTATAGCACAGGGATATACTCAATATAAACCTCAGTATACTCAATATATACTGTAATAAACCATAATGAAAAAGAATATATATATATACACACACACACACACACACACACAACTAAATCACTTTGCTCTGCACCTAAAACTAACACATTGTAAATCAACTATACTTCACAAATTTTTTTTTAAGGGAAAAATAAAATGAATGAATTACAGAAACTGATACCATTATCAGTTCAGTTCAGTTCAGTTGCTCAGCCACATCCAACTCTTTGCAACTCCATGGACTGCAGCATGCCAGGCCTCCCTGTCCATCACCAACTCACGGAGCTTGCTCAAACTCATGTCCTTTGAGTTGGTGTTGCCAACCAACCATCTTATCTTCTGTCATCCCCTTCTCCTCTCACCTTCAATCTTTCCCAGCATCAAGGTCTTTTCAAATGAGTCAGTTCTTCACATCAGGTGGCCAAAGTATTGGAGTTTCAGCTTCAGCATCAGTCCTTCCAATGAATATTCAAGACTGATTTCCTTTAGGATGGACTGGTTGGATCTCCTTTCAGTCCAAGGGACTCTCAAGAGTCTTCTCCAGCACACAGTTCAAAAGCATCAATTCTTTGGCAGTCAGCTTTCTTTATAGTCCAATTCTCACATCTATACATGACTACTGGGAAAACCATAGCTTTGACTAGACAGACCTTTGCTGGCAAAGTAATGTCTCTGTTTTTTAATATGCTGTCTAGGTTTGTCATAGTTTTCCTTCCAAGGAGCAAACATCTTTTAATTTCATGGCTGCAGTCATCATCTGTAGTGATTTTGAAGCCCAAGAAAATAAAGTCTTTCGCTGTTTCCATTGTTTCCCCATCTATTTTCCATGAAGTGATGGGACTGGATGCTGGATTTTCATTTTTTGAATGTTGAGTTTTAAGCCAGCTTTTTCACACTCCTCTTTCACTTTCATCAAGAGGCTCTTTAGTTCTTCTTCACTTTCTGCCATAAGGGTGGTGTCATCTGCATATCTGAGGTTATTGATATTTCTCCCTGCAATCTTGATTCCAGCTTGTGCTTCTTCCAGTCCAGCATTTCACATGATGTACTCTGCATATAAGTTAAATAAGCAAGGTGACAATACATATTGATACCATTAAAGATGATTTTGTCAGACACCATGTAGAGCAGAAACAAGATACAGAAAATTTCAGCCAATATGATATCAATTTCATGAAGCCTAAAAATAAGCCTCTACAAGTTTACATAGAGACACATACATATTATCCTATTTGGGAGGGTGAGTAAGTGTAAGCGAGGTAATTTATTGGGAGTTGATCCTAGCAAACACCAGTAGGAGAGAAGGGAAGTGAGAGGAAAGAGAAGACAGCCAATCAGTTCAGCTCAGTTCAGTCGCTCAGTCGTGTTTGACTCTTTGCGACACCATGAACCACAGCACACCAGGCCTCCCTGTCCATCATTAACTCCCAGAGTCCACCCAAATCCATGTCCATTGAGTTGGTGATGCCATCCAACCATATCATTTTCTGTCATCCCCTTCTTCTCCTGCCCTCATTCTTTCCCAGCATCAGGGTCTTTTCAAATGAGTCAGCTCTTCGCATCAGGTGGCCAAAGTATTGGAATTTCAGCTTTAACATCAGTCCTTCCAATGAACACCCAGGACTGATCTCCTTTAGGATGGACTGGTTGGATCTCCTTGCAGTCCAAGGGACTCTCAAGAGTCTTCTCCAACACCACAGTTTAAACGCATCAATTCTTCTGCATTCAGCATTTTTTACAGTCCAACTCTCACATTCATATATGACCACTGGAAAAACCATAGCCTTGACTAGATGGACCTTTGTTGACAAAGTAATGTCTCTGCTTCTTAATATGCTGTCTAGGTTGGTCATAACTTTCCTTCCAATAAGTGTGCAGTATTAAGCCATTTACCACCATCGGAGATGAATTTTGCAGAAAAACTCTGTCCCAGCATATCTCACCAGGTGAGGGAGCTGGTGTATTGACATACCAATTCCTATCTATCTTTTTTGAGGGGTTTCTGGGATGAGGTGTTAATTTCCAGGGCATCTAGCCAGTCACAATGGGGACAAAATGGACACTGATGGCCAGAGAAAGTCTCAGGCAAAACAGAGAATGCCATTTCTGGAAACAAAATTGATCTCAAGACTGCCCTGAAATGGAAAGGGCAAATGGATGGGGGCAGAGTGCTGACTGTGTGGTTGCTGTACATAGTGGATAGAGAGCATAAACCCAGTGGAGGAATGAGCATTTTGTATCAGGTATAGAGCTTACTCTTGAGAGACAAGAAGGGGATTTAATGAGGAGAGACACACATGCAATGATCCCTTCATTTCCTGCTGGTGGTAGGTACCAGCAAGAAACAGTAGACACAGTCAGTGGGGTAAATCAAGGAACTGTTTACAAAGGTAAGGATAGGGTGCTGGGAGACCACAAGGTTCTCAGGGTTTTCCCTACCAGGTGGGCTACAGCAATAAGGGCAGGGGAGCAGTTCCAGGAACCTGAATTCAGGAAGAACCTGGCTATAGGGTGGGAGCCAGGGGATAAACCTGCCCTCACACATTGTTTGCTCCAGTCTTTGAACCCAACAGGAAGCCAGAAGGAGGTGCAGAGGAGTCAGCCTCTAGGGCACAGGTCAGGTGAAGGGTGGAGAGAGGATCTGCAGACAAAAAGACATTGAGCACATCTCTTTGGTGCAGGTTGTAGTATTTTTCGTATTGCTGAATGCCTTACATACTACTGAATACATTTTCAAAATACATCTTTCATGAAGTGTTTTTTTATTTCGGCACTAGGCTGTGTCCAACTCTACAACCCTACGGACTGTAGCCCAATAGGCCTCTCTGTCCATGGAATTTCCCAGGCAAGAATACTGGAATGGGTTGCCATTTCCCGACCCAGGGATAAATGTCTCCTGCATTGTAGGGAGATTCTTGACCACTGAGCCACCGGGGATGCCGTTCTTGTAAGTTGCTTGTTCATAAAAAAACAAAACCTAAAACGGCCACCCAGTCTGCATTCCAGTCCAGGTTCACAGTTTCAACCATATCAGTCCCCTTTCTCTCTCTTGTCTCCACTGGGCTCCTGTGTAGTCCGAGGTATCTTCCACTCTATCCTGTCTCAGAGTTTCCATGCATGCTGTTTCTTTGGCATAAAATATTTTCTCACTTTATCGTTGCTCAGCCCACCTTTAAGCCTCAGGCTCCAGTTTAAAGGTTTCACTCCAAAGATGCCTTTCCCATTCCCTGGAATCCCTAAAGTCCACTTGGTGGGTACATCTGTGTGTGTACACTTTCATAGTTTATTTACAAAACCACAGCATCACCATTTATCTAATGGCCAAAACCTCCTTGGATCTAGGGGAGCACAGACAATATAAGAAACTTGGTTTTATTCATCATACAACACCTCCCACCCCAATAGAGATTGACGCAATATTCAAGCCTCACTCAGGGACAGAAAATGGCAAAGATTTTGGAAATCATAGTGGTAAATTATCTTGTCCTGGATTGCAACATGTCCCAGGGCTTTTGCTCCTTGTAGAATCCATGCCTAATATCATTGCCTCAAAAGCTTGGAAAGTCTAAAGTTACCAAAGCAAAGCTTACCTCTCAGGGAACCTGGGTGGCCATCAGAAGGTGGAGCAGCATGGCTTTGGAAATCCAGAAAAAATTAGTTGGGGTAAAGACAAAAAAGAACAAATTGTAAACCCAGAATGTTTAACATTCAGTCTTTTGCGTTATGCCTAATAGAGATGGGTGATGCATGAGAATGCAGGAGACAAGCATTTGCATCCATAATTGTAATTCTGTCTCACTATTAGGCATCATTGTGGCTAATATTAAGCCTCGGAATATCAAGTCAACTTTCTGCAATAACCAATGACCATATTTCAGTAATTACAAGCCTGCCATTCTTTTACAAGGGGATCAGATCTACCTCCACCTCCCGAGAGCCAAGCATGGTGCTTGATTTATAATGGCAATTGATTATTTACTGAAATAGAGTCTGCAGTCAGATACCTGCCCACAGCCAGGAGTCTATTGAATGGAGACAGCCACTAAGCACAGAAATGAAATCTACTTCACGTCAGTAAAAAAGCGTTTTCTGTCCAACAATAGGACCAAAGACACAATAATAGTTTAAATAGAATGAAACAGTAGGGGAGAGGGCCTAAGGGAGGAAGGGGGAGTGAGCTAGAGACCCTGCCAGAATCCAGAGCCTGGGCCAACCCCGACCTTGACATCCTTGTAGCCAAATTAGCTTTGGGGCTGGGGAGATGGAGGGTCCAGGGCTGAGAAATGCCTTCTCAGAATTTCTAGACTCCTTAGGTGACTGGCATCTTCCTCTGCCAGAAACACACATGTGATGGGCATCAGACCATTGAGCCAAAAGGCCGGAGCTGCCACAGGAAGAGACCACTGCGTTATTAAATGGTGACTCTCTTTAAAAGTTACAAATCAATACCCATTCATTGTGTGAAATTTAGACAGTATAGAAATGAGCAACAGAGAAAATGAAAATTACCCAAAATAAGGCAATGGCAACCCACTCCAGTACTCTTGCCTAGAAAATCCCATGGACAGAGGAGCCTGGGAGGCTGCAGTCCATGGGGTCACGAAGAGTCGGACACAACTGAGCGACTTCACTTTCACTTTTCACTTTCATTCATTGGAGAAGGAAATGGCAACCCACTCCAGTGTTCTTGCCTGGAGAATCCCAGGGACAGGGGAGCCTGATGGGCTGCCATCTATGGGGTCACACAGAGTCAGACATGACTGAAGAGACTTAGCAGCAGCAGCAGCAATGAAAAATTACTGCTAACATTTCAAGATTTCCTTCCACATTTCTCTTTCATAAGAATGTGAAGTGTGTGTGTGGTTTTGTCTACACGTTGCGTGTGCTGTGAGCTGTATGTCATTGCTGTGTTGTACATTATCAGTGTAGATGTAATGTGGCTGTGTGTTCTGTGTGGAAAAGGGTTAGTGCCTGTATGTTTGTGTATGGTGGCTATGTGAGTGTGCTGTGGATGTAGCATGTGTAGGCATGGTGTGTATGTTATATGTATCATGTGTGCTATGCTTATGGCGTATCTATTGTTTGTGCCATGTGCTTGAGTCAGTTGTGTGTTATTTTGTGTTTGTGCATCATGTGTATTGTGTGGGCATGTCTGGGAGGTGGGTGAGTGCTGGGTAGGCAGTGTCATTGTGGGTGTGTGTGCTGTGTGTGTGAGTGGCTCTGGGTGTGGCGCAAGTGTCTGTGGGTAGTTGAACAGGCTGTTGGGAAGAACACTGTAGCCATTTCAGAATTAGTCCCTCTTTACTGCAAGTGAGATGGAGTTCCAGGTACCAAATTGATATATATTTTCCTTTAAAACTAAATTCAAACATTTAAAAGCAGGTTTAACAGCTTCCCTGGTGGCTCAAATGGTAAATAATCTGCCTGCAATGCAGGAGAGCTGGGTTCGATCCCTGGGTCAGGAAGATCCCTTGGAGAAGGGCGTGGCAACCCACTTCAGCATTCTTGCTTGGAGAATTCCATGGACAGAGCAGCCTGGAGGGCTACAGTCCATGGGGTCACAAAGAATCGGACACAACTGAGCGATTCACACTTTATTTAATAAATTACATAAAGAGGATAATCCTTTAGGTAGAAGTTTGGGCAACTCTGCACTGAAAGAATTTTGAATCTTCTCATCTTCCAGGATTCCGTGATGAAAATGCTGAGTGTTTCTTCTGGAAACTTAAAAGGCCTATGATGGAATGTATTATACTCTCAGTCTTAATAAATAGCTAAGACAGAATTAGGAGGCCCTCTGACCAGCCAGTCTGGAACTGGCTGGCCTCTCACTGGCCTGCAAGTCTCCAGGCTGGCAGGACTCAGCAGAGAGGACCCAGGTGGCACTGTGTCTGGAAAGCAGACAGCCCAGGCCCCCAAACTGCTAGTGGCGTCTCTTAGTGGCTCTCTTCCTGGGTGAAACCACAATTTCGAGGCTGGAGCACCCATCTCCCCCTTGTTTTGGTCTCTTCACTCTCCCCCCATCTTCCCATGGAAAACATGTACAAGGTTCAGGGCTGCCCCGTGGACTTGGCCCCGATGTGAACCCCAGGTGCCCTTGACTGAGCATCCCTGACACTCGGCTACAACAGGCCATGGAGATACCCACCTCGACCCTCCTCAGACTTCCTTGACCGTCACCGTCAAGACCCCACACCTGTATGGGAATAGAACCTTAAAGAGAGTGGATCGATGCATATGCATAACTGATTCACTTTGCTCTACATGTGAAACTAACACAACACTATAAATCAACAACTTCAATAGAAAAAAAAGAAAAAAGATCTCACAGCAAACATTTTATATGGTGTCTGACAGTTAATGCATTGCTTTTATTCACATTCATGGATTTCCACCAAACCAACCAACACAGGGGATATGACCATTGTGCCAAATCAGGAGCCATGTGTGTGTGCACGCGCGTGTGTGTGTCAGGAGTGCTAAGGTGACTGGTTATCCAGAGTGTTGGGTCATGACACTTTACCTTTGAGTTTCTGATGCTTTGATGGCCAGGTATGGGCTTCCCAGGTGGCTCAGTGGTAAATAATCTGCCTGCAATGCAGGAGACGCTGGTTTAATTCCTGGGTCAGTAAGATCCCCTAGAGTAGGAAATGGCAACCCATTCAAGTATTCTTGCCTGGGAAATCCCATGGACAGAGGAAACTGTGGGCCTATAGTCCATGGGGTGGCACAAGAGTCATACAGGACTTAGCAACTAAATAACTACAACATTCTCTAGTGCCATGTGGTTATTAAGCAACAGAGTTGTCTTTAAAGCCAGGGGCTCTGATCCCAACCCTCCCACACCTTCTGCTGCACCAAGACTTCCCTGAGTGGGTGTGGCCTCTGGGGCCACCCCACCCTGACCTTCCCCATCCCCCACCCAAGCCTCCCTCCCCTGGGAAATACCCTCTCCCTCTGAAGAGTCTTGCACTGGCCACACCTTTCCAGGCAGAGAGCAATTTCTCTCTGAGACAGGCAGGGAACATAATGAATGAATAAGACCTTAAGGAAAAAAGACAGCAAACCATATTTTTCTTTCTTTCGAGATAAAAATAATATGCCTGCACGTCAGAATCTCCCATGACAGAGCTAATGTCCAGGAGCAAAAATGAGAAAATAGCAACCTCCTCTTGCTAATGTGAACATAACAACAGGCCCCTCTGACAACCAAAGAGCCCCAGAAATCCCTTCCGCGCACAGCCACGCTGAGACCTGAGAGTTCTGGCGGAAATTTCTTTCTTGTGCTTCATTCTACTCCTCTTCGTTAAGTACAGCCAGAAAATATCTGTAAAAATTAACCTAAAGCTTAATGGTTTATGTAAGAATGCTTTAATAAAAATATGTTGGCAAGGTTATTGAACTGTACAATAAAACCCTCCCACTCGATACTTTTCAGTCTAATTTCTGTCTAAAGCTTATTCAGCAAACCAAAATGCCAATGCTCTCCTTCAATTTCCACTTCTCTGAACCTGCTAATTTACGAATAAGAAAGGATTTATTTGTGTTATTAGCTACATGGAACCTCATCTCAAAAAAAGTAGCTTTAAATACTGAACTCCTGAGATGCCCCAAGATCCACCAAATATCTGAAGGATGACTTTGATTTTTTTCTGCAAGCTGTGTTTGATTTACATCAATTAGGGCCTCCACATAAGGTATCATATAACAGGAAGGCTAATAACCCAGAAATAACCTCATTAAAAGAGACAGCATATCGGTCTAAACAGAATGAACTCTAAGCAGAAAAATTAGTGACCTGGAAAGTAGCAGGAAGAGGTAATGGCAGTACCAAGAAAAAAAAATACATTCCCGTTAGCAAGTCAAAGGAGAAAGCACCAGCAATAAAGTAAAAATACAATAGAAGCAGAAGCACAATATTTTTTTAAATGTTTTTAATCTGTTCAAATCTTGGAACATAAAATTTGTTTGCCCCCAGTCAAAAAGAGTCTCTGAAATCATGCCTATATTCCTCATAGCCTCCAACAGGAGACTCTGTGCCCAACCTGTTCAAATGTCAAGTGAACATTGAGTACATCTCTGTGGGCTGGAAGGTTCTGGGGCTCTGAGTTTTTCTACCATCATAAACAGTGTTGAAAGTTGGTGAGCCTCATTTTGACTATTACCAACCCATCCCAGTACATGTAAGGTCTTTTTTGTCACATCAAGATCTGTTCTGTGGCACAAACCATCAGAGGAAAAATGTTCCCCCTCTGCCTCTCCATATCCATTCCTAGTGCCCTCCCCTGGATTCCCACACTATCATAATTTTATATATATAAAGTTTGCCAAGAAAATGACTGTTTCCACGAAGACTCACACATGTGGTTTGGCTAATTTAAAAAGGAAGAAGAAGAAAAGAAAGAAAGACTTAAATCATTTATAATGGCAATAAGACAAACTGAATAGGAGAAAGTATTTGCAATGATATGACCAATAAGGGATTAATATCCAGCATATATAAACAGCTCATACAACTTAACATCAAAAAAAAAAAGAAAGAAAGAAAAAACTTGATTGAAAAATGGGCAAAATAATTGAATAGACATTTCCCAGAGGAAACGTAGATGACCAACAGGCACATGAAAAGATGCTCAACATCAGAAAAATGCTCAATCATCAGAAAAATGCAAATCAAAACCACAATGAGATATCACCTCACACCTGCCAGAATGGCTATCATCAAAGTGTCTATAAATAACAAATGTTGGCGAGGATGAGGAGAAAGGGGAATCCTCGAACACTGTTGGTGGGAATGTGAATTGGGGCAGCCACCGTGGAAACAATTATGGAGGCTTCTGACAAAACTAAAAATAGAACCACTGAAATACCGAAATTCCACTCCTGGGTGTATATATGGAAAAAACAAATATACTACTTCGAAAGGGTACATTCGCTCCAATGTTTATAGCAGCATAATTTACAATTGCCGACATATGGAAGCAACCTAAGTGTCTACCAAGATAAATGGATAAAGAAGATGTGTTATATATACATATAACACATAATGGAATATATATATATATATATATATATATATAATGGAATATTACTCCGCCAAAAAAATGAATGAAATTTTGCCATTTGTAGCAACATAGATGGACTTGGAGGGCATTATGCTAAGTAATGTAAATCCTACGGAGAAAGTCAAATACTGTGTGATACCATTTTTATGTACAATCTAAAAAATACAACACATTAATGAATATAACCAGAGAAGGCAATGGCACCCCACTCCAGTACTCTTGCCTGGAAAATCCCATGGATGGAGGAGCCTGGAAGGCTGCAGTCCATGGGGTCGCTGAGGGTTAGACATGACTGAGCGACTTCACTTTCACTTTTCACTCTCATGCATTGGAGAAGGAAATGGCAACCCACTCCAGTGTTCTTGCCTGGAGAATCCCAGGGACGGGGGAGCCTGGTGGGCTGCCACCTATGGGGTCACACAGAGTCGGACACAACTGAAGTGACTTAGCAGCAGCAGCAGCAATGAATATAAGAGATAGTAGTAAGCAGACTCACAAACATAGGGAACAAACTAGTGGTTACCAGTGAGGAGAGGGAAAGGAGAGAGGCAATAGAGGGGTAAGGGAGTAAGAGGTACAAACTATTAAGTATAAAAGAAAGTACAAGGCTATTACTGTACAACACGGGGAATACAGGCAGTATTTTACAATAGCTATAAATGGATTATAACCCTTAAAATGTGAATCACTATATTGTATGCCTTTAACTTATATAATATTATACAGCAAATATACTTCAATTTTTTAAAAGGATTAAAGAGGACATAAAAAAAGAAGACATGGGAAAAAGAACATATCCGTGCTGGCCTTGAACTCCTAGTACCTGAAGGCTCTCACTCTCCATGGGAGATCCCACAAGACTACATCCAAGTGGTGCCTAATTCCTAAGCTAACAGAGTGATGCCTACACACAAAAAGTAACTCAGCTTTAAATCGATACGTGTTTCTATATGGCACGTTAAAGCTGGGATTGTAATTGAGTCAGTGGGAACATCCTGGTTATCTCTTACTCAGATTTTCCATTGGCCATTCCTGGGTAAAGCCACCAGACAGAAATCTCTTCTCCAGGAACCCTTGGCTTTGGAGAAATGCTTCAGCAGCAGGAGACTCGGGACCCCAAGTCTTTTCTCAGCCCAAGAAGATAAAAAAGAAAGCCACCCTGAAGAGCAGGAATCAGAGGCCGGGGAGACCCAGGTTACAGGGCTGAGGCCTTGGCCCAAAATGACCCACACTGAGGCCACCAGGGCTTCAGTGCCTTGAGACCAAGCAAGTGCTCTCCTTAGACATTTGGTATGACTCATTAGTCTCCTATGCCACCCTGCTGACATTTGGGTGCATCGGAGTTCAGAGTTGTGGGCTCCCAAGCAGAAGACTAATCTTGGGTAGGGATGTGAGGGAAAAGATGGGAGGAGATGACTGTCTGAAGAAGTCTGGCAGGACATATGGTACTTCCTGCACCCAACCTTCCTGCTCCAATCTGGTCCCCACAAAATCACACAGGATACAGCTCCCAGCCACAATCCTCTTCCTTTCCCAAATGAACCCTCAGATCAGCCTGTCCTTCTCCCCCTATGCAGTCCAAGCTCATTCCTGCCTTCTCACCTTCATCCTCATGCCCCTTCCTGGCCCCTCCATTTCCACCAAGAGCCCTCCTTTCTTTCCTCCTATCCTTGTGGACACAGCTTCAAGCACCAGCTCCCTCCCCTTCCTGATGACTTAGTCATTTCCAACAACATCTCCTTCCCCCATCCTTTTCTTTTTTGGGTTTCATTCCTTGTGCATGCGTGCTAAGTCACTTCAGTTGTGTATCAGACTCTTTTCAACCCTGTGGACTGTAGCCCGCAGGCTCCTTTGTCCATGGGATTCTCCAAGCAAGAATACTGGAGTGGGTTGCCATGCCCTCCTCCATGGGATCTTCCCAACCCAGGGATCAAACCCTCATCTCTTATGTCTCCTGCATTGGCAGGTGGATTCTTTACCACTAGTGCCACCTGAAGCCCCTAACTACTCCCAAATGATGACTAGATCACATCCTGCTTCTTCAGGACAGGGACTACAAGCTTGGATTCTTGCATCCATCACTCGAGGAGTTTTGTGCAGGGAATTGTGTGAGGACATTTTCAGTAGGAGGACTAAAGTGGGCAGCTGTTGCTGCATTGGACCAGAGCTGCCAAATATTCCTTTATTAAAAAAAAAAAAATGAAAGCCAGAAATGAGGATGATTTGTGTGAAATCTCCTAGGGTTAGTAACCAGTCCAATAGCAGTTATAAGTACAAGTTGGCCAGCTAGATTCTTGTTGTTATTCAGTCACTAAGTCATGACCAACTCTTTGTCACCCCATGGACTGCAGCACGCCAGGCTTCCCTATCCACCACCAACTCCAGATTGCTCAAACTTGTGTCCATTGAGTTGGTGATGCCATCCAACCATCTCATCCTCTGTTATCCCCTTCTCCTCCTGCCTTCAATCTTTTCCAGCATCAGGGTCATTTCCAGTGAGTCAGTCCTTTGCATCATGTGGCCAAAGTATCGGAGTACCAGTGGCCATACCATTGGCCTATAGGCTGTGTGTTCCCTCCCAGGAGATGGAGGGAAGATTTTTGTGGGTACCAGGTGCCCATCTTTCCTGTTGCCTGGGAGTGGAAAGATGTCACAGATTGGGTAGGACATGGGGCCATCTTGCTTTTCATTTCTCAGGAAGAGACAAGGCTTCCTTCTCACGCACCCTCTGCTGGTGGGGACATCTTGGCTTTCCTCACAGCATCATTAAGGCGTAGAAAACAACCCTAAAGTGTTTCATTCAACTCTGTGAGAATTGCCAGAAGAGCTAAGAGCTTCTTAAGCAGATTCCTTCCAAGCCATTTGGGCCCCTTCTATAAATAAAGCTGTAGACAATTTCGGAAAAGCATATTTATTTATCCGATAGATCATAACAGCTCCTTCAGTGCCTTTAGCCTCCTTTAGTCAAGCACTTAGCTCCCTTTCACTTAGTTAGGCCACTTTCTGAGCAACAGAAAATGGTGTTAACCCCTTGGACGAACAGGCACCTGACATGATGGGACCCTGCTTGCAGTGGGCCTCAGCCTGATCTGAGCCATTAACAGGAAGGCAGCAGCAGATGCCAAGGGAAATTATTAATAAGCAGAGGCTGGATGTCTCCAAGCCAGCAAAAACATTTCTAGAGTGGCTAACGGCTAAAGGGAAGGGGTGGAAGAAGGGAGGAGGAAATGGTTTGTCCTTCTCCAAACAGCAGGAAGAAAAAAAAAAGGTAATGGAAAGATGAACAAGATGGAATCTTTCCCTCTTGGGTTTAAGCTGCCTTGGTTTCTGGACTGTGTTTCGTAGGTTCAAATTTTTGGTTCAAATTGTGCAGAGAAAGGCTCTCTCAGGCTTAACACTATTGATACTTGGGGGCTAGAAAATCCTGGTTGACAGGGGCTGTACTGTGGGTTGTAGGATGCCTTGAGCCTCCCTGGTCTCCACCCACTAGATTCTAGAAGCAGCCTCCTATCCTGGTGTGAGAACCACCTGTCTATAGATACGAACATGTCTATCAGATCAGATCAATCACTCAGTCATGTCCGACTCTTCACGACCCCATGAATCGCAGCACCCCAGGCCTCCCTGTCCATCACCAACTCCTGGAGTTCACCCAGACTCACGTCCATCAAGTCAGTGATGCCATCCAGCCATCTCATCCTCTGTCGTCCCCTACTCCTCCTGCCCCCAATCCCTCCCAGCATCAGAGTCTTTTCCAATGACTCAACTCTTCGCATGAGGTGGCCAAAGTACTGGAGTTTCAGTTTTAGCATCATTCCCTCCAAAGAAATCCCAGGGCTGATCTCCCTCAGAATGGACTGGTTGGATCTCCTTGCAGTCCAAGGGACTCTCAAGAGTCTTCTCCAACACCACACTTCAAAAGCATCAATTCTTCAGCGCTCAGCCTTCTTCACAGTCCAACTCTCACATCCATACATGACCACAGGAAAAACCATAGCCTTGACTAGACAAACCTTTGTTGGCAAAGTAATGTCTCTGCTTTTGAACATGCTATCTAGGTTGGTCATAACTTTCCTTCCAAGGAGTAAGCGTCTTTTAATTTCATGGCTGCTGTCACCATCTGCAGTGATTTTGGAGCCCAAAAAAATAAAGTCTGACACTGTTTCCACTGTTTCCCCATCTATTTCCCATGAAGTGATGGGACCGGATGCCATGATCTTCATTTTGTGAATGTTGAGCTTTAAGCCAACTTTTTCACTCTCCACTTTCACTTTCATCAAGAGGCTTTTTAGTTCCTCTTCACTTTCTGCCATAAGGGTGGTGTCATCTGCATATCTGAGGTTATTGATATTTCTCCCGGCAATCTTGATTCCAGTTTGTGTTTCCTCCAGTCCAGCGTTTCTCATGATGTACTCTGCATATAAGTTAAATAAGCAGGGTGACAATATACAGCCTTGAAAAACTCCTTTTCCTGTTTGGAACCAGTCTGTTGTTCCATGTCCAGTTCTAACTGTTGCTTCCTGACCTGCATACAGATTTCTCAAAAGGCAGATCAGGTGGTCTGGTATTCCCATCTCTTTCAGAATTTTCCACAGTTTATTGTGATCCACACAGTCAAAGGCTTTTCCACATGTCTATAGATATGTATATGTATATATATATATATATATATATATATATCTCCACATGTCTATAGCTGTGAACATGTCTATAGATATGAACAAACATGTCTATAGATATGAAAAAACATCTCCTGGGGGAGCAGAATCACTGCTCTTCTGAGAACCACTGAATTAGACACAGAGATGGACTTGAGAATCAATGCAAAAGAAATAGCAGAGATCCAGAGCCTTAGAGAGAGGCAACTCTGGTTCAAGTACCAGTTCCACCACCTTTATGGTGACCTTGGTCAAATTACTTTCTATCTGGGTCTCAACTTTCTCATCTGTAAAGTAGAATGATACTTCCCACACCAACCACATAAGGTTTTGTCAGCATTAAAACATTATTCATATCATGTCCTTGGTACAAAACACCACATAATAAGAAATCAGATATCACCTTACCACTGTAATATTTATTATCAACAAAATGGTCTCTGTCACAACTTAACATACATTTTCCAACCCCTCTAACCAGTTGTCCTCCATCATAAGAAGCATTTGTTGTGTGATTGATTAGTAACAACAACCCTCCCCAGTAAAAAGTCATATTTCAGGAAGTCCTGCTACAGGCCTTTAAATCACTTGTATGAGTTAGGACTGGTTATAAGCGACTGGAATCTAGTCTTAAACAGAAGAAAAATATCTTTAATACTATGGGGCAGCTCCAGGCTCCAGAGTGAAAAAGGAAAGCTGTGAAACCAGACTCAGCAAATGGCAGAACCAAGGCAAATCTGAGACTAAGTCGTGGGGGTTAATCCATGCTCCTGTCTGAGCACGGCCTCTGGAATGAAAGTGCCAATTGTTGTGTTTCTATTATTGCATAACCCTGTACAAGACTGAAATCCCAGTAGAGATTGTGATTGGCCAAGCTGAGGCCACATGCTCACTCTGGCCAGGGTGGGATGGTAGGGCACTTTGCTTGACAGCCTTCCTAAGGCTGCTCCCCCACAAGGCAGGGTAAAAGGTCCTTTTGGTTTTTTATCATGGCTGTTTGCTTTAATTAATTAATTTATTTGGCTGTGTCTGGTCTTAGTTGCAGTACACAGGATCTTCTTTGCACCATGTGGGACCTTTCGTTGCGGCACACAGACTCTCTAATTGGAGCGAGGGCTCTCTAGTTGTGGCTCATGACTTTAGTTGCTCCACAGCATGTGGGATCTTAGTTCCCTGACCAAAGATCTAATCTATGTCCCCTGCATTGCAAGGCAGATTCTTAACCACTGGACTATCAGGGAAGTCTTGGAAAGGACCTTTTCTAATAAAAAATGGAGTATCACTAACTGCCGCTCCCCACCCCCTGCAAAAAGGAGGCTGAATGGGCAAGATCAACAAATGCTCTGTACCCCAAAATGCACCTGTCTGCCCTTTGCTGGGACCATTGCTGTGTGTTGCTTTAGCACAGAATGCAAAAGTACCCCTCTGTACTTGACCACAACCTCCCAAAGAAGACGCCAATCCTTTAGACAGTTCTGACATCCCCACAAAAGAAGGCCACACACGGTTAGAGAAGGTGACAAGCCTTCTATTTCCTCCTATGAAAGCTGGGGCACTTTGTCCTCTGGCCAGCAGCACCACCCAGCATCACTCCATCCTCTGTGCTCTTAGACCTGTGCCCCAGACCCTCCTCCAGTCTGCACTTCCTCCCCTGCCCCAGAGAGACAGAATCCAGCCTCTTCATTCAGCCTTCCCCACCCCCATCCCATCCCCACACGTGTTTGATTCTCGCCTCTGAACATGAATGTGGGCTTGATACAACCACATCTGGATGTAAGTCCCTGGAGCTAATTAATTGAGAGCCTCCTTTATTAAATCAACCCACGGAGAAGCACAGGAATGAACATGGCCTCCGTGGGGTTGAAGCTGAGTATTGAGCCAAGTGAGAGGGAGGGCTGGCAGGTTTGGAGCTATTGATTTGTCAAGACGCGAAACCCAACCTGAGAGGCATCCTTTCTGCTGAGGTTACCATTTAGGCCGGAAGATGCTCTTGGCACTAAAGCATGGCATGAAAGCTTCCCTTAGATGGCAGGATAAGGGAAATGTTAGACACGCAGAGAGAACAACTTGGCACCTGAGATTTATTAATATTTTAGATGTGGAAGGCATGCGTCCCAGGGCTAACTCATGGCTTGCTGAGGAAGAATCCAGGTAAACAAATTCACAACATCATTAAAAACAAAAGCCTCACCTTTGCATTGTTGTTCCTTCATCAGATAAAGATGATGAGCTAATTACTCAGATAAAAGCCATATCTTTCAGACAAAAGGATGAAAGGGCTTAGCTGTGTGTCTGTGGTTTCTCCATCATAACATCCTTGGGGGACAAAACTTAAATCGTAATTTTATTAATGACATACAAAGGATTGGGTCAATTTTTCCATAGACTCAGAATTTGGCAAGAAGAGATCAGACAGAAAAGTAGAAGAAAAAATGATCCTAGGACATTCTGTTCTCCACATAGATCTTTTCCTTCTCGGATGAATCTGAAAGAGAAATAAAAATAAAATAAACAAAAAAATCAGAGGTCATTTGTGAACAGATTCCAGTTCCAGGAGTCCCTGTGATTTGTTCAAAGCAAACTGATCCCTTCCCCTTGCCCCTTGCAGAGATGGTTGGTGCTGCTGGTAACCATCACATCAGTCAATCCAGATGATAAGAACAAAAGTCACTTAAGGCTGCCTCTTCCAACCCTACCAGTTACTCATGATGAATGAAAAGAAAAAAAAAAAAATCCATCAGAACTTCAATAATGTTAGCCAAAAGGAGTGAAAACTCAGGCACAAAATCAGTCAGTTTAAGAATCAGTTTGCCCTGTCTTTCTTTAACTGGCTTTTTTATCTGACTAGCAGAACCATTTAAGATCTTTGAGGGCCTTCAGAGACCGTCTACTGCCAGACTGTCAGCTGAAAAAAAAAAAAAAGTGCCTTATTAAGGATAATATGTTAAAGAGAATATTTGACACTGTTCAGACTTTAAATTTCATACATACATTTCAACTGCATTTTATAGTTTGGTCTGGAATGTAAGCCTGGGGTCACTGAGCCCCTGGGTGTTTCTCTTCCCAGATCTCTTTCAGAGGACAGTCCTACCCACTGGAAAGCCTGGATCAGAAATCTTCTTCTGGAAAAACCTCCCTCTCCTTCCCTTTCCACCCTTGTTTTCCCCTTTCTTGTCTGTTGCTCTCCCCTGGGATGCCTGGCACTAGGAACAGCATCTATTACAACTCCCTTATTGTCCACACTGTGTGGAGCCCTGCTCCCCACACCAGGCTGCAAGCTCCTGTGCTCCAGGGCTCTGAGATCTTCATCTCCAGCACCTGCCTAGGATGGTTGCATTCCAGGGACGTGGTAGGCTAGTGGGAGCAGCCCCAGGCCAGGATGACAGGCATAGGAGGAGTTACCAGCTACTTTCACATGTTATCACAGGGGGCTAGCTCAGGGGGAGAGCCAGGAAACTCCAGCCTGGGCAGCTGGGAGGGGTGTTCCACAGGCAGGTCAGGGTCACCTTGCAGGGTTCTGTGGTAGGTTTTGCCTTGAAAGTGAAAGTCACTCAGCCATGTCCGACTCTTTGTGACACCATGGCCTACACAGTCCATGGAATTCTCCAGGTAAGAATACTGGAGTGGGTAGCCTTTCCTATCCCTTCTCCAGGGGATCTTCCCAACCCAGGGATTGAACCCAGGTCTCCCATATTGCAGGCAGATTCTTTACCAGCTGAGCCACAAGGAAAGCTCAATAATAATCCTGGAGTGGGTGGCCTATCCCTTCTCCAGCAGATCTTCCCGACCCAGGAATCAAACCAGGGTTTCCTGCATTGCAGGCAGATTCTTTACCAACTGAGCTATCAGGGAAGCCCTTGAACAGAGGGTTTTTTCAGGACTGTGAGGTTTGATTCTCCTGATCCTTTCTTGACATCCAAGTTAGTAGATTCCCTTTGTCTCATCATGTGATGTAGAGGTTGTAAATTGCCCTGGAGATCTCTCCTACTATCTCGGATGCTGTCATCCCCAAGGGTCCTCTTCACTAGGGACCTGGTTGCATACAGAAATGAAAGAAATCAGCCCCAACACAGAAGGAGAGAATAGCAATCAGGGAAGGCTTCACAGAGGAGGTGACAGAGCTTGTTTGTATTTTGATTGCACAGCATGGGTGCCCATGTCCACAAGGTTGCACAGCTCTGCAGAGCATGTGCTCACCCCTCCAGCCATGCAAATGCACCTCCGTTGTCACCTGTGTCTTAACATTTAGTGCACGTCCCATAACACATGATAGAAAATAGCTTGAAAAACAAATCTAGCCTGACTTTGCATTCTCTCTGGAGAGCCTGTCCTTTTATAGATCACAGTGTGCTGCCTTTTGTGATTCACCCTCTCTCAAGTTCCCCAGAATCCTTGCCACACCCTGTAGTCTTCAAGTGGTCCATCTGCTTCATTCAGTTTGCATTACCTGAATGGCCCTGGTAGGCATCTGCATTGCTAGCTTTGGCATATATGAATAAAACCAGAGGATACCGAAATGAAAGGCAGGATTCTGATAAGAAGAAATGAATCCAGAGGCAGTGCAGATGGCAGGAAAGCAAGGATGGAATAATGAGTACAGGGGCATTCTTTGGGGTGTGTAGGAACGGTGAGGAGTCAGCGATAGCTGCCACAAAGAAAAGGAAGTGCGCGAGTGAGAAGGTGAGAGTCTGATTATACACAGAGGCAAGATGGGACCTGCTCTCTGGGGCCAGGACAGCGGAATCTGACCTTGGCCCCAAACTATCATTTTCTCTCCATCTTGGCAACTTTTGTCATATCTGCATGCCATCTGTTCTAAAACTTACTTTTAAAAATTTGCTTAACCTAAAAAAAAAAAAAAACTATTCTCATCCTAAGAAATGAACTCCATCAAATTCATGATTCTCATGTGCTAGTTACAAGTCCTCGGAAATACATTAAAATAAAAATATTATCCTAAAACATCTGTGATACCACCTTAAAGTATTTAACCCACTGACCTGGGGAGCCAAGCTCTACATTGGGCATCATCCCTTTGTCTCTTTTCTTAAAAAGCAAGACTATAACAAAGATTTCACTCGAATCAAGCCCATCTTTGGGAGGAAACAGTCAGCCTTGATGAATCAGGGTCCCTTTCTCAGTTCTCCAAGTTTGAGACTTAGAATCCCTTTGGACTCTTCCTGTCTCAGTCCCACGGAGTCCCAAATTCTGTTCATTCTTCTAACCCATTCTTCTATTTCTCCTCGACTTCTTCCAGCCTCTCCCTATTGACTGGAGCATGATGGGTGGGGTCGGCCAGTATCACCTGAAGCTCAACCTAGCAACAACTGAACCCACTCTTAGTTGATTGTGGGCCAGGTTGCTGGACTCACAAGCCAGCCCCAGCCTTGCACCCATGTGTTTACAGGCACGCTGCTTAGCTCCTCCATGTCCCACTTTATAATCTGCAAAATGGAGATACTAATACTACCCACCTGTGTGCGTTCTAAGTCGCTTCAGTGTGTCTACTGTTTGTGAGTCTATGGACTGTAGCCCCAGGCTCCTCTGACCATGGGATTCTCCAGACAAGAACACTGGAGTGGGTTGCCATGCCTTCCTCCAGGGGATCTTCCCGACCCAGAGATCAAATCCACATCTCTTACGTCTCCTGCATTGGCAATAGGGTTCTTTACCACGAGCACCACCTGGGAAGCCCCATCTTCCTGATAGGGTTGAAGAAATGAGTTCACGCATGTAAACATTTAGAACAGTGTCTGGAACATAAAAATTCTCAATATATGTGAGCTATCACTACAGCTATGATTTATTATTATATCCCACTACATTAAATCTCTTTCTGAAGCACCCCATTCTTCAAAGGTCTCAAATTTAATCCCTACCCTCCTGTCTTCTACCCAGTTCTGCTATCTCTTCCTGGGAGGAGGCCATTGGATCTATCCTCTCTTTTTGTTTTTTCATTATTATATTTTATCTGTTTTATTGGGAAATAATTGTCATGTAACATTTTTAAAATTTCTTATTGGAGGATAGTTGACTTACAGTGTTGTATTAGTTTCTGCTGCACAGCACACTCATGCATATATACATATCTATTCTTTTTCAGATTCTTTTTCCATATTGGTCATTATAGAGTATTAAGTAGAGTTCCCTGTGCTATATGTTAGGTCTCATTAATTATCTATTTTATATACAGTAATGTGTAGAAGATTTGATACATATATACAATGGAATATTATTATTCAGCCATAAAAAAGAATGAAATAATGTCATTTGCAACAATATGAATGGACCTAGAGATTGTCATTCTGAGTGAAGAAAGTCAAACAGAGATGGACAAATATTGCATGATATTCCTTATATGTGGAATCTAGAAAAACTATACAAAGGAATTTATTAACAAAACAGAAATAGAGTTACAGATATACGAAACAATTTTATGGTTACCCAGAAAAAGGAGGGGAGAGATAAATTGGGAGACTGGGATTGGCATATACACATCACCCTCTGATTTCCAACTTCTGGCCACACTTGGACCAATCTCTATTCATATCATTAGGAGGTCTCAGCATCAGCCTCCAGCAAAATGCGTCTCTTACCCCACCCATCCAACTAACCTAGATCAACTTTCTGTTCCTCTGCTCTGGAATAGCCAATATTTTATTTTCTGGCTACTCAAGAACAAGCTCTCTGACTTTCAAGTCCAGCTATATTTGGCCTCACATAGTCCTGTGTCCTGTATTTCTTAATGTCCCCCAATACACTATCTTCCTTGGACAGATCTTTCTCCTACTCCAAAATGGATATGCTTAGACCATCTCTGTACATTCTTCATTGCTCTCACCACTGTCTGCTCCCTTCATAGTTATAAGACCAAGTCCTCCTGTTCAAGTAGCACATCTGTCTCCCGCTGCTCCCCACCTGGCCCAAGAAGTCAGCAGGATACCTAGATTCATTAACTGTCCCTGCCCTTTTGCCTGAAGTTGTAGGGGAAAGACCTAGATAAACCAACCACAGTCTTTGGGCAACCTCAGTGATTGGGCCAAGTAATTCAGGTGAACCAATCAGAATCCTTCTAGAGACCACAGGTGATTGGTCCAAATGAGTTAACTGAACCAATCAGAGTCATTTATGGGGAATTTCTAACTGGAACTGACGGGGAAAACTTTCTTCCACTGGAAAGGCAAGCTCAGAACTCACTGGGAGGATTTGTCAGCCTTGTGTAGAGGCTGGCACTCAGGGAAACAGGTCAAAGAGATAAACAAAGTGCTGAGTTTTGACTCTCTGGTTCCTTCCCTTTCTATGCTTTAGCTTGAAAAAACCTCCAAAATCCTGCTAATAACCCTGCTTCTTTTGGGAGTTTCTCCGGTGTCTCAGATGGTAAAAAAAATCTGCCTGCAATGCAGGAGACCTGGGTTTGATCCCTGGGTCAGGAAGACGCCCTGAAGAAAGGAATGGCTACCCATTCCAGTATTCTTGCCTGGAGAATCCCATGGACAGAGTAGCCTGGGTGCACTACAGTCCATAAGGGTTACAAAGAGTCTTCTTTTTTAAAGCTATCCAGAGTTGGTTTATATTTTTAGAAAGTAGAGAAGGCTTATAGGCTGTGCTCCATAGCCCAATCTTGATTAAGTGTGTATATTTTTTGCTTTTACTTGTGCACATATATAAGTCATCTCTTTCCATAAGGGAAAAAAATCAAGTCTCATGCTTCCCTCACCTCTCTTGGCACTTAGCACAAGCTTGGGCACCGAGTAGACACACACTAGATAGTTAAGCCTGTAGAGTATGTTACAATGGGCTTCTAGGTCCAGTTGCAAACAGGAAAATTCTAGATTGTCTAGAGCAAGCCTGGTCCCAAATGTGAAAGAATCGAGTCATTGAGAATTATGGTTTTCTCAGTAAAGGTTGCTTAAAACAAAAGCCCATTTATCTGCCTGCAGAAGACATTTAATCAATTTACATGAGGGATTTTAAAATTAGTCAGACTGTAATGAACTATGAAATACTGATTAATGCATTTTTGCAATGTTTGATTAGAAACTTAACATGTATGCTAGCATATTTTTACCATTACAGCATTTATACGTTTAGATGCTGTTTCTTACAATTGCCAGAATTGAGATTCTGAAATGCAGAACCAAAATGTGTTTCTGGTGAGCAATACATAAACAATATTTCTACCAGGAAGTGTTTCTTGATGCTAAAGAGGTATTACACTTTTGGGGGGTGAAGGGAGATAGCCCATGGTTTACATTCAAGATGGAACTGGTTGTTAGCTATCAAATTATTTGGGAGTTCTCCAGAAGCCACCAGGAAAGGGGGCAGACCATCTTCCTGCCTGGCCCTCCCCTAACAACTAGACATTCTCCCAAAAGGCAGAACAATCCCGATTTTATGAAGGCAGAAGGGGGCAGAGTTTTCTTATTTTTTTGGCCAGAATTTGGGTTTAGCACTACTGGCCAATGTTTATCAGTTTCCTCCCCACACCTAGGGAATTAGCTGGCTGTAAATTGAAAAGTTTCAAAAATCCTCTTGAACTTACAAAGGCCACAGTTTTAATCCTGAGGATGCATCCAAGGACTTTTGTATCCATATATTTCATATCAAAGGCCAGTCTCTTTTATGTAACTAAAATGTTCTTTCTTCTGGCAAGATCAAGAGACCCAAAACATTGGGTGGAGCGTGGAGCCGGAGTCATGGGAGGGAGAACATGTTGATCTGCAAGAATCCACTCAATCAGAGCACAGTCTTCTTAATTTCAGTTATTTAAAACAATTAACTTGTACACATGCGGAAGACACATATAGAGTTAAATTGACACACACACACACACACAAAAAGTGTTAAAAATTAGCCATTCAAGTTTGGAGATAGATTCCCAGGGTAGGTTTCTAAGAGTATAAACACGCTAAGCATGGCCCCAGCCATGAGATGATCTGACAAATGCTGGTTTTTGAAAGATACTTCAGTGGAAGTCCCATCACCACAAAGGATGCTAACTCCAAAACAGAAATATACAAATGCATTCACCTAGAAAAAAAGAAGGGGTCACGTGTGTGAGCACGCAAGTGAGTGAGCATAGTGAAAGGAACATACTTCATGATTATCACAAGTGCAAGCAATTATCTCGCGTTTAGATTTTAAGCTTCCCTTAGAATTTTAAAAATCATTATTTTGCAAGATCGCCATTATTCTGATTCATTAGCAAGGCATACTTATTAGGATCTTAAAATAACCAGGATGCTGGACATGTAAAAACATGTTTCTTGCTGTCATGACAACTAAATAACAACAATAATGCTTACATCCGAATGACTACAGGGAACAAAGTTATTCTGCCTGAATATAGATAAGTTAATTATGGAATCATCAAAAGAACAACAGCTCTGTCAATGCAAAGATGATTCTAAAATAATCAATAACGACAATCTTGTTTGGAAATTGGCTATTTGTTTCCAATATGGGATCTACATTTGGTCTGCATGGAAATGCAGAAGGATCTTTAGCCAGTAGAAGAAAGAAAAAAGGAAAATCTTTCAGTTTAGTGTTGGTGGTTGTCAGTAGCAACAAATAATGGAAAATTGCCATCTGGCTTCTTTTTTTAAATGAGATTTGAATAATCAATTTAATAATGGATAGAGCACTTGCTTACAGAAATAATCCATTGTCATCGCTGGGGGAAAAAAAAAACTTTGGAGCAGAAGACAAAGCTCTGCAGTAAGACTATAAGGTAAAGGATATAAACATCTACATACACGCCACAATTTTTATTTTCACTGCTGACTTTACTTAAACTAGAGGATAACTCTTCCTTCTCTATGCTTAGCTTTTCACATCCAGCGTTTAATAATCAGGATAAAATCTACAGAGCAATTGGCTTGCCATAGGCATTCAACTCTACTGATGGTTCACAGAGAAGGAGATACACACAAATGGTAGTTTGTTTTAAGACATTCTTCCCCATCATCACATGGCAGATAGTGGGAGATACCTGATTTCAGTAAAACAGAAGGAATCAGAATGCATCTGGCTGTGTCGTGTGCACGTGTATGTGTGTGAGGTATGAGGTGTGAGTGGGTGGGGGTGTGTGTGTGTGTGTGTGCATTTCCTCTACTGCACCAGAGGGAAAGACTATTTAGAAACAGAGAAAAAGAGGAAAGGATGACACGAAGGTTCAGAGTGACTGATTCACTTACACGGTAAAAATGAAAATAGCAGGGGAAGGCATTCCTTCCCCAAACAAAGCAGAAATGATGACAGCAAAACATGGCACTTGCGTCATGCCATTATGCACTTTTTTAACGAAATATGCATGCACAGTTTCCTACTGGCCTCAAACAATCCTTGAATCTTTTACTAGAAACTTCACTGTGTGGTTTGAAGGAGAAATAAGAGATGAATTGGAAAGCAGCATTCAGGCTCCAGACAGCAGCATTTGGGGTCTGTTGACACATATGACTCTTAACGGTGGGGTCTTCTTATCACCTCCTTGTTTGGAATCTTGAGGAGATGAAGTAGGATTGCCCTGTTGAGTCCCCATCGCTGGCTGTTTTTCTGTGGAATTCCTGATCCACTCCAGAACATTCCCGTTCATCCTGCTTTGATCTTTCTCCTTGAACTTTGTCATCCTATAATTTCTCCTCTGACATTCAGCTTATTTGCCTCTTTTCTCACAAAGGACTCATCAGTGTTCACCTCTGCCCCTCCCCCAGACCAATCTACTTTTTATTTACTCCCTTGGGACCTCCGAGGACTCAGCCCCTCCCTGGGTCAGGGTCCCATTAACTCCTTTCATTCATCAGGGAAGGGATAGCTGGTTTACTCTGATGCTGGAGTTCTCCTCTGAGACCCCCGATTGTACTAAGGGTATTAGTTCTTCCTTGACCCAAGGCACCCGCCACCCTATTCCGGCCTTGGGCCACAAGCATTTTGTAAGTTCTCAGAGCTGACTCATGCCCTCTCCACATCTATGTTATACAACACCGTCCTCTCTTTCCAGCTGAGTTTCGTCCATCCCCCAGCCAGAGGGGGCTATGGACAGTCCCCCAGATATCACACATCTATCCCCCGAGTCTCCCAAGACTCTAACCTTACTTCCTAGAAAGAGCAAAGGCAGCAAGATCCTTCCTACCACTCCCTGTCACCTATACTCTGTACAGGTGTCCCTTCTCTACCTGGATTTCTGCTGTAAACTGGAAGACCTGGGAAACTTCCAAACTCATTTTTATGTTCTCTTCATCACTAACAGAATCAGTCCAAGAAGAAGCTCCCATCCTAAAGAAAGAGGTGTTTTCTACCTTACCAGTCAAAATCTCTTGCCCTTATACTTCATCCCCTCTCTTACCCTTTCTCCAGATCTCTAAATGCCCCCTCCTCCCTGCAGCTTCAATCTCCTTCCTACTAGTTTCTTCTCCTGTCTCTTGGCATGCTCAGATAAATCCTGTCTTCAAAAGGAATAAAAATTCGCTCAGCTCAGCATCCTAGATGTCCAACAACCCACTGGATACTCAGGACAGGATCCAAGAGAGACACCTGCAGTTCCCATGCCTCCCAGAACCTGAGAGCTCAGAAGACAGGTGTATTAGTCTTCTAGAGCTGTGATAACAAAATACATACACTGGGCGGCTTTAACAACAGGAATTTCTTTTCTCACAGCTCTGGAATCTGGAAGTTCAAGATCCAGGTGTCAGCAGGTTTGGTTTCTCCTGAGGCTTCTCTCTTCGGTTTGCAAGTGACCATCTTATTTATCAGGGTCTTTCCTCCGTGTGTGCACAGCCCTGGTGTCTCTTTGTGTGTCCAGATTTCCTTCCTTTATAAGGACAGCAGTCAGATTAGGACCCATGCTAATGACCTCATTTTAACTTAATTACCTCTTTAAAGTCATTTATCTACACTTGCATCCTGAGATATTGGGGACTTCAGCATGTGAATTTGGGCAGGACACAATTCAGCCCATTCTTGCAGGTGAGGTGGTGCAAATGGCGTGCAACTAGTGAGAAAAGGAAAGGAGTAGGTCGTGAGGAATCCCAGCAGTCTGGGAAAAGGAGCAAAGGAGATTAGGTTCCCAAAGTCAAGACTGGAGTGTGTCTAGGCTGATCCCTAGCAACTAGCGCTAGGCAGACAAGCTGAGTGAGAGCAGAGAGGAAAGCCTGAGACCCGGCAATCAGGCTGCCCCTGGATGTGGCCCTGGTGCCTTTGCAAAGTGGAGTCAGCAGAGTGGACACACAAGGTGGATTACTGTGGTCTCAGTGGCTAACAGGACGGGAAAGCAGAGGCCTGAATGATCAAAATAAAAGGAGGCCGATGGAGAAGGTCAGGTCAAGGATACTGAGTGTTGGGGTGAGAAAGGATAATTGTTCCAGAAGAAACAAAATAAAAAGCCAAACTAATATTGTTTATTCAATTCATATGCACTGAGTCTAGAAACCAAAAAATATTAGTGTAGAGCAAAGCAATTAGAAGTTCAAACCGGGTTTATTAGAATGATCACTATAATAATAATTGTGACTTGTTTATTAGAGATTCAATGAGCACATTACCGTTACCATTTCATGAAAGTACCATCTCTCCCTGGATTTCTGCTTTGTCTTAGAAGATAGGAATACCCCAAACACATTTTATGTCCTCATCAGCACTAATGGACTTGGTTCAAGCCACCGCTTCCACTTAACTAAGTCACTTAGCAGGACAATGGAAATACAAGCAGGTCTCTGTACGTGAAATGTGCTCATCGTTCTTCCCAAATTCAGGTCGCTCTCTCCATGTCACTCCCCTGCTCCATGGGCTCATGGCACTGCTGTACCATTGACATTCTTGGAGGGCACGCAGGGAACTGGTAATCCAGGGAGCCACACTTGCAAATTGATTCAAGTTTGAAATATGTGAACTGGCTTGCTAGGTGTTTGACCTGGGATATTGGTTGCTAACAGGTCAAACAAATTATGTAATCTTCCATAAGAAGGTGACTCCCATGTGCATAAAATATTGGCCATTGCATATAAGGACAATGTGTTTTTTTGCTCTATTCAGAAAGGAAAGTGCTGATTAAAAGAGCAGGTTTTAGTAAGTGTTATAGGCCCTTCCTATATTTAAAAAGGAATCCTCTCTGCCTCAGAGCCTCCAGCTTATAGAAGCTGCTTGTACAATGGTGGACCCATCAACCCCACAGTAATGAACAGGTTGATAAAGCTTTTCTGGAGGTAAGGTCTGGACATGACTCCTATTTGGTGGTTTTACATGAGGGCATGGTCAATTTTTTCTGTGATCCAGCGAATGTTGGCAATTTGATCCCCTCTGCCTTTTCTAAACATAGCTTAGATGTCTGGAAGTTCTTGGTTCACATAATGCTGAATCCTAGCATGCAAGATTTTAAGCACGACCTTACTTTAAGCATGACCTTAAGCATGACCTGTTGATAACAGCCAACTATTGGAAAAGTCCCTGATTCTGGGAAAGATTGAGGGCAGAAGGAGAAGAGGGCATCAGAGGATGACATGGCTGGATGGCATCACCAATGCAATGGACATGAACTTGGGCAAACTCTGGGAGGTGGTGAGGGACAGGAAGCCTGGCGTGCTGCAGTCCATGGGCTCGCAAAGTCAGACATGACTGGGCAACTGAACAACATCAACACAGTCAACTTTCAAGCCTTGGCTCCATTGACCTCTTGTGAAAAATCTAAAACCCGCTCTATGTGAAGCAGGAAAGGCATTCCGAGGGTAGGCTGGTGACCAGCCCCTCTTCTCAAAGAGACAATATACAGAATTGTGCAGGAAAGAAAGGCACAAGCATGCTGCAATTCAGCAAGGAGAGGGTGATTGACTTAAGATGGGGTGATAAAGATCAATTGCCAGGGCTTGGAGTTATGACACCAACAAAGTTACAATGACATTAGCACAAAGAGAGAGACACAAATCCATTACAAAGATACAATCAAATATTCAAAAAAGCCTGGCATGCTCATTACTTATTCATGCTAATACAAGTATATTAAGAAATCTAAACAGTGTTAGCGCTCAATCACTCACAAACCAAATGAGGTTTTGCATTTATCAGACCCCAGTCATCAGGACCCAGTATAGCTGTACAAAGGTGGTAATGTGACATAACTGGAGATATTTATATCAACCTACATGGACTGAGAGATACACCAGGATTTATTAAACTGAGTAATGCCGTCACATTCAGCAGAGCAATAAAAGAAATAACTGTGCAGAAGTCATTTCCCCAGACAATAAGATTTACCTTTGCAATCTCTTAAAGATGTTGTATCTGTTTTCAAAGGGTCGCTGGCAGCCTTTCCAACCTTAATAAACTATTTACGGATTAATTTTTTCAACAAAGGATGGGGTGCCCCAAAGTAGGTTCCATCTTTGAGAGACAGCAACAGTCTCCCAGTCTTTCTTTTCCTGATGCATCTGGGCACAGCCAAGCATATTCCATTTTCTCAGGGACTGCTGTCTTTTATGGAGTGACATGACCTCAATTTCCAATAAAGAGGAGTCCGGTTCAGGATACCCCCATAGTGCTCAGGTACATGAATTTGGGGGAGCCTGAGAGGATATTTTAAAAGATACATGAGTTTTACACTGATGAGCACAGTAAAAGCACAATGGAATATTCTTTAAAATGGATCAAGCTTTAACATGAGAATTTTTTTTTACTTTTTTAAAAAATTTTAATTGGAGGCTAATTACTTTACAATATTATGGTGGGTTTTGCCATACATTGACATGATTCAGCCATGGGTGTACATGTGCTCTGCATCCTGAATCCCCCATCCCACCTTCCTCCCCATCCCATCCCTCAGGGTCATCCCAGTGCACCAGCCCTGAGCACCCTGTCTCATGCATCAAACTTGGACTGGCGATCTATTTCACATATGGTAATATACATGCTTCAATGCTATTCTCTCAAATCATCCCACCCTTGCCTTCTCCCACAGAGTCCAAAAGTCTGTTCTTTAAATCTGTGTCTCTTTTGCTGTCTCGCATACAGGGTCATTGTTACCATCTTTCTAAATTCCATGTGTTTGCGTTAATATACCGTATTGGTGTTTGTCTTTCTGACTTACTTCACTCTGTATAATCGGCTCCAGTTTCATCCACCTCATTAGAACTGATTCAAATGTATTCTTTTTAATGGCTGAGTAATACTCCATTGTGTATATGTACCACAGCTTTCTTATCCATTCGTCTGCTGATGGACATCTAGGTTGCTTCCATGTCTTGGCTATTATAAACAGTGCTGCGATGAACATTGGGGTACACGTATCTCTTTCAATTCCGGTTTCCTCAGTGTGTATGCCCAGCAGTGGGATTGCTGGGTGATATGGCAGTTTTATTTCCAGTTTTTTAAGGAATCTCCACACTGTTCTCCATCATGGCTGTACTAGTTTGCATTCCCACCAACAGTGTAAGAAGGTTTCTTTTTCTCTGCACCCTCTCCAGCGTTTATTGTTTGTAAACTTTTTGATAGCAGCCATTCTGACCGGCGTGAAATGGTACCTCATTGCGGTTTTGATTTGCATTTTCCTGATAATGAGTGATTCAACATGAGAATTTTATTACAAGTTTTTGCTCTCTTCTTCCTTCTAGAAGATTTCTGCCACCCTGGTTTCTGAGATGATCCTCTTTTCCTCCATCTTCTCTGCCTGCTTTGGCAGCTCCTGCTTCCCAGGTTCTTAACATGGGTGTCACCTACATCCCTACTCTTGACTACAACTCCTTCTCTTCATTCTCCTTGGATGATCTCATCTGTACCCACAGCTTCCAGGTACTTACACTCTGGTAATTCTCAAAACTACATCTCTAGCCCAAACCTCTCTGTGGAATCTGGGAACCTCTTTCCTGACTGTGCACCTCAGCTCACCACCAGGCAGCCAGGAAACCTGCAGCTCCAGAATCTCACAGACGGCCACCTGTGAGGCATCTCCATCTCATCCCCTGCATGAGTCCTCCTGAGAACTGCCCCACTGCCGGTCCTCACCTGCTGTCTCATCCACTGCTGCAATCCCATCCCATCTCTCCTGCCCCCGGGATGGTCTTCCTGAAACATGACTTGGATCCTGTCATTGTCACTGCCCCTGCCCCAAAGGCTGTGAATGGCCTGCAAAGTAAAGTCCAAACTTTTTCCCAGAATGCACATAGGTCTCAGTGTTCTCGGGAAGCGTGTGCCCTTGTAGGCATTTGCAGGGCAGCCTGCGTTATGACTGCGCTAGAAGACCCACCATCCCTCCAGCGGTCCAGGCACCCACATTCTTCTTGCTTACCCATGAATGCCTGGACAGCCAGCCTCCTTTCTCCCTCCTTTATTGCCTAGCTCAAAAGCATCTTTTGGGGGAACCAACCTGGATCAGCCACCCCTCTCCCTGGGCTCCTCTGGTCCCTGCCCTCTTCCTGTTCTCTCCCAGCAAGATGTTTCTGTGATTTCTCTTGGGTCCCACAATAAGCTGCTCTCTGGCCCTGGGAACATGCCCTCCTCATCCTGGAAGTCCAGGCCTGGCTTGATTCCTGCCCACAGCAAATGCTGCCCTGCTCATTGCAAAAATGTTTCCTTTACCCTGTTTCTCTTTGATGTGCAAAGGCCAGAACTGGGGTCCAAAGTTTGCTTTTTGATCAAAGGTCATGCCTGGTGCCAGGTAGAAGAGAGAAATCGTTCCCTATAATCCATGTCATAATCAACGTAGGTCATCTGAAGAGCTCTGCAGTACTGTGCTGATCACTCCAAAAGACACATGCTGCTGCCCTCAGCAATTCAGATTCTAACTGGACAGTGCTAAGAAGTGATTTCAAGGGACGTAAAAGTCAGCATGTGGGACTGCCCTAGCAGCCCAGTAGTGAGGACTCCACGCTTCTACTGCAGGGCCTCCGGGTTTGATACCTGGTCCAGGAACTAAGATCCTGCAAGCCTCACAGCCTTAAAAAAAGTAAGTAAATAAATTGCAGGCTGCAGCTTAAAAAAACTAGCAGGTACTAGAATGGTCCGGTGGCAGGCCACCCGCTAGGATAAAGGGAGAATGCTGGTTCTACCCTACTGGGTGTATGTCCTGGATCTCTGTCTTCAGACCTCACCTGAATGTGTCTTCCAGTCAAGAGCACAAGCATCAACCCCACCGGTCTTGTAAGAAAGAAAGCACCTTGAAGGCTGGGACATTGTCTCCCTCCTTCACTGGTATAACTCCAATGCCTGGCACTTAGAGGTCACTCAGCACTTATTTAGGAAGGAAGGAATCAGAGGAGAGGACAGAGAACACTATAACATGGAAATAAGGACATTTTTAGGGAGAAATGTCTCCTAAGGTGAAACTCAAAAAAAGTAATATAATGTGAGTTTTGTATTTTTGCTTTCATGCTCAAAGAAACCAACATGTTTTCCATATTCTAGTTTGTATGCTGGCTACGGTGCATAGTGACGCAGTTTCCCCTGTCTCTCTTCATCTCTACAGGGAGTAACCCTTTTACATTCCCAAGAGAGCAGTTTGTACGTTTCTCTATTAAAGGTCATCAGCAGTCACCAGGCTTCTTCTCTACTCTACGCCCCTCTCTGAAGGAGTCCCTGTGAGACTGTGTCTGCGTTGCCATCAGCTAATTCAGACAAGTGGCGAAAATATAGTCTATTAAAACAGAAAGTCACAAACTAGAAGCCAACAGAATGATGTCCACTTGAACTTTTTCTGAGCCTGTGGTTTTCCTGCCAGCTCATTTACCAAATATTTAATGAATGTCAGTGAACAATATAGAAAGGGCCTCTGTTTGAGGAGCCCATAATGTTTGCAAATAGAGGATCAATCAAGCATTCCACTTAAATAAAAGAAATAAAATCAAGCTGTAGAGTCTAGTTCAAAGGTCACTTCCTTGGAGAACCTCTGCTTCATGTCTCATGGGAAGGGAACCTACAGATCAGCCCAGGCTGAATTTGTCAACTTATAAATCAAAGGACAGGATCAATGTGGTTTCCCATGATCAATACTCCAGCACAGGCCTTACAATGCATTCCCCAACTTACAGAAGAAGCTCTATTTTTTTAAGCTCTAGGATAATTTCTTCTTTGAGGCCTTACCTCTTCTTTCTGGCATCATCAAAACTTTTTTAAAATCCCAATATTTTGAATTTTATCAGGTAAGCCCAAATTGACTGTTTAAGCAATTTCCCAACTATAGAAGTTAACATGAAACTTTTTTAAAACTAAGATTACTCTTTTGAATTTGCTTATATATTTTCAAAGCTAGTATCTCTTTGGGAGAAAGGGGTAAAAAAACTTATTTATACCTGTGGCGGATTCATGTTGATATATGGCAAAACCAATACAATATTGTAAAGTTAAAAAATAAAATAAATAAATAAAAAGAACTAATGGCTGAGAACTCCTCAAACCTGTGGAAAGATTTAAACATCCAAGTTCATGAAGCTAATAACTTTCCCCCAAATCTCAAACCAAAAAGATCTTCTCTTAGACACATTATAATAAAAATGTACTGGGTTGTCATGCCCTCCTCCAGGGGAATCTTCCCAAGCCAGGATCAAACCCAGGTCTCCCACATTGCAGGCAGATTCTTTACCAACTGAGCCACCAGGGAAGCCCAAAATCAAAGACAAATAACTTTAAAAAGAGTGAGAAGAAAAAATTGATCTCTTACAAGGGAACTTCCACAAGGCTATCAGTAGATTTCTCAGCAGAGCTCTTGGAAGCCAGGAGAGAATGGGATGATATATTCAACGTGCCAAAAGATTGAAACTGCCAACCAAGAAATTTTACCCAGTAAAGCTGTCCTTCAGAAATGAAGGTGAGATAAAGACTTTCCGTGATAAACAAAAGCTGAGGGAATTCATCACCACTAAATACGCCTTACAAGAAATGCTGACAGGAGTTCTTCAAGCTGAAATGAAAGGACACTACTTAGAAACATGAAAACACATGAAAATATATAACATTGAGAAAGGAAAGCATAGAGTCCAAATTCAGAATATTCTAACACTGTAAAATAGTGACTTGTTACCAAAGGGCAAAAGTATTGAAAATGGCCACAACTATAAAAGTATGTTAATGGATACAGTATAAAGAGATGAAAATTATGAGATGAAAAGATGATTCAGCGTATGCAAACCAATTAACATGATACACCATATTAATAGAATTCCTAGGTGGTGCTAATGGTAAAGAACCCACCTGCCAATGCAGGAGATATAAAAATGCAAGTTTGATCCCAGGGTCAGGAAGATCCCCTGGAGGAAGGCAGGGCAACCCTCTCTGGTATTCTTGCCTGAAGAATCCCATGGACAGAGGAGCTTGGTGGGCTACAGTCCATAGGTTCACAAAAAGTCAGTCATGACTGAAGCAATTTAGCACACATGCACGCACCATATTAATAGAATGAATAAAAATAATATGACTATCTCAATAGATGCAAAAAAAAATTTGACAAACAACGTCTTTTCAGGGTAAAAGCATTCAACACACTAGATATAGAAGGAACATATCTCAACACAATAAAGGCCAGATATGACAAGGCCAAGTCATAATTAATGGTGAAAGCTTGAAAACTTTTCCTCTAAGATCAGAGAAAAGACAAGGGCATCTACTGTCACCAGTCTTATTTCACACAGTACTGGAAGTCCTTGCCAGAACAATGAGGTAAGAAAAAGGAAAAAACCACCCAAATTGGCAAGGAAAAAGTAAAACTGTCTTTGTTTGCAGCTGATATGATCTTATTTAGAAAGTCCCAAAGACTCCACCAAAAAACTAGTTAGAACTAATGAACAAATCAAGTAAAGTTACAGAAAACAAGATCAACATACAGAAATCAATTGTGCTTTCTATATTCTAACAACAAAACTTCTGAAAAAGATCTAAAATAATCCCATTCACAATAGCATTTAAAACAATAGAATACTTAGTAATAAATTTAATCAAGGTCATAAAATTCTGTACACTAAAAACTGCAAGACGTTGATGAAAAATTAAGAAGACACAAACAATAAGAAAGACATCCCATGTTCATGGATCAGAAGAATTCATATTGTTAAAATGTCTCTACTATCTATAGATTCAATGCAATCTTTATCAAAACTCTGCTGGTAAATTTTACAAAAATAGAAAAAAATCCTAAAATATGTATGGAACCACAAAATACCTCAAATAGACAAAGCCATTCTGAGAAAGAACAAAACTGGAGGCATCGTATTTCCCAACTTCAAACTGTACTACAAAGCTATAGCAAATAAGCAATATGTTTATGGCATAAAAATAGGCCCATGGACCAAAGCAACAGAATCAGGAGTCTAGAAATAAACTCCATATATGTATAGTCAATTAATAGTTGACAAGGGAACAAAGAATACTTAGTGGGAAAAGAGTAATTTCTTTAATAAATCATGCTGGGAAAATTGGATAATCACATGCAGAAGAATGCAGTTGAACCCTGACCCTACACCACTCACAAAAATCAATTCCAAATGAATTCAAGAGTTAAACATAAGAGTTGGAAACATAAAACTCCTCGAAGAAAGCATAATGGGGAGCCTCCTTGACATTGATCTTGGCAATATTTTATTGGCTATGACACCAAAAGCACAAGAAACAGAAGCAAATTTAGTGAGACTGCATTAAATTAAATAAAAAAAAAACTTTTGGACAGTAAAAGAAATGATCAACAAGAAGGTATTGAATGGGGTAAAATATTTGCAAATCATCTGATAAGAGTTTAATATCCAAAATATATAAGGAACTCATATAATTCAATAGCAAAAACTCATTAAAAATGGGCAGAAGAACTGAATAGATATTTTTCCAAAGAAGACATTCATAAGGCCAACAGGTAGATACAGGATTAGTGTTTGATCACTAATTATTAGAGATATGCAAATCAAAACCACAGTGAATTATCACTCCATACCAGTTAAAAGGGGCTTTCCCTGCTGGCTCAGCAGTAAAGAATCTGCCTGCAATGCTGGAGATGCAGTTGTGAGTTCAATCCCTGGGTCGGGAAGATCCCCTGAAGGAGGGCATGGCAACCCACTTCAGTATTCTTATATGGAGAATCCCATGGACAGAGAAGCCTGGCCAAAGAATGCTCAAACTACCGCACAATTGCACTCATCTCACACGCTAGTAAAGTAATGCTCAAAATTCTCCAAGCCAGGCTTCAGTAATACGGGAACCGTGAACTTCCAGATGTTCAAGCTGGTTTTAGAAAAGGCAGAGGAACCAGAGATCAAATTGCCAACATCTGCTGAATCATCAAAAAAGCAAGAGAGTTCCAGAAAAACATCTATTTCTGCTTTATTGACTATGCCAAAGCCTTTGACTGTGTGGATCACAATAAACTGTGGAAAATTCTGGAAGAGATGGGCATACCAGAGCACCTGACCTGACTCTTGAGAAACCTGTATGCAGGTCAGGAAGCAACAGTTAGAACTGGACATGGATTCTCAGTTCAAGGTAATGAAAGAGCCAAAGGAAATGAAAACAGGATCTCAAGGAGATACCTGCATCCCCATGTTCACACAGCATTATTCACAATAGCCAAGATATGAAAACAAATTTATTGCCTGTCAACCAACAAATGGATACACACACACAAGCACATATATGGGCTTCCATGATAGCTCAGCTGGTATAGAATCTGCTTGCAATGCAGGAGACTTGGGTTCGATCACTGGGTTGGGAGGATCCCCCAGAGGAGGGCATGGCAACCCACTCCAGTATTCTTGCCTGAAGAATCTCATGGACAGAGGAGCTTGGCAGGTTACTGGCAACCTACAGTCCAGGGGGTCGCAGAGCCAGACACAAATTAGCAACTAAACAGCAACAGCATATATAAAACAAAATATTCTTGAGGCATGATAAAGAAGGAAATCTTACCATTTGCGTCAGCATAGATGAATGTTGAGGGCATTATCCTAAGGGATATAAGTCAGAGAAAGACAAATATTGTATGATATCACTTACATGTGGAATCTAATAATCCCATAGGATTTCTAAACAGAATGCTTCCCCTTCATAGAAACAGAGAGTAGAGTGGTGCTTACTGGGTAAAGCTGGGGGACATGGGGAGATGCTGGTCAAAGCATACAAACATCCAATTATAAGATGAATAAGTTCTGGGGATCTAATGTACAGAATGGTGATTATAGCTAGTAATACTGTTTTATATGCTTTGAAGTTGCTAGGAGAGTAAATCATGCCTGTTCTCATCACAAAAAGACAAAAACTCTATTTTGTATCACTTACAAAAGGTCTATAAAATATACCTTGCAAAACTTTTTTTCTTTTTCCAATATAACACTGGCTTTGTTTTGCCTTTGTGGGCTTCCCTGGTGGTTCAGACAATAAAGAATCTGCCAGCAATGCAGGAAACCTGGGTTTGATCCTGGAGTCAGGAAGATTCCCCTGGAGAAGGGAATGGCTACCCACTCCAGTATTCTTGGAGAATTCCAGGGATAGAGGAGCCTGGCAGGTTATTGTCCATGGGGTCGAAAAGACTCAGACGTGACTGAATGACTAAAATTTTCACTTTCATGGTATTCCTTTAGATGGAGTTGTTTGAGGGTGGGGAGTGTTGTTTATTCATTTTATATGTAGGCAAATCTGTGTATCTTTCTGTCTACTGAGTTTAAAATCTTACACAAGAAGTCCTCAGAATCATGCTTTCAAATCACCAGTCTTTTAGGGGTTTGTCACCCTCTCATCAACACATTTTCTTGATAAAGGAAGTCAGAACCCTGAACATCTGCCCACCTCTTTCCTGAGAACCTTCCTCCCACCAGGTGGCCGGTCCTTGGTGTGCTGGGATTCAAATGTGCTTTCCGTCCCCAGTCAGAGGCACACATACCCAGGCCTGTCTTCACCAAGAAAGCACCCATCTCCCAATCACTCACAGTTCCTGCCGCTTGGGGCAAAATCCTCTGTGGACACCCACCCTCCAGGGTACTTCATTTGCTAGACTGCTCAAGGCCATGTCCACACCAGCTGCAACTCCTTGGAGGAGCAAAGCTGGCTCCAGACACATTCAGACAGGGCTTGGCTTGATGCCATTTGTAAGCATTGACTGATAAATCCAGAGCTTCAGATCAGATAAAACTTTGATAAATGGTTTCTTGGTGTGCTGGTAGCAATACCTACTCCTGTCTGCCCCAAGCCACCTGCAGCAATCAGCTTCGTTTTGTTTAATCAACAGCACAGACAACAATGCTTGAAAGCCATCACGCCAGTGAGGGATGGCGCAGATAGGCCCCCCGCTGAAGGGTACTGTTGGACAGAAAAGTATAAAAACTCACAGCCCTGCCCAGAAATGCCAGAGCCCTGCCAGCGTGGTTCATCTTCTTCCCCCTTGGGTGTGTGAATAGGAACAAAAGTGGTATCGTATGGTGAACCAGAGGGCCCTGGGTCTGTGCACAAATGCTGAGATGACCAGGGTCGTCCCGCAGCTGGGCAAGCGTCACTGGCTTTGGTCCACCTATAGCTGGAGCAAGTGACACAGAGGCCCTGGCTACTCCTCAGGAGGCAAAGCCACCCCGGCTCCATCACATTGGTGGAAGCACAACTCAGCCTTCAGCTCACCTACATCATCACGCCTACTCTTCCTCCACAGACCCCATCCCTGCCCCCCTGAATCAGAACCTCCCAAATAAAGAAGCTGTATTCCCAAATAAAAAGAGAGAATTGATTTCTGCACATTCACCAGGGGAAAGCAGCTGGAGAGCCAAGAAGTTCCCTAAAAATGCAGGTGCACAACTCACCCTGCCCATGACCCACCCTCCTTGGTTGCACAGAGGAATTCCAGACACCCCAACCCCTCCCTGCTAATAACTTCAGATCCATCCCCACCCCCAAAAATCAGGACTCTCATCCCATCAGCCCTTGTCACCTTCCACAGGATTGAAGGAAAGGACACAGTTTTCCCAGGAGGGAGGCTGTGTGGGGAGGTGAAGCAGCTCCATCTGGTCAGGGTCCCTGACTCAGGAAACAAACACCTTACAGACCCAACACAGCTCGGCCAGACGTCCCAGGGCTTGGAAATAGCCTGAAGCTGTTGCTTCTTCTATAAAATGGTGGGAGAGCAGCTCAGGTTTGAAAGGCAGCAAAATCTGATTTCAAAGCCTAGGTCTGCCCCTGACATGCCGTGCAACTCCAGGCAAGTTAATATACTTCTCTGAGCTTGATTCCTTATTTGTAAATTGGAGATTTACGTCTCAAAGTGACTGACTGCATTCACTCAGTCATTCAGGAAATACTTACTCAACTCTTACTGAGCAACAAGGGATGTTCTACGTGCTGGCAACAGTCATGAACAAATGTCAGAACCATGCAGGGTGCAGTGTTGTACGGAGCTGCTGGGTATTTCATGTCTATTATTACTCTTACTGTTGCTAATGAGTTTTGTCCTGAGAAGCAACTGGAATTAAAGTATGTTGCTGCTGCTGCTAAGTCGCTTCAGTCACGTCCAACTCTGTGCAACCCTATAGACAGCAGCCCACCAGGCTCCTCTGTCCACAGAATTCTCTAGGCAAGAATACTGGAGTGGGTTGCCATTTCCTTCCCCAAAAGTATGTCAGTGCATTTTATAAATATAAAACTCTCTACAGATGTCAGCTAATGTTATTTCTTTTATGGGTTAAACTCTTTGAGAGAAGGCTGACTGGCTACTCTCAGCTTCTCTCAGGGTTCCAGAGCGGTTGCCACCAGTTCCCGCCACCTGTCCTAACTGCCCGTAGCATCCGTGCCTCGATAGGTCAGGGACAACGACAACCTATGTCTCCCTCCAAGGTGTCTCCTTCGTCCTGCTTTTCTCTGCCCACTGCAGCTTTAAGCATGAATGCTGCTGCTGCTCCGTTGTTCAGGCGTGTCCAACTCTTTTCAACCCCATGGACTGCATCCCACCAGGCTCCTCTGTCCATGGGATTTCCCAGACAAGACTACTGGAGTGGGTTGCCATTTCCTCCTCCAGGAGATTTTCCCTACCCAGAGATCGAACCCATGTCTCTTGTGTCTCCTGCAGTGGCAAGCAGATTCTTTACCACTGCGCCACCTGGGAAGCCCTTAAGCATGAATATCAGGAATTAAAATTATATAATATTAAAACAAAATAAAAGAAAATAATATATATATACTTGTCTGTGTATGTATATGTGTAGATAGGTGATAGATGTTAGATAGATATGGATCCATGATTGCCTACGTGCAGTAAGGGTTCTTTAAGGAGGGGCCAGGGACGGAGGAGCTGTGCCCTACAAAACTGAACTGAACCAATCCTATACCCAAAAGAGTAGGTAAAAGAGAGAAGGAAAAAGGAGGAAGAGGCAGATCAGCTGGTACTATTGTTTTTCACCCCAGCAGGCCATTGAGCTATAGTAGTCAAACCCTGAGTGGGAGGAGCCACAATAAAATCAAGTGTGGGCCATGGTGATGGTGAGTGGTTCAGAGGTGAAGCCACTTAAATGGTTGGTTTTCTCTTTGGAGTGAAGTGCCTTACTTATGGATATATTTGCAAGCATGACAAATGGCTGGGACCAGAAAGGCAGGTGTGAGTGAGAGAGAACGAGCCTGTGTTCCTGCAGAAGGTTGGAGGTCAATCCATGCCAGGACCTGGACAACACCAAAGCTTCCCACTGTTGACTCTGCCACAGGGACCAGCAAGGCACAGTGTTGCATCCTCTGGCCCCAGCAGCATGGTTGTCTGGGCCCCTCCAGTGCCCTTCCAGGGCCTGCCAACCAAGCCAGCAACAGATACATCCGGTGAAGTCCCTTGAAGGTGGCGGGGAGAACCCAAGCCTCGCCCCACCCCCAAACACAAAGGTAAAATCAGGATGGAAATCCAAAGACTCATTTTTGTACTTAATTTCCATTGATTAAAAAAATATGTAAATGGCAAAGATGTTGACACGATTAAGCCATTATGGTCTATTGTGCAATTATTTCTTTGATAGTTCATGACGGCTCAATTGGAGGCATAATGGACTATTATGCCATGACATCTTTGCTGAGCATTTTTGCTTGTTTTCTTCTTTTCCTTAATTTTCTTTCCTTCATCTTTTTTCCTTCAAAAAAAAAAAAAAAAAAAAGAGAAAATTTTTCATTCGCAGATCATTGACTTTTTAATGTCAGATTATTTACTCAATAGTCAATAACGATGCCTTTGGATTCATTATGGGCTATCGTGTAAATAGCTAATTGCATTAATTACAGCCTTTTTACAAATGTTTAGTTTGCAGCTCATCACACCCATGGACTGTGTAATTGCTGCGAGCGGGGCTGATGGGAGGCACAAGCCCTGGGTGTCTGCTTGGTGACAGGGAGACGTCTGTTGCTTTTGTTCCAACCTGACCAAGTTATAATCACTAACTACATCTCTGTGCGTGTAAAAGTGTGCATGTATGTGCACATTTGTGTGTGCATATGTGTGCGTGTTTGTGTGTGTGTGGAGGGGCGCTTCGGGTGTGTACATTTGTGGATAATCTCATGTCACGTTTATAAAGATAGGAGTGATTATTCTTACACAGTTGAAAAATTTTGCTTGGAAAAACAACACTAATTTATGAAAGAATTTTTCCCACTTTTCCATGACTTAAAAACACCAACATGCTAAGACATAGTGTGTTCCATAAGGCATTTTCCTTTCACAGATTATAAGTAGTTATCTTGAGAATGGACTCAGACCCTGGATGTGTACAGAGCAAACCCCCCAGGAAGAGGGATGGCAGACTTGTGAGATTCATTGTCTTCTTATAAACAGGGCTTTGTGTTTGCAAACTGAAATTCCTGTGGGCACAGTCTCTTTTGGGAAACCTTCTGAATATCTCCTAGTACCATGTTTTGCATGTATATTTGAGGTAAACTGAAACACGAAATGGACTAGGGCCACCCTGGGTCAGCTGGGGCTCTCTGGTAGCTTCTTGAGTCAAAGCAACAATTCCCTGCTCTTGTTTTTCTCTTCTCAAACCTCCTTTGCTTCCCTGTTCTCTGAGCCTCAGACCTAGTGTGGCCCCTTCCTTCATCATCCCATATGGTTCCCATTCTTAACTTCTCTTCCTCTTCCTCAGGACCATGTTACATCCTTCTCAGCTGGGGCTAGGCAGTCCCTGACCAAGCTGTCAGCCAAGACAGATGGCTTTGCATGTCAGGGGTTCAGCAGTACATTCTAAATTGGAAGACAAACCTCTTGGTCACTCTTTAAAGATAATTCATGACACCTAACAATGGTCATGGCAAACCAAGTCAGGAGACACAAAAGTGATGCTCTGCCCAAACCAGTAAGGTCATCCTTCACAACAAAAGTTAACCTGAGCTCCAGGCTCACCTGGAAATGAACCTCTAGAAAATTATCCATCCAATCATTACCTGCCCACCACAGAACTTAGAAAACAGTTACAACCAATCTTTATAAGTCACTGAGTCCCAAGACTCTGATGCTGGGAAAGACTGAAGGCAGGAGTAGAAGGGGATGACAGAGGATGAGATGGTTGGATGGCATCACCAACTCGATGGAACTGACTTTGAGCAAGCTCCTGGAATTGGTGATGGATGTGGAAGCCTGGAATGCTATGGGGTGCAGTAGCATGCCATGGGTCATAAAGAGTCGGACATGACTGAGGGACTGAACTGAACTGAATCCCAAGAGGGCATTCCTCAGTCAAACACTAGGCCATGCCCATTTTAATATATACCTCCCAAAACTTCACTTAACTGGTCATCACTGAAAGGAATTCAGAGTCAAAAGACTTTCTGAACATATCCAAAATGTATTAACTTTCATGAATATATTTTTAAAAACAGGTATTAATTATATAACATATGATATCACATATATGTAGAATCTAAGCTATGACACATGAACTTATCTATGAAACAGAAACAGAGTCCCAGACATAGAGAACAGATTTATGGTTGCCAAGATGGGGGTGGGATAGGGAAGGAATGGATTGGGAGTTTAGGAGTAGCAGATGCAGTATATACAGAATGAATAAACAACAAGGCCCTATTATACAGAACAGGGAACTATATTCAATGGCCTGTGATAAACCATAATGAAAAAGAATATTTTTAAAAGATTTATATATATGCATGTGTGTGTGTATATATTATATGCACACACGCACACACACACACACATATATAAAACTGAATCACTGCTGTAGAGCAGAAATTAACACAGTGTTATAAACCAGCTATCAGTCAGTTCAGTTCAGTCGCTCAGTCATGTCCAACTCTTTGCAACCCCATGGACTGCAGCACATCAGGCCTCCCTGTCCATCACCAACTCCCGGAACTTACTCAAACTCATGTCCATCGAGTCGGTGATGCCATCCAACCATCTCATCATCTGTCGTCCCCTTCTCCTCCTGCCCTCAATCTTTCCCAGTATTAGGGTCTTTTCCAATGAGTCAGTTCATCACATCAGATGGCCAAAGTATTGGAGTTTCAGCTTCAGCATCAGTCTTTCCAATGAATATTCAGGACTGATTTCCTTTAGTATGGACTGGTTAGATCTCCTTGCACTCCAAGGGACTCTCAAGAGTCTTATGCAACATGACAGCTCAAAAGCATCAATTCTTCGGTGCTCAGCTTTCTTTATAGTTCAACTCTCACATCCATACATGACTACTGGAAAAACCATAGCTTTGACTAGATGAACCTTTTTTAACAAAGTAATGTCTCTGCTTTTTAATATGCTGTGTAGGTTAGTCATAATTTTTTTCCAAGGAGCAAGTGTCTTGTAATTTCATGGCTGCAGTCACCATCTGCAGTGATTTTGGAGCCCAAAACAATGAAGTCTGTCACTGTTTCCATTGTTTCCCCATCTATTTGCCATGAAATAATGGGACCAGATGCTATGATCTTAGTTTTCTAAATGTTGAGCTTTAAGCCAACTTTTCCACTCTCCTCTATAAATTTCATCAAGCTCGTTAGTTCTTTGCTTTCTGCCATAAGGGTAGTGTCATCTGCATATCTGAGGTTATTGATATTTCTCCTGACAATCTTGATTCCAGCTTGTGCTTCATCCAATGCCATATTTTGCATGAGGTACTCTGCATATAAGTTAAATAAACAGGATGACAATATATAGCCTTGACATACTCCTTTCACAATTTGGAACCAGTCTGTTGTCCCATGTCCAGTTCTAACATTTGCTGTTGCTTCTTGACCTGCATACAGATTTTTCAGGAGGCAGGTCAGGTGGTCTGGTATTTCCATCTCTTGAAGAATTTTCCACAGTTTGTTGTGATCCACACAGTCAAAGGCTTTGGCATAGTCAATAAAGAAGAAGTAGATGTTTTTATGGAACTCTCTCACTTTTTGAATGATCCAACGGATGTTGACAATTGGATCTCTGGTTCCTCTGCCTTTTCTGAATCCAGCTAGTGCAAGTTCATGGTTCAGGTACTGTTGAAGACTGGCTTGGAGAATTTTGAGCATTACTTGGCTAGCATGTGATATGAGTGCAATTTTGCAGTAGTTTGAGCACTCTTTAGCATTGCCTTTCATTGGGATTGGAGTGAAAACTGACCTTTTTCAGTCCTGTGGTCACTGCTGTGTTTTCCAAATTTTTTGTCATATTGAGTGCAGCACTTTCACAGCATCATCTTTTAGTATTTGAAATAGCTCAACTGGAATCCCATCACCTCCACTAGCTTTCTTTGTAGTGATGCTTCCTAAGGCCCACTTGACTTCACATTCCAGGATGTCTGGCTCTAGGTGAGTGATCATACCATCATGATTATCTGGGTCCTGAAGATCTTTTTTGTATAGTTCTTCTGTGTATTCTTGCCACCTCTTCTTAATATCTTCTGCTTCTGTTAGGTCCAAAAATTCCTGTCCTTTATTGTGCCCATCTTTGCATGAAATATCCCTTTGGTATCTCTAATTTTCTTAAAGAGATCTCTAGTCTTTCCCACTCTATTGTTTTCCTCTGTTTCTTTGCATTGATCACTAAGGAAGGCTTTCTTATCTCTCCTTGCTATTCTTTGGAACTCTGCATTCAAATGGGTATATCTTTCCTTTTCTCCTTTGCCTTTCACTTCTCTTCTTTTCACAGCTATTTGTAAGGCCTCCTCAGACAACCATTTTGCCTTTTTGCATTTCTTTTTCTTAGGAATGGTCTTGATCACTGCTTCCTGTACAATGTCACAAACCTCTGTCCATAGTTCTTCAGGCACTCTGTCTATCAGATCTAATCCCTTGAATTTATTGGTCACTTCTACTTTATAATCCTAAGGATTTGATTTAGGTCATACCTGAATGGTCTAGTGGTTTTTACTACTTTCTTCAATTTAAGTCTGAATTTGGCAATAAGTTTTTGATCTGAGCCACAGTCAGCTCCCGGTCTTGTTTTTGCTGACTGTATAGAGCTTCTCCATCTTTGGATGCAAAGAATATAATCAATTTGATCTCGGTATTGACCATCTGGTGATGTCCATGTGTAGAGTCTTCTCTTGTGTTGTTGGAAGAGGGTGTTTGCTATGACCAGTGCATTCTCTGGCAAAACTCTATTAACCTTTGCTCTGCTTTATTCCGTACTCCCAAGGCCAAATTTGCCTGTTACTCTAGGTATTTCTTGACTTCCTACTTTTGCATTTCAGTCCCCTATAATGAAAATGACATCTTTTTTGGGTGTTAGATCTAGAAGGTCTTATAGGTCTCCCTAGAACTGTTCAACTTCAGCTTCTTCAGCATTACTGGTCAGGTGCTGGAGTGAGAATGAGGAGATACCCCATGTCCAAGGGTAGAGAAGCCCCAGCAAGACAGTAGGAGGAGCAAAATTGCATTTAGAATCAATCCCCATACCCACCAGAGAAGCTCAGAGGGCTCAAACAAACCTTGTGTGCACCAGGACCCAGAGACCCCACAGAGACTGAGACAGAACTGTGTTTGGGTGTCTCCTGTTGAAGTAAGGGTCAGCACTGGCCTGCTGCAGGGGTAAGGGCTCTGGGTGCAGCAGACCTGGGTATGGCATAAGCCCTTTTGGAGGAGGTCGCCATTAACCCCACCATAGAGCCCTCAGAACTTACAAAGGACAGGGAAGCAGACTCTTGGAGGCACAAACAGAACCTTGTATGCACCAGGACCAGTGACCCACAGGAGACTGACCCAGACTTGCCCATGAGTGTCCAGGAGTCTCCAGTGGAGGCATGGGTTGATGGTGGCCTGCTGCAGGGTTGGGGGCACTGAGTGCAGCAGCGAGTGCATGGGACCTTTTGAAGGAGGTCCCCATTATCTTCATTACCTCCACCACAGTTTGGCCTCAGGTCAAATAACAGGGAGGGAACACAGCCCTGCCCACCAACAGAAAATTGGATTAAAGATTTACTGAGCATGGTCCCGCCCAACAGAACAAGACCCAGTTTCCTCCTCAGTCAGTCTCTCCCATCAGGAAGCTTCCTGTGAGTCTCTTATCCTTTTCCATCAGAGGGCAGACAGAATGAAAACCACAGTCACAGAAAACTAACCAATCTGATTACATGGAACACAGCCTTGTCTAACTCAATGAAACTATGAGTCATGCCACATAAGGCCACCCAAGACACACAGGTCATAATGGAGAGTTCTGACAAAATGTGGTCCACTGGAGAAAGGAATGGCAAACCACTTCAGTATTCTTGCCTTGAGAACCCCATGAAGAGTATGAAAAGCAAAAAGATAGGACACTGAAAGATGAATTCCTCAGGTCAGTAGGTGCCCAATATGCTACTGGAGATCAGTGGAGAAATAACTCCAGAAAGAATGAAGAGACAGAGCCAAAGCAAAAACAACACCCAATTGTGGATGTGACTGGTGATGGAAGTAAAGTCTGATGCTGTAAAGAGCAATATTGCATACAAACCTGGAATGCTAGGTTCATGAATCAAGGTAAATTGGAAGTGGTCAAACAGGAAATGGCAAGAGTGAACATCAACATTTTAGGAATCAGCGAACTAAAACAGACTGGAATTGGTGAATTTAACGCAGATGACCATTATATCTACTACTGTGGGCAAGAATCCCTTTAGAAGAAAAGTAGCTATCATAATCAACAAGAGAGTCCAAAATCCAGTACTTGGATGAAATCTCAAAAATGACAGAATGATATCTGTTCATTTCCAAGGCAAACCATTTAAATGAACTATACTTCAATTAAAAAAAAAAGGCTAATACTGGAGATGTATACAAAAAGTCAGCTTCTGGGTTAGCTACTAAATGTAGCTGATTCCTTCCTGTTTTCCTCCTCATTCTGTGTCTAATCTGTTTGTCTTAGACAATAAGATCTACCTTCCCAGTTGAGAATAAGAACTTGGTCCACAGATGTACAACCCTCAAGAGGATTCTGTTGTGCACTAGAGCAGGAAAATACAGGCGGATTTGAAAAAGGACTTTAAAAAGTCAAAAATATAAAGTTTAAGAGGCTATCCTCCAAGTAACTAGAAATTTTAATTGCCTGGATACCCTATCCCTCAAGCACTTGAGCAGCATAGCTTTTTCAGAGGTGCAGAAAAAAGCTTCAGATATTCTTTAGTGAGAGTGATGTGGCCCCTACATGGCCAGTACAGAAGTCTTTCCACTTGCTCAGTGGCAACACAGTGCTGAAAGTCCTCAGGCCTCTGTAACTCTAGCTCCTGGAATTTGGCCTTAGCATGCTGCTAGAATACCACATAAATGTCTCCTGCAAAGCACACATATATTCCCACACTCCAGAATGTTTCCTCTTCTGATAGCACTTCAGATATCAGTGATTATTCTAAAATACTTGCAAGGGTAAAAGAAAATAAATATATCTGTCCTAGGAGACAAAAGGAGGTCCCCATTACCTCCATTATCCCTACTGTAGTAAACTACAGGGAGAGAACACAGCCCCGCCCATCAACAGAAAATTGGATTAAAGATTTACTGAGCATGCCCCTGCCCACTAGAGCAAGACCCAGTTTTACCCACCCAGTCCTTCCCACCAGGAAGCTTCCGCAAGCCTCTTATCCTCATCCATCTGAGGGCAGACAGAATGAAAACCACAATCACAGAAAACTAACCAAACTGATCACATGGATCACAACCTTGTCTAACTTAATGAAACTATGAGCCATGCATGTCGGGCCACCCAAGATGGACGGGTCATGGTTCTGACAAAACATGGTCTACTAGAGAGGGAATGGCGAACCACTTCAGCATTCTTGCCCTGAGAACCCCATGAACAGTATGAACAGTATGAAAAGGCAAAAAGATATGACACTGAAAGATGAACTCCCCAGGTCAGTACGTGCCCCACATGCTACTAGAGAAGAGTGGAGAAATAGCTCCAGAAGGAATGCAGAGGCTCCGCCAAAGCAGAAACAATGCGCATCTATGGATGTGTCTGGTGGTGAAAGTAAAGTCTGATGGTTAAAGAACAATATTGCATAGGAACCTGGAATGTTAGGTCCATGAATCAAGGTAAATTGGAAGTGGTCAAAGAGGAGATGGCAAGAGTGAACATTGACATTTTAGGAATCAATGAACTAAAATGGACCAGAATGGGTGAATTTAATTCAGATGACTTTTACATTTACTATTGTTGGGAAAAATCCCTTCAAATAAATGTAGTAGCCCTTATAGTCAACAAAAGAGTCTGAAATGCAGTACTTGGGTGCAATCTCAAAAATGACAGAATGATCTCTGTTCGTTTCCAAGGCAAACCATTCAATATCACAGTAATTTAAGTCTATACCCCAACCAGTAATGCTAAAGAAACTGAAGTTGAACGGCTCTATGAAGACCTATAAGACCTTCTAGAAGTAACACCAAAAAAAAAAAAAAGATGTCCTTTTCATCATAGGGGACTGGAATGCAAAAGTAGGAAGTCAAGAAATACCTAGAGTAATAGGCAAGTTTGGTCTTGGAGTACAAAATGAAGCAGGGTAAAGGCTATGCACTGGTCAGAGAAGACACTCTCTTCCAACAACATAAGAGACAACTCTAAACATGGACATCACCAGATGGCCAATACCAAAATCAGACTGATTATATTCTTTGCAGCCAAAGATGGAGAAGTTCTATACAGTCAGAAAATTAAGACCGGGAGCTGACTGTGGCTCAGATCATGAACTCCTTATTGCCAAATTCAGACTTAAATTGAAGAAAGTAGGGAAAACCCCTAGGCCATTCAGGTATGATCTAAATTGAATCACCTACAATTATATAGTAGAAGTGACAAACAGATTCAAGGGATTAGATCTGAGAGAGTGCCTGAAGAACTATGGATGGAGGTTCATGACATTGAACAGAAGGTGGTGATCAAAAACCTCCCCAAGAAAAAAGAAATGTAAAAAGGCAAAACGGTTGTCTGAGGAGAACTTGCAAATAGCTGAGAAAAAAGAGGAGTGAAAGGCAAGGGAGAAAAGGAAAGATATACTTATCTGAATGCAGAACTCCAAAGAATAGCAAGGAGAGATAAGAAAGCCTTCCTAAGTGAACAATGCAAAGAAATAGAGGAAAACGATGGAATGAGAAAGACTAGAGAGCTCTTCAAAAAAAATTAGAGATACCAAGACAACATTTCGTGCAAAGATGGGCACAATAAAGGACAGAAATGGTATGGACCTAACATAAGCAGAAGATATTAAGAAGAGGTGGCAAGAATACACAGAACTATATTTTTAAAGATATTAATGACCCAGATAACCACAGTGGTGTGATCACTCACCCAGAGCCAGACATTTTGGAGTGCGAAGTCAAGTGGGCCTTAGCAAGCATCACTACAAACAAAGCTAGTGGAGGTGATAGAATTCCTGGTGAGCTATTTGATATCCTAAAAGATGATGCTATGAAAGTGAGGGCACTCAATATGCCAGAAAATTTGGAAAACTCAGCAAGGGCCACAAGACTGGAAAAGGTCAGTTTTCATTCCAATCCCAAAGAAGGGCAATGCCAAAGAATACTCAAACTACCGCACAATTGATATTTCTCCTTGCAGTCTTGATTCCAGCTTGTGCTTCATCCAGCCCAGCATTTCGCATGATGTACTCTGCATATAAGTTAAATACACTGGGTGATAATATACAGCCTCGATGTACTCCTTTCACAATTCGGAACCAGCCTGTTGTTCCATGTACAATTCTAACTGTTGCTTCTTGACCTGCATATGGGTTTCTCAGGAGGCAGGTAAGTTGGTCTGGTATTCCCACATCTTGAAGAATTTTCCACAGTTTGTTGTGATCCACACAGTCAAAGGCTTTAGCATAGTCAATGAAGCAGAAGCAGATGCATTATACATTTATACGGTCCTATTTTTTTTTAACATAAAGGATAAATGACACATCTCTCCTATCTGGCAACATGAGGTGCTCATCTCTATTCAGATGGTTCCACTAAATTTTGGAGATTTGGAGAAAAGAGAGAGACAGAGAGAGCTTGCTAACTAGAAAGTTCATTGCAGTTGTGGGATTTGTTGCAAGCATAAAAAACCAGTGTTTACAAGAGTTTAAGTTAAGAATACTGGTTTATCAAGAACATGCTCTGAGGATGAGAGACATTCTTGCTGGTCCAGAGGCTAAGACTCCATGCTCTCAATTCAGAGGGCCCGGGTTCAATTCCTGGTCAGGGAACTAGATTCCACATGCTGCAACTAAGATTTTGCATACTTCAACTAAACATGTTGTGTGCCACAATGGAGACTGAAGATCCCAAGAGCCACAACTAAGACCTGGAGCAACCAAATACACACATACATACATTCACACATTTTTTTTTTTTTTAAGAGCATGCTCTGGGGATCTCATAGGAACAAGTATAGCAATGGTCTGGATCTCAGGAGCCCTGGGAGGCAGAGCATTCAGGACCCTCACCCTCCCATCACTACTCCCTCCACTCACTGCTCCCCTCTCCCTCTCTCTACCAAGGTGGGCACCAAAGCTGCCAGACATTCCCTCATTTCCACTGCTGGAGAAAAACAAATCTGTCTCCTTTCATCCAAAATCCAAAAAATCCCAGTTGTCAGGTACCCACCCCTAGACCTATGGGCAGCATGACCATTAGATTCAGAGTTGATCACCAGTACCATATGGAGTCAGTGCAAGGGAAAGGATGGGGTACTTTCTGAAAGAAGAGGGAGAAAGAGTGGGACAAGCAGAGGAAAGAAAATGTATTCTCTACACGCAGGCAGGACTTCCACTAGTAGTTATTCTGACCATCTTTCAATTATCCATCCCCAGGTAGAGTGGAAGAGCCACAACAGGGATGACCTAAACCATGGTATCAGACAATTGGCAAGCCTTTGCCAAGCCCTTGCAACATGGACCAGCGGGAAAGAAAGGCAAAACATGGCAGCTGACCATGTTTTGGAGTTTTTCTGGGTAGAGAAAAATATTCCCACAAAGCACTGCTAGAGACAGAATGGATTTAACTGGCAAGCTCTGTGGTGTCAGCTGGTCATAACAGCCAAGTAATTGAGCCTGATCAGAGGGCAGAGAGTTAGTAGCTGGTGAGAAAGGGATTTGAATGTAGAGCTCTCAGAGCAGGGCCCAGGGGGCAGTCAGAGGTGAGAGGTGGGCTAATTTCTGCTTGCAGGCCACCTGGAGTTTATGGTGCAGCCAGTAGGTCCACCTCCCAAGGCTGACGCCATCCACGCAACCCCTGAAATTCCTGATAAAACGGTTAATGTGCTGTCCCTATACGAATCTTCCATCAGGAGTACACAGTGCAATTTCCCCTGAGACCTAGAAGTCCTTCTGTAACTTCCCTGGAAGATGGTTTACTGTGAACTTGGCAGTTTGGTAGCCTCAAAGAAACACATATTCTTGTCCAAAGACACAATGTGGGGACTCCTGAGGTTTCAAACATCATCTCTGTAATCCACAGATTTGCCCTGAGTGCAAATCATCAGCTCAGCATGAGGAAATTGAAATGCCTGCTTTGTGATGTTCATCCTTCTTCTTGCACACACAACTGCCAGGTGTGCTGGAGGCACACAGGGCCTTTACAAGAAGAAAACCCAAAGTTAATCAATGGCAAGTTGGGGACCCGTATTTTGAAGAATGATTCATACCATAAATAATTCATTTCAGAGTCCTCTTTAATGTCAAGATCCCATGCAGCTTTTTATTTTCATTTTTAAATATTTATTTACTTATTTTTGGCTGTGCTGGATCTTCATTGCTGCATGCAGACTTTCTCTAGTTGCAGAGAGCAGGGCTGCTGTTGGTTGTGATGCACAGACTTCTCATTGCAGTGGCTTCTCTTGTCCTGGAACACGGCCTCTAGGGCTTGTGGCCTCAGCACTTGTTCCTTGTGGGATTACTGGTCCTATGGTATGTGAGGTCTTCCCAGACCAGGGATTGAACCCAAGTATGCAGCATTGGAAGGTGTTTTTCTTAATCATTGGACTACGAGGGGAGCCCCTGCAGCTTTTTAAATAAGAACCAATCACCAGATATAAAATGGTACAGATAAACCTATTTCCAGGGCAGGAATAGACATGCAGACATAGACAATGTGCATGTGGACACAGGGTAGGAAGGGGAGAGGGAGACGAACTGGGAGATTAGAACTGACGTACATACACTACAACGTGTAAATAGATAGCTAGTGGGAACCTGCTGCATATCACAGGGAGCTGTTTGGTGCTCTGTGATGACCTAGACGGGTGGGATGGGGAGTGGGATGAAGGTCCAAGAGGGAAGGGATAACGTATACACTCGCTCTTGCTGTTGTTGAGTTGCCCAATCAGGTCTGACTCTTTGTGACCCCCATGGACTGCAACATGCCATGTGTATACTTACCGCTGATTTATTTCATTGTACAGCAGAAACTGGGCTTTCCAGGTGACGCTAGTGGTAAAGAACCCTCCTGCCAATGCAGGAGACAAGAGATGTAGGTTCGATCCCTGGTACAGGAAGAGCCCCTGGAGGAGAGCATGGCAACCCACTCCAGTATTCTTGCCTGAAGAATCTCATGAACAGAGTAGCCTGGTGGGCTACAGTCCATAGGATTGCAAAGAGTCGAACATGACTGAGGCAATTTAGCATGCATACACACACACAGTAGAAACTAACACATCATAAAGCAATTATACTCCAATAAAAATATTATTTAAAAAAGAACCAATCACCAGAAGTTTGTTTCTCAGACAAAGTTTCAGGAATATACAAAATACAACACATAGAGTATTTAGAACTCTAGGGAGACTGGAGCTGGAAGGGACCACAGGAGACTCCTAGCCGGATGATGATTTTCAAATTCAAGGATGCAGAAGTATCACATACCTTCCCAGACATCCCTCTTCCACAATCTAGGGCAGACCCCATGAGCACAGTGCTGGAGATTCACCAATCACACTTTGAGAAATGTCAGGCCCACTATTTAGGAAACAGAAGATTCCCAGTGCCACATACATGCATGGCAGAGCCAGGACTAGAACCCAGGGCTCTGATGCCCCCACACCCTGCCTCTCACAGGGTGACTATTTTTCCTATGATGCCTACATGATTCGTGGCTTCAATAATCAGAATATTTAATCTCTAATTCTGATAAGCAAAAATTATTTCTCAGAGGGTAGGGCAAATAGAATGTAAGGCAGAAGATAAAGATACTATATAAATTGAAAGAGAAGACTCTATTTTCATATTAATCCACACAACTTTAAAGACAATTGCATGTACACACTGCTAAATTTTAAAAATGGGTGACTAACAAGGATCTACTAAATAGCACAGGGAATTCTGCTCAATGTTTTGTGGCAGCCTGAATGGGAGGTGAGTTTAGGGGAGAATGGATACATGTACATGTATGGCTGAGTCCCTTTGCTATCCATCTGAAACTATCACAACATTGTTAATTGGCTATAATCCAATGTAAAATAAAAGTTAAAAAATAAAATAAAGACAATTACATTTAACTGGTCTTGTGTGTGTGTGTGTGTGTGTGTGTGTGTGTGTGTGTTTCGCTTTGAAATGGTAGACAGAAAGCAAATGATATAGAAGAAAATCAAATGGAAACCTAAGTGAGCCTCCAAAAAAGAATACCAAGTAAACTTTTAATGCAGATGATCCTGGAACAATTTAATAGCTAAGCGATCCATGATTTTTCTTAACAAATATCCTCATTGAGAGAGAGAAAAGCAGCAGCTAAGAAATATCTTTGGATTCAATGCCATTTCTTTTTCTTTTACTTAATTTTGCAGGTATCTCAGCATGATCTGAATAAATTATGCTGACAATACCATAATATAAATGATAAATCATCAACACAGTTTTAGTGATATATTGCATGAAATGTAAATAATAACCAGGACTGCTAATTGGCTGGCTTCTTAGGAACAAAGCTGCAGCCGCGTGACTCTCCCAGTCCGGGCTCAGTCATTAAGCATTTCTGCTGGTAAGCTGTTTCTGCTGGTCTGGACAGGAAAGCACAGCCTCCAAGACAAACCTTTGTGTGGAAGTTCTTTTGGCCTGAGAGCAAGTTTGCAGTGAATGGCAAGCCATGTTTCTTTATCCCTCCACATTGCTGGTGGGCTGGGACCTCACCCTGCGTCTCCTGAGAAATTATGTCCCCCAGAACTAACAAGATTTAACGAGGAAAACTCTTCACGTCAGTCAAGTTGCTGAATCTTTCCAAAAAATCTTCTGACTCATTCTGATTTCATTTTTTTTCTTTTGCTTTGATAACGATTTGATTACAACTTCATTTGACCAGAAACATAAGCTGTTTCTATGTGCTTCTTATTTTGAAAATACCTTGTTAGCATTCATCATATGTTTATGCAGCTTAAAAATATATTTTGTTTCATTTTCCCAAACAAATCCTTCTGCTTTCTGACAGGGTTGAGATTCTTGTATGCAGTTTTCCTGCTGTGTCAAACAATGTCTTGGGAAAAATAACCCGGTGTAAAGAGGGCACATTCATTTCTTCAGCTGAGGATGCCAGGGGTGGGTCTGGGTCCTGGGGAGACACAGAGTGAATGCCATTTAGCATTCCCATTCTCAAGGTCTTCCATTCTAGTGGGGAGCAGGCAGAGAATGAAGGATGATGACTTGAGATCATATTGTATAAAGCCATGCAGGACAATGGAATAGAGAGTCCAGATATGATGGGTGGGGAGAGGGAGCCTCCATGAGGCAGTGACATTTGCAATGGACCAGAAAGAGCCTGCACTCAAAGATCTAGAGAAAGGATGTTCCAGCCAGAGAGGACAACATATGCAAAAGCCCTGAGGCTGAAGCAGCCTATTGAATGTGAGAGAGAGAAAAAGAAAGAAAAATTCAGGAAGGCAGTGGGTAAAGACTTGATTCCCCTGTGTAGGACTGATCCTACCCCATTGCCCATTTGGTGAGCCTACCTTCTCCCACACCTGGGGTCCTTGCATAAACCTCTACCCCCAAGCTCCCACTTCGTATGACACCTTCTATCCACAGGTCTGTAACCCAGCCAACACCAGTGTAGGCCCCAGGCCAGTCTTCTCCTAACTCTTTGTGCTTGGGATTGGAATTTGTTCACTTCCCAAACCTACCAGCTTCCTGATTAGGGCCAGTCTGCTTAGAGTTTGGCCAATCCACTGCAAATGTGATCCAATTACAGGTGGGTTCCCAATGCCACCACCAGGGACTGAGCCTGGAAGGTCATTTCAGTGTTGATGGACATGTTGAGATCCAGGCTCCAAGGACCTCAACTAAGATTGCCCCTTTCCAAAGTAGGGGCTGATATGTTGCTCCTAACCACACACATGACCTAGCCTGCTGGCCCTTGTTCATCAATCCTTGCAATTCATTCTCTCTAGGGATATAAAAATATAACAGTTGGTGCCCCTGATCCCTGAAAGTGAGTTCATCACTGTATTCCCTGGAGAATTCTCTTAAGTGGCTTACAGCAGAGGGAAACCCTCCTGAAGAAAGCTCTCAAGAGTAAGGAATTGTCCCCCAATACTGCTCCTTCTGATTGGCCTTGGTTCCTTCCAAGGGTTAACTTGGACACTGGCCAGCACCCCATGGAGTCAACCAGTAGCTAGAGAAGGGTGGATTTTACTGTCAAAAGCTATCAGCCCAGGGACTGTGGCCAACATAAGTGCTGTGGGATTTATCAACTTTATTCTTGTTACTGTCATTTCTGGTCTCCCATCCCATCATAATCAAAACCATTTATAAAGCACTCTATCTGCATAGAGCTCCAATTTAGGCCCAGGACAGAGTAAGTTAAGCAGACAAAAGGTCCCCATCACAGAGGTGAGGGTCCATCAAGGATAAGACAGTAATAAAGCAGATGAACTAGTTAAGGCAGGCAAAAAGCCAAAAGGCAAAGTTACAAAAGATTTGCATTAAATGCAAGCAGAGGGGTCAGAAGACTCTAATGGGGACAAGAAATGGAGAAAGAGGACCCTATGTGAGTTGAGAACAATTCTTCCTCTTGGATCCCAAAGATTTCCTTACCCAGTGGAAAGACACATCCATTGGAATAAAAGCTGGCCATTCTTTTATTTAATCTCAATGTTTAAGATGTAGACAAAGAGCCAAGATTATACACTAGAAAAGGCCAGTCCCTTCAATAGATGGTGTTGGGGAAACTGGGTAGTCACTGAACACAAAAAGTAATCAAATGGATTAAAGACTTGAATATTAAACCTGAAACCATAAAACTCCTAAAAGAAAACATAGGCAGTAAGCACCTTTATATTTTTTTGGTGATGACTTTTTGATCTGATTCCAAAAGCAAAGGCAACAAAAACAAAAATAAACAAGGGGGACAACACCAAACTCAAAAGCTACTGTACAGCAAAGGAAACCATCAACAAAATGAAAAAGACAACCTAACGATGAGAGAAAACACTTGACTATTATATACCTTAGAAGGAATTTATATCCAAGATGTATAAAGAATTCATACAATTCAATAGCAAGAAAAGCCCCAAATAATCCAATTTGAAAAAAAATGAAATCTTGCCATTTGCAACAACATGGATGGATCTAAGTGTCGTGCTAAGTGAAACAAGTCCAACAGAGAAAAACAAACACCATATTATCTCATTTATACATGGAATTTAAAAAACAAAACACAAACAAAATGAAAGGAGACATAGATACAGAGAACACGTGGGTGGATGCCAGAGGGGAGGGATGGAGGTGGGCAAGATAGGTGAGGAGGACTGAGAGGTGCAAGCCCCCAGCAATAAAACAAATAAGCCACAGGAATATTTTATACTGCAAAAGGAAAATGATCAATAATATTGTATTATCTTTTGATGGGGACAGAGGGTTACTAGACTTATCACTGTGATCATTTCATAATTTAGGCAAAGTCCCTATTTAGTACACCTGAAACTAACATAATATAGCATGCCAGCTATTTCAGTTTTTTTTAAATGGCCAGAAGATCAGAATAGACATTTTCTGAAGATGATATACAGATGGTCAACAAGTACATGAAAAGATGCTCAACATCACTAATCACTCAGTTCAGTTCAGTTCAGTAGCTCAGTTGTGTCCAACTCTTTGTGACCCCATGAATCGCAGCACACCAGGCCTCCCTGTCTATCACCAACTCCCAGAGTTCACTCAAACTCACATGCATCGAATTGGTGGTGCCATCCAGCCATCTCATCCTCTGTAATCCCTTTCTCCTCCTGCCCCCAATCCCTCCCAGCATCAGGGTCTTTTCCAATGAGTCAACTCTTCGCATGAGGTGGCCAAAGTATTAGAGTTTCAGCCTCAGCATCAGTCCTTCCAATGAACACCCAGGACTGGTCTCCTTTAGGATGGACTTGCTGGATCTCCTTGCAGACCAAGGGACTCTCAAGAGTCTTCTCCAACACCACAGTCAAAAGCATCAATTATTCGGCACTCAGCTTTCTTTATAGTCCAACTCTCACATCCATACATGACCACTGGAAAAGCCATAGCCTTGACTAGATGGACCTTTGTTGGCAAAGTAATGTCTCTGCTTTTTAATATGCTATCTAGGTTGGTCATAACTTTCCTTCCAAGGAGGAAGTGTCTTTTAATTTCATGGCTGCAATCACCATCTGCAGTGATTTTTGAGCCCAGAAAAATAAAGTTTGACACTCTTTCCACTGTTTCCCCATCTATTTTCCATGAAGTGATGGGACCAGATGGCATGATCTTCATTTTCTGAATGTTGAGCTTTAAGCCAACTTTTTCACTCTCCTCTTTCACTTTCATCAAGAGGCTCTTTAGTTCTTCTTCACTTTCTGCCATAAGGGTGGTGTCATCTGCATATGTGAGGTTATAGATATTTCTCCCAGCAATCTTGATTCCAGCTTGTGCTTCCTCCAGCCCAGAGTTTCTCATGATGTACTCTGCATATAATTTAAATAATCAGGGAGACAATATACAGCCTTGACATACTCCTTTTCCTATTTGGAACCAGTCTGTTGTTCCATGTCCAGTTCTAACTGTTGCTTCCTGACCTGCATACAGGTTTCTCAAGAGGCAGGTCAGGTGGTCTTAAAGTAAATGTAAATTACTAAATTGTAAATAGTCCAAATACAACAGCTAAAATATAGGTATTAGCAGAGTAAATGAAGACTCAACCATATGCTGTCTATAAGAAACTTACTTCAACCATAATGACTAGGTATGTTGAATGGCAAAGACTGGGAAAAAAATATGTCATGGAAATATTAATCCAAAAAAGAAAGAGGGAAAAAGAAAAAGGGAAGAAGGGAGGGAGGGAGGAACAAGAAAGGGTTGGAGAGAGGAAGAAAGAAAGAGAGAGAGGAAGGAAATGTGATTACACTGATATCAGATAACATAGACCAGCCCAAATAAAATTATTTAGAATATAGAGTGTTATAGTCAAAACTATGGTTTTTCCAGAAGTCAGGTATGGATGTGAGAAGTTGACCATAGAGAAGGCTGAGCGCTGAAGAATTGATGCTTTTGAACTGTGGTGCTGGAGAAGACTCTTGAGAGTTCCTTGGACAGCAAGGAAATCAAACTGGCCAATCTTAAAGGAAATAAACATTGAATATTCATTGGAAGAACTGGGGCTGAAGCTGAAGCTCCAATAATTTTGGCAACATGATGCAAAGAGCCGACTCATTGGAAAAGACCCTGATGATGGGAAAGATTGAGGGCAAGAGAAGAAGGGAGTAACAGAGGATGAGATGGTTCGATAGCATCACTAACTCAGTGGACAAGAGTTTGAGCAAACTCAGGGAGATAGTGAAGGACAGGGAAGACTGGCATGCTGCAGTTCATGGGATTCCAAAGAGTAAGACATGACTTAGTGAATGAACTACAACAATATTGTCATAACTTAACGATAAATAAGTCAATTCATGGGAAAATCTAGTAATCCTAAATGTTTATGCACCAAATAACAGAGAATCAAAACAAAAACTGGAGAAGCTGAAAGAAGAAATAGACAAATTCACAATTATATTTGGGACTTCAATACCCCACTATTTGCAACTGCAACTTACTAAACAGTAAACCAGCAAGGACAGAGAACTGATCCACTGACATTATCTAACTGACGTTTATAGAACATTCCCTTGCTGCTGCTGCTCTAAGTCAGTTCAGTCGTGTCCGACTCTGTGCGACCCCATAGATGGAAGCCTACCAGGCTCCCCCATCCCTAGGATTCTCCAGGCACCAGAATGCATGTTCCTTTCAAGTACTGTTTGATTACCAAGGTAAACTATATCCTCAGTCATAAAATAAATCTCAACCAATTTAAAAGAACTGAAATAATGCAGACTATGTTCTCTGACCATAAAGGAATCAAACTAGAAATCAATAACAGAAAAATAACAGAAAAATTAAAAACATTTGAAACATAAACAACAGTTTCCTAAATAAGCCATGAGTCAAAGAGGAAGCCTCATTGAAAATTTTAAAAGTGCATAGAATATAGTGAAAATAATAGTATACAATATCAGAATTTGTGGGAAGAAGCTTAAGTAGTGCTGAGAGAGAAATTTACATTAGTAAATGCTTACATTAGAAAAGAAAAAATATTGCAAATTAATAATCAAAGTTTCTACCTCAGAAAGCCAGAAAAAGAAGAACAAGATAAATACAAAGCAAGCAGAAGGAAAGAAATGTTAAATAAAATACAGAAATCAAAAAAAATCAGAATGAAACAAAAAGGTTTTTTTAAAAAATCAATAAATTTAATAAAACTCTAGTCAGGCTAACCAAGAAAAAAAGAGAGAAAATATTTATTACCAATATCAGAAGTAAATAGGGCTCATCACTACTGATCCATGAACAGTAAAAGAATAATTAAAAAGTACTGTGAACCAATCTATGCTGATAAATTTGATAATTTAGATGAAATGGACAACTTCCTTCAAAACTTACATAGAGAAATACATACTATGGATAGGCCTATATCTAAAAAAGAAATTGAATCAGCAATTAACAACCTTCAAAAAAAGAAAGTACCAGGCCCAGGCGAGTTCATTGGTGAACTCCACCAAACATTTACAGTAGAAATTATACCTGTTTTATTCCAGAAAATAAAAGCAGAAAGAATACTTCCTAATACAGCACTCAGTCATAATAAAAACTTTCAGTTAACCACAAATTTCTTCAATATGATAAAGAACACCTAAAAAAAAAAAAAAAAAAGCAACAGCTAACGTCACACTTTAGGTAAGAAACTGGATGTATTCCCCTTGATTGGTACATCCTATCTCATGTAAATGCTAAAGCTGAAACTCCAGTACTTTGGCCACCTCATGAGAAGAGTTGTCTCATTGGAAAAGACTCTGATGCTGGGAGGGATTGGGGGCAGGAGGAAAAGGGGACGACAGAGGATGAGATGGCTGGATGGCATCACCGACTCAATGGACGTGAGTTTGAGTGAACTCTGGGAGTTGGCGATGTACAGGGAGCCTGGCATGCTGCGATTCATGGGGTCGCAAAGAGTCGGACACAACTGAGCGACTGAACTGAACTGATCTCGTGTAAGAGGAAACAAAATAGATAAGATTGAAAAGGAATAAATAAAACTGCCTTTTTTCACACATGACATGATTATCTTACTGGTTGGAGAGACCAATAAATAGATGAATTAACGAACAAGACAGTCCTAGTATCAGACTAATGATAATACGTTGTATGACCTGGAAGAGGCTAATCTCACTGCCATCATCTTCTGATGTGGGACAGTAAGATCATCTGTGGGATCAACTATGGGACAATAAACACATCATCTACTGAAGTGTTCTGAAGATTCACAGGAGATTCAAATGGACCAGCCAGTGTTTCATTTTAACTGATGAGATTTCAGTATGATTTTTAGACAATGTTGTACAATCAAAGATATTCCCATAATTTATTAGTGCTACTTAACTCTGCTTGCATATCTCTTATTACTAGACCTTATCCTGATTTTCAGGGACTTATTTTAATGGTCTGATCACTTCACTCCAAAGCTAAACAATCTACATAAACAACCAGGTGTCTGAATGATACCTGGTTCATTAGACCTTTTTGATAGAATTTCCAGTGTCAGTGGAAATGTGTTTGCTTACTAGACAACATCATCTGGAACGTAAAGAAAGAAATCTCAGAGCTACTCAACTATGTAGAAAATAAAGTTTGCAATAATTCACAGGGTATAGCTTAACCTCCAGGAGCTTGCAGTCAGGAACAGAGACATCAACAGATGGGAATAACCAGATGATTAAGCAAAATCACTGTACAGAAAACAACTAAAGTTAAGCATGTCTCAGGTATATAAACCAATGTAAAACCCAATAAATTACCTGTAGTAATTAAAAATTCCTTAAATTTTCAAAATATCTTAGCAAATATCAGTTTTTATTAGACATTTGTCTTATAGCCTACACAAATTTGCATATGAGACATAATTAAGCAACTCCTATCTCAATCACTCAATATTGGAGTAAAGATTCTTTTTCTTTTGAATAATTTCAGGAGAGATCATTTTGTATGCAAAACAAAAGGTGTGGGGAAAATAATGAAAATGTGGGCCACTGTTACCATACACACATTAAATGAAAATTCAGTTCATTTCTTGCAATATAGGGAATCAAACCCAAAAGAAAGTTTTGCACAACAGTAGTCCAGACTAGAATCCTGATTGCTTATACCCTTTGTACTTCAAGCCTCACTCCTGTGCACCAAAACATCTGACACTACATCAGCACCATCCAGAAATCATTCTAACTCTGAAGGAGACAAATAGACTAAGAAAACACAGGAAATATATATATATATATATATATATATATATATATATATATATATAACACTATTTTACATGCTATTTACTGTCTTTTGAACATGGAGAAACACCATGGATATTGAATAAGATATTCTGGCATTAAGAAATGCAAAATGAATTTGAAACTAAGGCCTAGGTAACCTTTGTTTAATGCCTATGTCCTACATGTCTTATTATGCCAGCATGTCCAAAACAAAGGGAGACTGCTTCATATAGAGAATTGCTTGATGCCAGTGCAGGTGTGATGAGCAATTAATAAATAAAATCTGTTTCATTATCATCTTTTACCCTCAGAGACCAAGGAGCATTGCAAAGTTAATCTGTTAATCCCAAAGTAGAACCATGTAGCCAAGTGATACATTTCAATTAGAACATCAATATTATGGGAAGAATGGAGATCTTCCTTACATAACTGTGGATTCGTGATAACACCTGTCAATGGATATATTTCAGAATAAGATAAATGACCATTCCCCTTGGAAGAAGCTGTGGATACCAAACTTTACATGATCAACACCTCTTAATTATTTTTATTTCTTCAATGAACAGCAAGCTTTGAAACACTTTGCCTATGGCACAAAGCAACATAACAATTAATACATTTCTCACTTTCTTTATAGTCAAAGGTATGTGGTTGCCAATCAAACATGTAGGTCATTCCCAGATGACCACCATTAGCTGAATTGATACACTTCAGGACAGGGACTAGATACTTGATTGTTTCTTTACCTTTCAGATACCTCTTAAGAAAATTTATTATTTTCCATTAAAGGTTTTTAAATAGTGGGAAAATATCCATTCCTATTTTTAAAGACCTCTATGGATTCAAGCTGGAATCAAGATTGTTAGGAGAAATATCAATAACCTCAGATATGCAGATGACACCACCCTTCTGGCAGAAAGTGAAAAGGAACTAAAGAGCCTCTTGATGAAAGTGAGTGAGGAGAATGCAAAAACTGGCTTAAAACTCAACATTCAAAAAACTAATACCATGGCATCTGGTCCCATCACTTCATGGCAAATAGATAGGAAAACAATGGAAACGGTGACAGACTTTATTTTCTTGGGCTCCAAAATCACTGCAGATGGTGATTACAGCCATGAAGTTAAAAGATGCTTGCTCTTTGGAAGACAAGTTATGACCAACCTAGATAGCATATTAAAAAGCAGAGACATTATTTTGCCAACAAAGGTCCATATAGTCAAAGCTATGGTTTTTCCAGTAGTCATGTATGGATGTGAGAGTTGGACTATAAAGACAGCTGAGCACCGAAGAATTGATGATTTGAGCTGTGGTGTTGGAGAAGATTCTTGAGAGCCTCTTGGACTGCAAGGAGATCAAACCAGTCCATCCTAAAGGAGATCAGCCCTGAATATTCATTGGAAGGACTGATACTGAAGCTGAAGCTCCAATACTTTGGCCACCTGATGCAAAGAACGGACTCACTGGAAAAGACCCTGATGCTTCGAAAGACTGAAGGCAGGAGAAGAAGGGGACAACAGAGGGTTCAATGGTTGAATGGCATCACCAGCTCAATGGACATGAGTTTGAGCAAGCTCCAGGAGTTGTTGATGGACAGAGAAGCCTGGTGTGCTGCAGTCCACAGGGTCACAAAGAGTCAGACACAACTGAATGGCTGAACTGAACTGATGGATTCAACTATCTCTATGGTAGTCCAAACTACTGCACAATTGCACTCATTTCACATGCTAGTAAGTAAATGCTCAAAATTCTCCAAGCTAAGTTTCAACAGTACATGAACCAAGAACCTCCAGGTGTATAAGCTGGATTTAGAAAAGGCAGAGGAACCAGAGATCAAATTGCCAACATCCATTGTATCATAGAGAAAGCAAGGGAATAACAGAAAAACATCTACTTCTTCATTTTCTATGTTAAAGCCTTTGACTGTGGATCACAACAAGCTGTGGAAAATTCTTAAAGAGATGGGAATACCAGACCACAATACCTGTCTCCTGAGAAACCTGTATGCAGGTCAAGAAGCAGCAATTAGAATTGGACATGAAACAATGGACTTGTTCCAAATTGGGAAAGGAGTATGTCAAGGCTGTATATTGTCACCCTGCTTATTTAACTTATATGCAGAGTACCTCATGCAAAACATGAGGCTGGATGAAGCACAAGCTGGAATCAAGATTGTCGGAGGAAATATCAATAACCTCAGATATGCAGATGACACAACTCTAATGATAGAAAATGAAGAGGAACTAAAAGAGCTTCTCGATGATGGTGAAAGAGGAGAGTGAAAAAGCTGGACTAAAATCCAACGTTCAGCATGGGGAGGGAGGAGGGAGGAGGGTTCAGGATAGGGAACACATGTATACCTGTGGTGGATTCATTTTGATATTTGGCAAAACTAATACAATTATGTAAAGTTTAAAAATAAAATAAAATTAAAAAATAAAACTAAGTTCATGGCATCCAGTCCCATCACTTCATGGCAAACAGATGAGGCAAAAATGGAAACAGTGACAGACTTTATTTTCTTGGACTCCAAAATCACTGCAGATGGTGACTGCAGACATGAAATTAAAAGATATTTGCTTCTTGAAAGAAAAGCTATGACAAACCTAGACAGCATATTAAAAAGCAGAGACATCACTTTTACTGACAAAGGTCCATGTAATCAAAGCTATGGTTTTTCCAGGAGTCATGTATGGATGTGAGAGTTGGACCATAAAGAAGGCTGAGCACTGAAGAATTGATGCTAGAGAAGACTCTTGAGAGTCCTTTAGACTGCAAAAAGATCAAACCAGTTAGTCCTAAGGAAATCAACCCTGAATATTCATTGGAAGGACTGATATTGAAGCTGAAGCTGCAATACTTTGGCCACCTGATACTAGGAGCTGCCTCATTAGAAAAGATCCTAATGCTGGGAAAGGTTGAGAGCAGGTGGAGAAGGGGCTGACAAAGGATGAGATAGTTGGATGGCATCGTTGACTCAATGGACATGATTTTAAGCAAATTCCAGGAGATGGCGAAGGATAGGGAAGCCTTGTGTGCTGCAGTTCATGGGTTCACAAACAGTCGGACATGACTGTGTGACTGAACAACAACAAATGGATTCAAGAACCCCAGGTCAGAAAACACCCACTTAGAAGTCTTATTTCAGGTAAGGAAGTAAGAACCAAAGCCGTTTTTCATAAGGGCTCATATGTTCCAGGAAATATTAATGCATAATGATTGATTTGGGGATAAAACCATTTATAGTTAATAGTCATCATGAAAAGGGATATTTATGGCTGCTGCTGGCACAAAGGGAATTAAGTTGTCCCCAAATATTGTTAATGTATCATTCAATCCCAGAAGACAATGAAGCAATATTTATAAAATTGTGAAAGAAAAAAAGAAATAAAAATTGCCTTTTAGGCGATCATAAATAGGCTTTTGAGAAATAATAAATCAGTTTATTTGACCAAATTGTGCTAAGAGTTTTAGAAGACAATCTAGGTACAATAATGGAAGAGAGATGTAGCTGCCTAATATCTTCCACCTCTTCTTTCTTATAGCTTTAAGTTGCCTAAAATTCAATCTCAAATAGATGGTGGATACAAATGCTTCTTATAGAGATAAATGAAATTGGTTTAGTGACCTTTCTTCACATATAGGTCCAGCCCCTAAGAGTTTACAAAATGATATCACATTCATTGTTTCAACTGACCAGAAATTAAAGTCCGAAGTGTACCATGGAGTTTCAAGAAGGTATCCCTTTTGGACTCAGATGTGGTAGTATATAGCATATCAATTTCCCACTGAACTATAAAATCCAGATAAAATGCAATTAGAAATACCTCCATAATCAGACAGCACCTGAAGCAGTCAGGATTGAAAGACCATGATCCTGGGGAAAAGGGATAGCCATAAAAGCAATACCAAAATTCCACTTACTGATTTTCCCCTTGAAGCATTTACCAATTCTAGGTTACAAAGGACAAAAGACCTAGAAGTTAGAACTTAATTTCTTCTTATTTCACAGGACTAATGTGACCAGAAAAAAATGGAATTTAGAACTACCCTGTCAGATCAGATCAGATCAGATCAGTTGCTCAGTTGTGTCCGACTCTTTGCGACCCCATGAATTGCAGCACGCCAGGCCTCCCTGTCCATCAGCAACTCCCGGAGTTCACTCAGACTCACATCCATCGAGTCAGTGATGCCATCCAGCCATCTCATCCTCTGTCGTCCCCTTCTCCTCCTGCCCCCAATCCCTCCCAGCATCAGAGTCTTTTCCAATGACTCAACTCTTCGCATGAGGTGGCCAAAGTACTGGAGTTTCAGCTTTAGCATCATTCCTTCCAAAGAAATCCCAGGGCTGATCTCCTTCAGAATGGACTGGTTGGATCTCCTTGCAGTCCAAGGGACTCTCAAGAGTCTTCTCCAACACCACAGTTCAAAAGCATCAATTCTTCAGCGTTCAGCCTTCTTTACAGTCCAACTCTCACATCCATACATGACCACAGGAAAAACCATAGCCTTGACTAGACGAACCTTTGTTGGCAAAATAATGTCTCTGCTTTTGAATATGTTATCTAGGTTGGTCATAACTTTCCTTCCAAGGAGTATGCATCTTTTAATTTCATGGCTGCAGTCACCATCTGTAGCTACACATAAATGGCCAAATTCCTTGACAGTGACTGCCTGGCACTCTGTGACAGTTTTCTCCTTGAGATACTTGCTGATTCCAAAGCTCTGTGAAGCTAGTCCCTGAGGCCAAGCAGAAAGTGGAAAAAAGCTGAAGTTTCAGTAATCTTGCCATACTGAAAATATGAAAATTAAAGTTTAAAGCTGTCCAGTGAGGCAAGATACTGGTAAATATCACACAAAGAGTCTGTATTATTTCCATCATACAACAAAAACTAATCAAGTACAGAATAGAAATAAGACCAATAGGAGGAAAAAAAGGATTTAAACAGGAACATTCTCATAGATTTAGAGTTATCAGACATCTGTTTTAAAATAATTATGATTAGCATGTGCTATGGAAATAGGGAAATAGAAGATGAGGTTCTCCTGAGAGAACTTTAAAATGTTTTATGAGAATTACAAACTTCTTATTAAAATTCCTATAACATTATTTTATAAGAACTATAAGTTCAAAATTATAAATGTATTTTAAAGAAAAATGTAAATTTTAGATTTAAAATACGCAATAACTGATATTTAGGACTCAAAAGAAGTATTTAGTAACGAACTGAAACTGCTAAAAAGAGAACAGGTAGACTAGAAAGTAGAAGAGTAGACAATAAGCAAAAAGAAGCACATGGAGAAAAATGTTTAGAAACTACAGGATGAAATGTAAGGGATAGTGGAAAAGTTTAATCGCTGATAGTTGAATGCAATGAAAGCAGAGGAGAAGGTAAGGAACAAGAGCAATATTTGAAGAGAAAATGGTCAAGAATAATTGGAGGAAATACACTGCCAAGATAACATCAATAACTCATAAGATATTCAAGCAAGATTCACGAAGTGATACAAATCGTAGACACAATAAATACAAAAAAAAATGCACCTTAGCACATCAGGGTTCAGCTGATGATAACAAGGCACCTAGAGAAGAAAATATTACCTTAAAAGGAGCAAGAATAGGACTGACAGCTAACTACATAGAAAAGTGATGAACACCAGAAGAAAATGGAAGTGTCAGGAAATCATGATCGACCTAGGATTATGTAACAACTGAAAATACCTTTAAAGGTGAAAGTAGATTCCATTTATGGCCAGGATGGAGTAACGGGAACTGAATTTACTTTTCTGCCTTAAAAGTTACAAATAAACTAGGAAAACTGTATGAAACTATGGATTTCATACAACATAAGAGAGGAACCCCAAAGTGAACAAAAACAAACGAGGTGACCCCCTACAACAGCTTGAGGTTACTTCCTGGAGAGTCCCCAAACTACACTGCAATAAGGAAGGAGAACCCAAACAGCACAGTGAGCCTCTCGAGTTAAGAAGACAAAATTCTGAGTTTTAGAAAGTCAAGGAAGCCAGAATTCACAGATAAGAAATCAGGAGGAAAGACGTCTGCTCTTGAGATCTGAAGAGGGGTCCCCTCAATTCTTCATCTCAATATTGATCAGCACATTTGTGTGAGGAAATTCATCCAAGCTGCTCTAAAACCACCAGAATTTTGCAAAAATTGTCAAAGGTCAATAAGGCTAAAAAGAATTTACATCACAACAGCCAGAGTAAAGAAGCTTCATAACACACAGGACATTATGTTGAGTACTTGAAGAGTATTGCCTCAATATTGTAGCAACATCAGCCTCATACAAATAAAGTTTAAGTGCAAAGATATTAAGACAGCTATTATAAATATATCCCATACAATCAATAAAGTAAAAGAATAAATGAGTCTGATAAGGAGAGACATTTAAGATATTTTATTAAGGGCCCATACTGAACATCTAGAGATGAAAGATACAATGTGTGAGATGAAAAATACACAGGGTGTGATTAACAGCAGCTTAGACTAAATAAAATAAATAAGTGCACTATCCAAAATGAAACATAGAAAAATAAAAAAGACTGGAAAAATAAACATTGTTATGTAGGAAAGGGCTTCCTGGTGGCTCAGATAGTAAAGAATCTGCCTGCAATACAGGAGACCCCGGTTCAATCCCTGGGTCAGGAAGATCCCCACTGGAGAAAGGAATGGATACCCATTCCAGTATTCCTGCCTGAAGAATCCCATGGACAGAGGAGTCAGGCAAGTGACAGTCCATGGGGTCACAAAGAATCAAACATGACTGAGCAACGAATACTTTCATGTTCCTTCCTGTAGGAAAAGTTTAAGTGGACTAATGCTGAAATCCTAGAAGGAGGGAAATCAGAATATATTGTGTATATGTAACATATGTAGGAGTCAAATATATTGTGACAATAGCAAAAAAGCCAGGAGAGGGGAAAATTAAAGTGGTTGCTAGGTTCTTTATCATATGAAAAAATGATACTATGTCACTGAAGACAGACTGTGATGAATAACATACATACTATAAACCCTAAAGCAGCCACTAAAATAAAATAGAGTAATAGTTAATGTGCCAAGAAAGAGGATGAAATGGAATCATAATACATCATCTGATTACTCTAAATTAAGGAAGGATAAGTAGAAAAAGACAGGTTGGACTAATAGAAAGCAATTATCAATATGGTAAATTTAAACATAACTGCATTAACAATCATATTAATCATAAATGGTCTAAGCACCACATTAGAAGGCAGAGGATTGTCAGAGTGGATTTTAAAAATAAAATATTATCCAACTATATTCTGTCTCAAAGAATCTTACCCTAAATTCAAAGACACAAATGAGTTAAAAACTTAAACCAAGGGAAATTAGAAACTATTTTGAAGTGAAAAAAAAATGAAAAATAGAACATATTGAAATTTATGAGATATAACTAAAACAGTGCTTAGAGGGAAATTTATATCATTAAATGTTGTACAGAAAAGAAAAAAAATGTTTGAAATTAATAGCATAAGCCTCTAAAGAACTCATTTAATTCATATGCAGAGTACATCATGTGAAATGCCCTGTTGAATGAAGCACAAGCTGGAATCAAGATTGCTGATAATACCACTTTAATAGCAGAAAGTGAAGGGGAACTAAAGAGTGTCTTGATGAAGGTGAAAGAGGAAAGTGAAAAAGCTCACTTAAAACTCAATCTTCAGAAAACTAACATCATGGCATCCAATCCCGTCACTTCATGGCAAATAGATGGGGAAACAATGGGAACTGTGACAAACTTTATTTTGGGGGGCTTCAAAATCACTGAAGATGGTGACTGCAGCCATGAAATTAAAAGATGCTTGCTCCTTGGAAGAGAAGCTATGACAAACCTAGACAGTGTATTAGAAAGCTGAGACATTACTTTTCCTACAAAAGTTCGTATCATCAAAGCTATGGTTTTTCAAGTTTTCATGAACAGATGTGAGAGTTGGACCATAAAGAAAGCTGAGCACTGAACAACTGATGCTTTTGAATTGTGGTGGTGGATAAGACTCTTGAGAGTCCCTTGGACTGCAAAGAGATCAAACCAGTTAGTCCTAAAGGAAATCAACCCTGAGTATTCATTGGAAGGACTAATGCTGAAGCTGAAGCTCCAATACTTTGGCCACCTGATGCAAAGAGCCAACTCATTGGAAAAGACCCTGATGCTGGGAATGATTGAAGGCAGGAGGAGAAGGGGATGATGGAGAAGGGCATGGTTGGATGGTATCACCGACTCAATGGACATAAGTCTGAGCAAACTCAGGGAGATACTGAAGGACAGGGAAGCCTGGCATGCTTCAGTCCATGGGGCCACAAGGAGTTGGACATGACTGAGTGACTGAACAACAACAACTAAGGGACTAGAAAAAAAAAGAACAAATAAAACCTAGGAAAAATAAAAGAAATAATAATTGCAGAAATCAATGAAATTAAAAATAGGACAATAAGAGAAAATTAAAGGAACCAAACATGGATCTTTGAAAATATCAGTAAAACCACATTAAATCTCTCACCAGATGTACTAAGAAAGAGAAGAGAGACAAAGACATAGACAGAGAGAGGAATATATATCATCTATGGCCACCTCATGCGAAGAGTTGACTCATTGGAAAAGACCCTGATGCTGGGAGGGATTGGGGGCAGGAGGAGAAGGGGACGACAGAGGATGAGATGGCTGGATGGCATCACTGACTCGATGGACGTGAGTCTCAGTGAACTCCGGGAGGTGGTGATGGACAGGGAGGCCTGGCGTGCTGCGATTCATGGGGTCGCAAAGAGTCGGACACGACTGAGCGACTGATCTGATCTGATCTGATATCAGGAATAAGAGGGGGCATCACTACAGACCCTACTGAAATTAAAAAAGTAAACTGAAAACCAACCAGATCTTAATCCACAGGGAACTGGTCAATAATTTAGATCCCAGGCCTTACCCCAGTCAGAGTGTTTCAGAATTTCATGGTCGGTATGGGAGGAGAACATGCTGGGAGTTTGCCTTTTTGAAGACATTTCAGCTGAGTGATATAAAGCAAAGCCCAAGGTTTAGTGTCGTAGAGTAGCATCAGCTAGTCCCCAAGCTTTATGACTAACGAAAAAAAAAAAAAAAAGGAGGTTGTGCACCATGCTTCACTAACCTATGTGAGGAGTCTCAATCTGTACTCTCTAGAAATAACTTGCCAGGCACTTTGTAAGGGGCAACTGACATAAGGAACACTGCTTTTTCTTTGTGTGACACATAGATTAAAGGTTAAAGGAAATAGGTGGCACCTTCCCATGGATATCCCATGTGCATCTCCCGAAGAAGTAAAAGACTAGCATCCTCTTCAAATACTATGATGATACATTCCCATAAAACTATCTGTAGGATCTTTTGGGGGTTCTGTCTGATTTCTTAGTTTCTAGTTATAACACCCACCCTTTTCTCACCTACCTAGAAAACAATTGAACTCAAAAAGTTAGAACAATATCATCATATAGATAAAAAACAAATCTCTTTGATATCTTTTAAGTAAGTCACTCACAAACCTATTTGATTCTCACTAGTAGCCAATGACTCTCAAAACTCAGAAAGCAATGATACGCTAGTGATAATACCACCATCATTATAAGCTCACAGAAGCCAGAGACCAGCCTAGTTATTATGCAAAGAAAGATATTCTCTGGTCCTAACCAACTCCCCAAGCCCCAGGGCTTCCCGCCAACCCAGGCAGCCCAGAGTACTGACAGGCTACAGCCTATTATATACTGTTTAAATAAAGATTTGCAAGGAAAATAAATTTACAGCAACATTCATTATTGATCATTTTCAAAACTGTCTGGAGAATTCCCCCAGAGGGCTTAAGAAAGAAATTAAACATTGTTTTCCTGAGTTGTTTCCTGCTGTTTTTCCACTTCATTGGTTTTGCTCCCATAATTATGTGTGTTCCTATAGCCACATAATGTTTTAATATTGCTGAATTATTTCATACAACTTCTGGATCATATGTCAACAATTTGGGTGTGAATAACTATGATAATGTTATAATAATAATCATCATGATAAGAAAGTATGCTTACTGTCTCTTTACCAATCTCTCTTAACTCTTTAATTTCTTTTAATCTAACCTAGACATGCTCCATCAAAATCTTCTAATAAACAAGTGCAAATCTTGTCTCATTTCTCATCTCACTTCAATACCATTGACCACTATCTCTTCTTTAAAGCTCTTTCCCCTTTCATTTTCCCTACTGTTGCTCTTGTCTGGGTCTCTTCCTATTTCTCTGACCTTATAGGTCCTTGTCACCATTTTCAGGAGTTCTGAGGGTTTAACATTTCTCCAAGTTCTAATTAGAGTTCTCTTGTCTCATTCCAAACACTCTCCTGATCCTCTCACCTGCTCTCATGGTTCAAAATGTCATCATCAATCTATATATCTAGAATTTAGATCTTTAACACAGGGTTCAAGGTATTATATACCTATATCTCAGTTTATTTTGCCAGTTTTATTTCCCACTCTCCTCTCACATACCGTGTGTTTCAAACCAATTAACATACTAAGTTAAGGCAACATACCAGATGCTTTCTTATAATCATAGTTTTGACTTTCTAGTTCTTCTTCCTAAAGTGCTTCAACTGATCATGTCTGGCAGTATATTTAAAACAGCAAATGATCCATTATCAAGTTCATTTTATTCAAGTAAAGTAAGGATGGTTCAATGATAAGAAATAAAATATTAATTTAGAATATCAAATATGACCAAGGAAACATATAATATTATTAATAGTTAAGTAAAAGACATTTGATAAAATTCAAGTCATTTCTAACTTTTTTTAATGCATAGAATACTAAAAGTAAAATACTAACTCCTTTACATGACTGAAAAAAGAAAAGCCCTTTTCAGACCCATCATCATCTATTATACTTAGCAATAAAACATTTGAATCATTATTCTAAGGGGAAAATCTTTACAAGGATGCCTATTACCACTACCATTATTTAACATTTTTCTAAAAGTTCTATCCAAAGCAATAAGATAAGAAAAAAGCCATTGAAAATATAAATTTAGGAAAGGAAAAGAGTCATTATTTACATATTTTATTAATGCTTACCTAAAAAATAAGACTATATATTTTAGTTAATAATAGATTTTAGAGAGGTGGCCAAATAGTAAACATTAAAAAATTAATCTCCTTCCTGAAGTAAAGCAATGATCACTTAGAAAACATTATATACCTGAAACATTATAAATCAACTACACTTCAATTTTTTAAAAAAGAAAATATAACCAATAATATACCTAAAATGACAAGGTTCAGTTCAGTTCAGTTGCTCAGTCATGTCCGACTCTTTGCAACCCCATGAATCACAGCACGCCAGGCCTCCCTGTCCATCACCAACTCCCGGAGTTCACTCAGACTCACGTCCATCGAGTCAGTGATGCCATCCAGCCATCTCATCCCCTGTCGTCCCCTTCTCCTCCTGCCCCCAATCCCTCCCAGCATCAGAGTCTTTTCCAATAAGTCAACTCTTCGCATGAGGTGGCCAAAGTACTGGAGTTTCAGCTTCAGCATCATTCCCTCCAAAGAAATCCCAGGGCTGATCTCCTTCAGAATGGACTGGTTGGATCTCCTTGCAGTCCAAGGGACTCTCAAGAGTCTTCTCCAACACCACAGTTCAAAAGCATCAATTCTTTGTGCTCAGCCTTCTTCACAGTCCAACTCTGACAAGGTTAGTTAGAGTCAAAAGAATTTTTCAATACAAACATGATATAAATATATATGATATATGACAATATTATATATGATGATATGATACAGATACATCTACATAATTATATATATATATATATCACATATATACATGTAGGTATATCACTCCCATATCCTCAGGTTATAAAAATATTCATAACATGATTATTTTTATAATTATTTATTCAAATCATTATAATGATTTTTAAATTTAGTATTGTAACAGTCAAGGAGATTTACAAATAGTTTTACAATAAGGTAGCTCATTCTGATGAGAATAATCACTGAACAGTTAAACTTAATGGCTTTAAGTTGGACATGAGATTTAAAGTTAATGAATCATATACTTTGCAAGAGTGGGTTTGTGATATACTGACTATACCTTAATAAAAGTTTTAAAATTAAAGAAATTGTAATACCTCTAAAGAGATGACTGCTCATTCTCACATGGGATTATGCTTACCCATATATAGACCTTAAATATATCTGTGAAGAAACACAGATTTAGACATATAAATATATGAATCAAAATAACACAACTTCCAAACTTATTACTGAGAATAATGAGATCTTCAACCTCCATACAAATCCTCGCGGTACCCGATGGAATTTTAGATCACTTCACAACTTCTTAGCATTTTCATCAGACGTGTCCACACATGGTACCATGCTCATTTGAATGCAAACTACGCACAGAACTACTCATTTTTATGGTGGTAGTGCACTGTTCATGTCTCTCTTGTCCCATTCTGCAGACAAGGACACAAAGTCTCTGAAAAGGTAAGGGGTATTTCTAAGTCACAAAAATAATAGGGTCCAGATCTTGGGCTCTGAGCCCACCTCTCTAGATTGCACGTCATGATGCCCAGAACTCAGAAGTGAAGCTCCTTTCTTTTTTCCCACAGTAAAGCCAGCCTGGAAAGTCTCCCTCATGCCTCCTGGCTCTGGGATCTGGGTCCCTCACCTCCCTCGCCTCCAATGACTATGTTGGAGGGAGGGACTGTGCTACACTTGTTGTTCACCTTTCAGCTGTGTTTACCAAAGATGCTCTGAGGATTAACTGGGAAGCATCCATACTCCTCCAAAGGCCCAGTGAACCAGAAACTTGAAAGCAAGAAGGTGAACGTGGATTCTACACACTTAGAAGGCACTGCCAATGGCACAAGTTTGAGAAACACTAAACACTTCCTTCAAGCCTGATAGTCACACTATTAGCATCGTCCCCACAGAATCCGTGGTTTTAAAACTCCATGGAAATCTATAGTACAGAGAAATTTAGCAAAGCAATTTTGAGCATGAATTCAATTTCCAGTGATTATTTGCAGGGAGTATAAGGACCTGAGACAAAAGCAAGCAAATGTCAACAGGGTAACTTTGGGGAGTATGCCTAATTTAGCAAAGATTGAAATAATAACCAGTGTTGGAGATTAGGAAATGGCTACTCTGAAGGGAAAAAGTTTTCATACTTTCTCCTGTGACTCCATCACCCCTCCTGGGAGTTCATCCTCAGGAAATATTACACATAAATGCAGAAACAAATTTTTAAGCCTGGTAACGCTACAGAGTTTAGTAGCTAAAAGTTACAAGCAACCCAGGTGTCCAACAGCAAAAGGGAAAAGATTGGATGACTAAACTGCTGGGTGAATTAATAAAAGAAAACACTGCGTAACTTTTTTTTTTTAATGTGAATCTGTGTTCATGGACTTGAGAAAACATACATAATATAAAATTAGGTGAGGAAAAAAGGTTGCCAACAACATATATATGAGCCCTTTTTTGTATTAAATAATAATTACACATATAATGCATTTCACATTATATATAATTTTATTCATGGAAGCAACTATTTTAATGGATGAATACTAAATTCCTAATCATGGTAATAGCGGTTATCTTTAGATTTATTTATTTTATTTTCTCTTTCTCTTTTTTTCTTTTCTTTGTTTTGCTTTTCTTTTTTTGCTGGCATGTATTTTCTAATGTTTCCAGGATTATTTTTATATTTATAACCTAAATATACTTATATCACGTGAGTGTCCCAGAAGCTTCTGCAGCTCTCAGGAAAGAACACGCTGACCAGCAGGTAGGGACGGGTGGGAAAGGAAGAGGCAGAACATCACTGCCAGCGTTGGCCTGGGATGCTCCTGGTCCCCTCCCCAGCTTCCTGCTCAGAGAGAGGCGAGGCTGGCTCAGACCCCGACGGTGACGCCGATGACGGCGACAGGGAGGTGTGCGAAGCCGGGCGCGAGCTGTGCCAGCTCTTGCTAATCCTCTGCAGTATGGTTCGCTGCTAATTTGTCATGGCACATATTTGCCTTATGTCTAATTAGCATCAAATTGCAAACTGCTATTTGCTAACAATTTGTTGCATCAATCTGCTTGAAAATCTATAGTTTAGAATTGGATTGCAACTTATCCTGTCTATCAAAATTCTAGTTCACACATACACAAAATAACTTCCCCTTCCCGCCAAAAACGTCGCAATGTTTGCAGTGGCACAAAAGGAGAGCGATGTAATTTTTTTTCTTCTTCTTCTTTTTTTTTTCAGAGGAAGAATAACCATGGGGTGTTTCATTTTGAATGTCCTGGCTTTGATTTCCCATGGCCTGGGATGATGGTTAGGATGGTGCTCATGCTCAAACAGAATGCTGGTCCAGGCCTTTCTTCCAGACTCTTTGAGAAATTTGAGACACATAAAAAGACCAGAAGCCCAGTAATTGAGCGCCAGAAATAGGACCCTTATATCAAGTTGCGCAAAGAAAAGCCTGAGTTCTCTCAAGCCCATGCCTCCCATCAGTCCTGCTAAGGCTGGCAGCCTCACCCCAGTATTTGCAGCATCAGCCCATTTAATGCTAGCAGCTACCCAATGAAGTCAAGGTTAACATGTTCCATATTTACAACTGATGAAACTGAAGCCAAGCGTATAAACATCATATGTGGAACAAGTGGCAGGGCAGTGACATTTCATAACCTAGCTGAAACTTTTAATAGCAAAAATAGGTAGTAGGAATAATAATGATGCTAAAAACTACCAAATGAAATTGAATTTAAAAGGAAATAAAAAGGAAACCGCATCTAATAATTGCCTTTCACTTGATACTTTGGCCTTGCAGAGACAAAATATCTCTTTAGATGTTGGATATTTTGATTTGCAGCATGCCCTATGTACATGCTGAGGACCCAGACCTGACTGTCACTAGCTCTTCATGGTCTCAAAAGCCAGCTCTGGTGATCCAACTAGAATGGAGAACTGGGACAATCTCACTGGCAGGAGGGACAATTACTATGGACTCCAAGTAGAGTCAAAAGTGACAGTGAGATGGGAGATCCCCTCACCCTTGTTTTCAGGGTGGAAGAGAGCAGAACCCCAAACACAGGGAAGCTGCAACTCCACCGTTGAGCACAGGCACGGTAGTTGGGACCTCCTCAGCCTGGTATGGGATTCACTAAAAATGCTCCACAGGTTGAAACCCTTAACCTCACAAGTGGCTCAATGACCCTAGGATATCCTGGTGTGTCCCTCCAGCTCCCTGTAGCATCTCTGAAGAACTGCCTTGCTTTGAAATAAACTACACACTAAACAGTGTGGAGGTTTCTCAAAAAATTAAAAATGGAACCACCATGCATCCAGCAAGCCCACTTCTGGGAATATATTCAAAGGAGATGAAAACAGGATCTCAAAGAGATACCTGGACTGCCATGTGTGCTGCAGCATTTTTTCATAATAAATAAGAGAGGAAAACAGCCTAAGCATCCATCGACAGATAAACTAATAAAGAAAATATGAAATGTATATTCTATTGTGCATGCACACACACACACACACACACACACACAGAGTGGAATATTACCAAGCCATGAGAAAGATGGAAATCCTGTCCTTTCCGACTACTTGGATGAACCTTGAGGGCATTATACTATGTGAAATAAGCCAGACAGGGAAAGACAAGTCCTGTATGATCTCACTTAGTTATGGGATCCAAAAAAAGCTAAATGCATAGAAACAGATAGGAGAATGGTGGTTACCAAGGGCTGGGTAGGTGGGGGAATGAGGAGATGTAGGCGAAAGTGTACAAACCTCCAGTTACAAGATTAACAAGTTCTGTGGATGGGATGCACAGCATGATGATGATTATAACTGAGAATACCGTATTATATACTTGAAAGTTATTATTAATAACAAAGTATATCTTAAATATTCTTATTCCAAAAAAGAAATGATAACTATGTGATGTGATGAAGGCATTAGCTCATGCTGTAGTGGAAATCATTTTTCAATGTATAAATGTGTCAAATTAACCCATTTTACACCTTAAACTTACCCAATATAATAAGTGAACTGTATCTCAATAAAGCTGGGGGAAAAAAGCCTCTAGGCTAACATTTTAAATAATAATAATGAGTTACTATTGTAATTAGTTATTATTCTTACAATAAACAGTCAAAGCTTCTACTTTTGTAGCTTCTCCTTGGAATTTCCAGGTAGTGGAGATAAAAGGTTGTCAGAGGATCCTCAAAGAAGGAGCTAGAGAAATCACAAAGATCCCTAGATAATGGACAAAACAGTTCTCTCTCTGCACCCACAATCCCCACAAATGCAGTCAAGAGTAATTGGTTAGTAGCTATACATGGCAATGGGCTTGCTGGTGGCTCAGTGGGTAAAGAATCTGTCTGCAATGTGGGAGACCTGGGTTCAATCCCTGGGTTGGGAGGATCTCCTAAAGAAGGGAACAGCAAACCACGCCAGTATTTTTGCCTGGAGAATCCAATGAACAGAGGAGCCTGGCGGGCTACAGTCCATGGGGTCACAAAGAGTCGGACACAACTTAGCAACTAACACACACATATATGTCAATGCTACTTTCTCAATTTGTCCCACCCTCTCCTTGCCCTGTGTGTCAAGTCCATTCTCTATGTCTGTGTCTCTATTCCTACCCTACAAATAGTTTCATTAGTACCATTTTTCTAGATTCCATATATATACATTAATAAATGATACTCATTTTTCTCTTTCTAACTTACTTCAGTCTGTATAACAGGCCCTAGGTTCACCAACTGACTCAAATTCAATAGCTAGTGGGAAGCTACTGTATAATACAGGGAGGCCATCCCAGCAATCTGTGATGACCTAGAGAAATGGGATTAGGTGTGTGAGAGGGTGGTTCAAGAGGGAGAGGGTAAACATATGTATATGTATATAAGAGAGTGTGTGTGTGTGTGTGTGTGTGTATATATATATAAGTGTATATATATGTATACATATACATATATGTATATAAGTGTATATATGTATATAAGTGTATATACCATATATATATAGTAAAGCAATTATCTTCCAATAAAAAAAAAAAAAAAAGAGTAAGTGGTTAGGTAACTCAGCAGTGGCCACAGGACTGGAAAAGGTCAGTTTTGGTTCCAATCCCAAAGAAGGACAATGCCAAAGAATGTTCAAACTACCAAACAATTGTGTTCATTTCCCATGCTAGTAAGGTTATGCTCAAAATCCTTCAAGCTAGGCTTTAGCAGTATGTGAACTGAGAACTTTCAGATGTGTAATCTGGGTTTAGGAAAGGCAGAAGAACCAGAGATCAAATTGTCAGCATTCACTGGATCATAGAGAAAGCAAGAGAATTCCAGAAAAACATCTACTTCTGCTTCATTGACAATGTTAAAGCCTTTGACTGTGGATCACAGCAAACTGTGGAAATTCTTAAAGAGATGGGAATCTCAGACCACCTTACCTATCTCCTGAGAAACCTGTATGCAGATCAAGAAGCAACAGTTGGAACCTTACATGAAATAACTGACCAATTCAGAATTGGGAAAGGAAGATGTCAAGGCTGTATTTTGTCATCCTGCTTACTTAACTCATATGCAGAATACATCATGCGAAATGTCAGGCTGGATCAATCACAAGCTGAAATCAAGATTGCTGGGAGAAATATCAACAGTCTCAAATTTGCAGATGATACCATTCTAATGGCAGAAAGTGAAGACAAACTAAAAAGCCTCTTGATGAGAGTGAAAGAGGAGAGTGAAAAAAGCTGGCTTAAAACTCAACATTCAAAAAGCTAAGATCATGACATCTGATCTCATCACTTCATGGCAAATATAAGGGGAAAAAGTGGAAGTAGTGTTTCCATTCTTCCTGGAAACAGATTTTATTTTCTTGGGCTCCAAAATCACTGTGGATGGTGACTACAGCCATGAAATTTAAAAAAGCTTGCTCCTTGGAAGGAAAGCTGTGATGAACCTGAACATCATATTAAAAAGCAGGCACATCACTTTGCCAACAAAGGTAAAAGCTATGGTTTTTCCAGTAGTCATACACATACGTGAGAGTTGGACCATAAAGAAGACTGAGTGCTGAAGAATTGATGCCTTTGAACTGTGCTGTTGGAGAAGACTCTCGAGAGTCCCCTGGACAGCAAGGAGATCAAACCAGTCAATCCTAAAGAAATCAACCCTGAATATTCACTGGAAGGACTGATGCTGAAGCTGAAACTCCAATACTTTGGCCACTGGATGTGAAGAGCTAACTCATTGGAAAAAAAACCCTGATGCTGGGAAAGATTAAAGGCAAAAGGAGAAGAGGGTGTTAGAGGATGAGATTGTTATATAGCATCAATGGGCATGAATTTGAGCAGACTCTTGGAGATAGTGAAGGACATGGAGGCCTGGAGTACTGCAGTCCATGGGGTTACAAAGAGTCAGACACAACTTAGTGACTGAAAAACAATAGCAAAGTGGTTATATGTGTAAGGCTGACTGTCGTTTAGCAAATCTGGTGCCATGACCTGTGACCGGTGCTGGGATGGGACCAAGGGAACCCAAGCTACAGCAGAGCAAAATAATGAGAGACATAAGGAACATAGCTATACCAGGCGATGAGGTGAGTTCCTGGTGTGGACAGAGTGGCGAAGGTACATCAGCTCATGTCAGAGAAGGCTTCCTGGAGGAAAAGATGCCTGCGTGGAAACATGAAGAAGGGGCAGAGATGAGAGGATGTATCCAGGCAGACAAAGGAGCAGGAACAAAGAACCCAGGATGAGTGTATGATTGGACTTTTCCAGGGTCGTGAGTGAACCCAGAGTTCTTAGGCTTCCAGATGCCATTTATACGAAGCCTCTTCCTAAAAGCAGAATCTCAGGATGCTTGCAGAAAAAGTTCTTTTCCATTCTTCCTGGAAAATAAATTTACTGTCTCTGCACTGAGCTCCTTGAAGGAATTGGGCAAAGAGAAGGAAGATGGTGAGCTGATTCAGACACAGGAAGTAGGAGCTTTCTTCACATGTCCTCTTGGAATGACTCTTTCACTTATTAAGACATCAGATGAGTCTTTGCCCCATGCTGAGAATCAAATAGAAAGGATGCGACGAGCTATGGTATGGATGCACATTTGTCTACATTTGGACTCCAAGGAAGCCAAACACTGCATAGATTTGCAAATAACACAAGGGCACTGGAAGAAAACCAAAATGAGCCCAGGAAAAATAAACAGTCCCCAAATACCCATCTCTGGGAGGGAGAAGGACATCCAGGCCAAAGAATTGTCTTAGAGATTGTACTGAAGTTCTCTCAAGTAAGCTCTCAACATCCCTCATGACATACAATCGTACTAGGACAGACAGTGCTATCAGGATTTCAGGATTCAGAAGAACAGGCAGGAAACTTGGACTCATCAAGGTCATCAAGGAGGGGGATCAGATCAAGAGGTGTTCAGAGGCAAGAAACAGTGGTCTTGCCTAGGACGCAGGCACCCCCTCTCTCCATCTGTGAGGTTAATATATGTGCATGTGTGTTTGCTAAGTTATTTCAGTTGTGTCTAGCTCTTTGCGACCCTGTGGACTGTAGCCCTCCAGGCTCCTCTGTCCATGGGATTCTCCAGGCAAGAATACTGGAGCAGGTTGCCATGCCCTCCTCCAGGGGATCTTCCCAACCCAGGGATCGTATCCATGTGTCCTGCATTGCAGGCAGATTCTTTGCCACTAGGGCCACCTGGGAAGCCCATAAATGCCTCCTGGTTGGCATAGCACAGGACCAACAATCCTCCAAAACGTGGCCATACTGGCAAGGATAGCATTCAAGAAGGCAAAATCATCATGTCCTTTAATCAAAGCTTAAATGATCTCTCTTGCAGTAGCCATGTATGGATGTGAGATTTGGATCATAATGAAGGCTGAGTGTTGAAGAATTGATGCTTTTGAATTGTGGTGCTGGAGAAGATTCTTGAGTCTCTTGGACTGCACAAAGATCCAACCAGTCAATCCTAAAGGAAATCAACCCTGAACATCCACTGGAAGGACTGATACTGAAGCTGAGGCTCCAATACTTTGGCCACCTGATACGGAGAGCTGCCTCATTAGAAAAGACTCTGCTGCTGGGAAAGAATGGAGGCAAAAGGAGAAGAGGGTGGCAGATGAGACAGTTAGATAACATCACCAACTCAATGGACATGAATCTGAGCAAATTCCAGGAGATAGTGAAGGAAGGCAAAACCTGGCTTGCTGTAGTCCATGGGGTCACAAAGCATTTGACACGACTTAGTGACTGAACAACAAATGATCTCCTAGGATGTGGTTGAATTCAGATGCCCAAAAAGAGCATGCCCTAGAAGCCAGAGGTACGGGACTTTCAATTCCCTGCTGGCTCTTGGAAGCTACTGACACCCTCCCCAACCCCAACAACCCCACTTTCTGGGTGAGGTGGCTCCACTTCCTGCCTGAGCATTCTGCCTCCTGGTGGAAGGTGGGAGCAACGACAGGTGTGTTTATGCCATAGACTGTCCTTAGAAGTCTAGTAGCATTCACAGAGGGAACAAGCTCAAGGGTGGACATGAAGTTACCTCCACATACAACCCCTCCCATGTCAGGCTGCATGGTAGCCGGCCAGGGATCTCTGCCCCCAGCGCACACCCCACTCAGCGCTACCTTTGTACCTCCCTCCTTCCTGCACAGCACACCGGCCTTTAACCTTTTCTGAAGCTCAGAGACATGGCTGGGACTTCCACACAACTGCTGTCAAAACGTCGAGCCGCCAACTATAAACTTTACTGTGATGTCTTGCTTTTCGGGAATAATTACTCGGTACCTAAAATGTTAGCCTATTTACTGCTTGTGCAAAAAGATGACAATAAAATCAATGTTGCACAATTCCCCGGAGCCCATCAAAGTCTTTTGCAATGTTAATGGATCGGTGAGTCTAAGAGGTGTGATCTCATGCTGGCCTGAGTGGACGCTTGACTCCAGCGAGGGAACATTCTACCTCTTATCAGCCCACGAACCCTCATCTGCCAAATTCAGTCATTCTGAAAAGTTGGCTCCATCCCTGGGGTGAGTGAATGGGTGGAAGGCAAGGGCGGAGGGTGACAGCAGATTGATAAGTACATGAAATCACAAATCCTATGAGCTGGCCAGCACTTAGAAGGACTGATGGGTCCAACCCCATTATCTCAAGACAAGGACACAGTTCCAGAGAGGGCGAGTGGTCCACCCACGAAACCAGACCCAGACTCATATCTTCTAGTTTCTGGTCTAAAAGCCTACTCACCACTCTGCTCTTGGATTGGAACTTTTTTTTTTTGGTGGGGGGTCCCCTTGTGGCATTCTCTCTTAGAGCACAGGCATGTCTAGAGCAAAGAAATGCCTTCAGCTGGGAGGATAGGTTCTTCTGTGCTCCTAGTCATGTGAATGATGCACGAGCCAGCAAGGCTTGGACGCTCAGAGAAGTTTGGGGAAAACCGCATAAAAAGTTCCATTCTGGGCAGTCAGTGTATGTTGGCAAATCAAAGGTTCTGAGAAGTCTCACCAAAATCATCATGTTCACTTCGCTCACCCAGCATTTCTAGAATGTCTCCAAGCCAGGCACTTGGATGGAAGGAGAGGTGCAGAGTATCGGGAGGAGAATTTACTGCGGCACACTGCCTTCAGCCTACTCCCAGGGGCACACAGGGCTGTTGGTGGCTGCAGAGAGGCAGGAATGGGGTGGGAAAGGCTTAATGGAACAGAGGCAGGTGATGGCAAGGGACGAGAAGAGTGATGCAAACAGACTGCAGTGTATCTTTGCAGCCACAGCATAGACCCAGGGCAACCAGGGCTCTCTTACCCTAGCATGCGGTGGGGATGACGGTAGGGGGGCGGCTAGGTTGGATGGAAACCAGGAGAGGGGCACAGAGCAGATGTCTGAAGAGATACAAAAAACAGCTATGGCAGAGAAGCCCCAAAGTCTGCCCCCCCAGTGTAAGATCGCTTCTGACTGACAGGGTATCAAGGGACATCAGAAAGCAGAGAATGAGACACAAAAGGCCATGTGAAAGGGACAAGTCCTGCCTTTGCACTGGTGCTCTGGCCATTCTGAGCTGCCCACTTGGGGCCAACTGTGGGGCCTCTCTGTACATGTAGGGGCCTGCACTGCCCCAGGCATGACCACAGTGGTCACTAGGGCTACATGGAGTGGCCATTCTGCAGCAGGCTCTGTGCTAAGGAAATGCAACCTCTTTAGGTACTAAATTCCTATCCAGAGGCCAGTCCCTTGGAAGAGGGACATACCTGAGGTCTTGCCGAGGTGACATTATGCTCTCCCTCTGGCTTCCAGGCCAGTGATTTGTTTCCTCTTGCAGCTACATCAAGGGAACGAGCTGATCACTTCCAGAAAGAGCCTCTCTACTGGGCCCTGGCCCTCACTCACACTGTTTCACCCCTCAAAGCCCACTCACATCAGTTTGTGGGGATTTCCTGTAGCTCTTCCCATAAGCTCAGCGGGACACTCTCCAGGGACATGTCATTCTACACCTAAGAAATAACTGTTGAACCCTGCCTTTTGTTTTTCCCTCCCCAAACAAATGTCTAAGAATGCAAAAGTTTGCCAATGCTAGGGTTTCAGCAATTTTTGGAGGGAAAACATCACACGGCTTGCTTAAATCTGTCATGATGCATGCCCCCTCGATTCCCTTCTTTTTTACTCAGAAAAACTCAATTGAATCAGGGAGGCATGACCGTCTGTTAGAGAAATCGTTTCCCCCTCCCTCGCTAGGTAGATTTATTCAGGTGTTTACTCCTGAACACCCGCTGCTGTCTTCTCCCAGCTCACCAGTCAGACCGTGAAACTTGCTGGGCTCTGGAAAATCATTACAGTCCCCCAGTCCCTTGGCCACACGGGCACCTGCTCTTCCTCTGAGCCAAAGTGCCACCATTTTCCACTCAAATTTCTTCAGAGCTCCCAGGCAAGCATGAGCTGATCCCGAGGACTCATCACGGACTCTTCTGTGAACGTGTCCCTCCACCAACTGCAGTCAGCCACCTGTGAACTCACCCCTCCCACCTGCCTTCCCCACTTGTCATTGGATGAAAGAGGCTCATTGGGAAAAGCAAAGACAGAACCCCAGGACCAACAGGGAGAGGTGGGAAAACTCAAATGAGGTGGTGAGAAGTGACCTAACCACAAGTTTAGGAGTGAGAGATGAGACAAAAAAGTAGAGAAGAGAGAAGGATGGAAATATATATTCAAGGGAGAGGGAGGGAGGGAAGGAAAGATGGAGGAAGCACTTTGCCGTGGCTTCCGCAGTGGGTCCCAGATCTAACCATCCATCATCAGGTGCGGGGTGGACGATCTCTGCCCCTTTACCTATGACCAGCGGTGATGTTTTTCCAGCGATTCCACAGGAGTCAAAAACCCAACAAAGCACATCGCGGGCGCTGTAAAGGGAGCATGCTGCTCGTGTCTGTGACCACTGTATGCAAAGCTTGGCATTAGTCACAGCCAGGCCGGCTGTGACAGGCCTGAAGTGAGGGAGATTAATGCGAGGCTGGGGCACTTTATTATTGTCATTCTGTTCTTTCAGACTCTGCCTCTGACTTTCAATTTTGCTCCAGAATTAATTGTCTGCTCCCTGCAGTATGACTGATGGAGAAGGATACGCATAGCCCAGGCACCTGGCTCTGGCCTTGACAGTCTGAGGCCCAGCAGAGGATGTATTGTGTGCGGTCAGAGCAGGGGACAGACGGGCATCTCTCAAAGAATCAGCCCACGCCACACCGGCCTTCAATCAGACGTGACCGAAGATCACCCTTGGCGAAGCATTGTCTTTGCCGGTAGAGTCCCTCACATCTCACCCGGGCTCCTGTTCAGGACCCTCCCAAGGACCCAGAGCTCAGTCGGTTGGTGGAGTCCTTCTCAGCTCTCAGCTCTGTGATTCTCCTCCTTGCTCTGGTTCTGGCAGTAAATTAGGAGGTGCAGCCTCGTTGGTCCCAGCCCTCCCAGATGTAAGCATTTTTGTGGGCATGTTATACCCAGCATTGCTGGCTGTAGAAAATACAAGGCTGGTCCCACTCTCCAGTTGGAGTTGAATATTCACCTCCCACCTTCTCGTAACCCTCCTGTACCTCATCTCAAAAAAACCCATTGTTTATTTTAAAAATGTAAACTAGAAAGCCTCCCTTAATAATCAACTCCTGAGAGAAATCACAAACAAAATAGCAATGCTCTCTGCTTTAGAAGGAGTAGAGAGCCCAACAAATGGCTGTTGAGTGGATAAATGAATATATGAATGCGAGCAAGGATAAACGAATGGATGAACGAATAAGTGGGATTGTTTTTATACATAAATCCTTCCCAGTTATCTTTCAAGCTAAATTCAGATGCTATTCATTGTTCTAAAACTCAGTCAGCAATCTGGGCATGATTATTTTTTCTTTGCAAATGGAACCCAACTTTAGATGTTTAACAACTTTGGCAGGGAGGAGAGAAAGTCTTTGTGGAATACAGTTACAGCATTCACTTCCATGCTCTGGCCTGGGTGTTTGTAGTTCAGATTGCTTTTCAACATGAGGTTTAGATGTTACAATTTCAATGCAGGAGATGCAGTTTTCCTGGCCCTCCCAAAAAAAGTTCCATTAAAGAAACATCTCCCATTTCCAAAGCACCTCTTCTGCTAAACTAGATAAGACTGACACCTGGAGAAACCTCCCAATAACGGAAAGGGCAAGTGTTGATGAGCTAAGAACCGTTTTCAAGTCTGGTTCCTTGTAGAACTTTCAGGAGTTCCTTCTAAATACAGTACCTGACTATAACCTGCAATAAATTATTACAGCTTTAACTCACCTGGTACTTTCATACGATTATGGTATTATGTTAAAGGGTACAGAAATATATAATATGCTCAACTGTCTCTACAGCTGATACCAGAGGGAAAATTACCACCACTCAGTAAAGAAGATCCAACCTCATTACATTAATGATTTATCACAATGGGAAAATGTGAAAAGTAACTAGTTGCTTTTATGAAAAGAGGCAGCTTTTCCCACTGGCAACTCCTGCAGGGTCTCACAGAAGAATTTCGAAGGGGCTCCAGACAGCCACGTTTTCCCACCCCCTTTCCAAAGCTCCCTTGGAAACCGTCAGGAGAAGGTGTGCAGGCAAACGTTGGAATATCCTTCAAACTTGACATTAAGTATTCAAATGTTACTTAAGCAAAGTGTGAGCAATTAAATTAATCAATCTTCCCAGCCATGTACAGAACAGATGTTCAATAAATCCTCTTTGCTTACAGTGAAGGGGGAGAGTCCACTTTTAACTGTCCTTCAGAGATGACACTGCTCAGGCCTCCTCTGCCGGCCTCCAGGGCCACCGTCCGGTGCTTCTGCTGCGCTTGCCTTTATTATAAATAACAGCAGGCACCTGGACTACCTGTGCTACCCAGGAGGCTCAAGCTTAATGATCCTTCCGACGCCAGGCTCCACTCGCTACTGATCCCGGGGACCAGGGCTGATGGGAATGGCAAAGGAATGATGACAGGCAGTGACAGATCACTCTTGGCCGACTGGTGCAGCTGACAAGCGGTGAGGATGGCCCAGTGTTACAGAAAGGGCAGGAGAAAAGTATTCACTTGACTTTCAGAATTTTCCCAGAAAAACAAGCCAATGAGCCAAAATCACTGACACTCCCAACAAGCGTACAGACTCCAGCTTTGCTACAGGAGGGCTGGCTGGGTCTGTCCTACATAAGGGAGCACTGTCAATCAGAAGCTGTGGGTTAAGTGAGGGTTGAACACCAGACATCAGATAGCAGAAGCCTTGCTCTTTTTACAGGAGGAGTTCCCTCCCAGAGAGTAACTTCACCCCTGGGCTCCAGAAGGGGCCCTGAGGGAGTCAATTCTCCCCCTACCTGCAGACGATAGCGCAGTCTCCCAGTCACACCACCCAGGACTTGAAGTAGCCTTCTTGGCCTCCGCTCTGCCACAGAGGGGGCCGTCTCCCAACTTCACAAATAATTAATTCCCCAAAAGAGCCAGTTTGCCAAAGACAGCAAGACTTGACCTACCCCTTGTGGCGTCTCCAACTACATCTGTCTACCTAAAGAGGAGGGTGGAGAATCCCAAAGCACGGACAGGCACTTGGTCCCCCCACCATGTCCCACAGTGCCACCACCGGGACCATGACACTCCCCAGGCCGAAGCTTCTGACCCCCACCCACTGCCACCCACAAGGCCACTGACATTCAGGAGTGGCGGTTACAGTCCCTGCCCTCCAGATATACAACTTCAACCTTTTGAAGGCTGCCTTTCCATATATGGACTTTATCCACATTTTAATGAGGCTTTAAAATCTCCAAGATTAAGCTGGTATTTTATGTAGAACTGCCTGCTTTTTATGATATCCTGACATGTTGTACAACATTTGGCGACTATATTGATCCTTATAAATTCAGCATCTATATATATTCATGAAAAGTACCTTTTCTCCCCATTCGGGCCACAAGATGATCCAGACACACATTTCCCTGAGTGGAGACAATAAAACTGCAATTGTCATGGTTTGGAGCGTACACAATGTCTCAGTGTTTTCAAATTAAACCCCTTTTACCATCTGCCTGAAAACTCCTCGGCGAAGAAATGACAGTGCTCTTCCAGGTATCTGATGGTGTAAGTGCCCCTGTTTCTCCTTCAGGTGAGCCTGTTATAAATCCTGAGGGGCCCAGCGAGGACTTCCACCCACCTGGGACATTATACATCTTCATGCCCTCATGTTTGCCCGGCTACAGAGACCAACCTCCCCATGTTTCTTGTGCCATTTCATGCTTTTAATCTGAAACAAATGATTGCAGGGGGGAGAAAAAGCATTATCACCTTGGCGAAGCATCAGGAGTATTAAAAAAAAAGAAGGAGAAGAAGAAGAAGAAAGGGACTATGGGCAAATTCATCTTCAGCTGCTACAATCAATCTCTCACCTAAAGAAATACACAATAACTAGGCGGGAAAGAGTCAAGATTTATGACTTAGAAACATCTACACTGACCAGCATATACCTAGCCTTCTTGGCTCCCTCCCTACCCGAATGGCTCTCTCTAACAGTTACAATGATAAACTGTCTCTCCCTACTGTTTTACAAGTACATTAGCTTTATTTAATGAGATCTCAGAGTAATTTAACAGATGTATATAGGACATAAGACTAGGAAAACTCTTGCTACTTGGATACTTTTGCCAAGGTATTCTAGGACAGCTAATCTGAGGGGTAGCTTTAGATTCTTTGCAAAAGTATTATTCACATTTTCTGAAGGCTTTTAAAAATGATTTTAATAGAAATATTTTATTATAATCAACGAGGAGAGAGCCACTTTCACATTCACTTGCATTCAGCCCATCAAAAGCCAGGATAAATGGGCTTTCTGAAATCACGGGGACTCACTTACATATTGAATTGTCAGGAAGAATGTCACTGTCAGAAATTAATACATTTGTAAAAACGTCTTCCATTCACCCACCTCCCAGAAGGAGGAAGGAGATACCTGGGTACGAGGGCAGGGAAAGAAGGAGGGAGAGGAAGACTTTCTGAGACACAAGGCAAGGCTCCTGTTTCTCTGCCACACTCTCCTGGGGGGTTGGGGAGGTGGGGTAAGGGGGCACAGAGAGGGGAGAAAGGCTGGGTATCCTTGCCACCCTAAGAGCCTGCTCTGTTTGCCAGGGCCTCCACTGCCTGGCCAGTTCCTTTTTCCTTCCCTCACATTCCCTACCACTGGGCTCTCTGGTAGCTATAATGGAGAAATGACAATGGTATTAACTTTTTAAAAATTGCTTTAATAAACTGCCAATTAATAAGTGAGGAGAAACCACGGGAAATTACCTGGCTGAGCTTAAAATAAAATTAAAAGGGGAGGGGGGCCTTTTTCCTCCTCCCTTCTCCAAAGGCACAGGATGGGCTCTGACATACTGTGCTGCAATTTTCCAGCCAAACCCTCCTGAGACCAAAATCTATACTTGCCCAGCACCACGTACTCATCTGTGACACATTGCACTCAAAGTGGACTGTTATCCTAAGTTTGGTAAATGATTGCAACAAATCCATGGGGAAACAAAACAGAACAAGGAAAACAGCAACTCAACTGCTCCCCCTCCACCCCCCACCCCCCACCGTGAGAGCAGTTCTAACTGTGTTTGTGACTTTTTCTAAAAAAACAAAGGGGGGGGGAAATGGTCTTACTCAAGGACTGGCTGCTTTTGGTTGAAATGTTTATTTCTCTTTCAGATCTCTTAAAATTATTCGTTAACAGCCTCCAGTTGATATTTACAATTCTGCAAAAAAAAGTGTTCTCGGTCCCTTTCCTCGGAGGCTGGAACAGTCCCTCGTAAAGTGCTTTTATACGGGGTCACCTCTGAAATCGTGACACGTGACAGCAGGTAGATGTGGATTAAAGCCTGTGCGGTGTGCGTGTCAGCTCAAGGTAAACATATTTCATGGCCTTCTACAAAATATAGAATATGTTATATAGTGCTAATGGCTCCTTATGAATAATTTAGGAAATCCAATGCAGTGTCTTTAAAATCTAACATTCACAGTGAGCATAAAAACTCAGTCAAATGAAAGGTTATGAAATTAGTGGTGACCATACGAAATCACAACAAGAAATCACAAGGCACCAGCTTGCTTTGGGGGTGAGGGGCTCTGAGAGGAAGGGAGAGATGGGGGGTGAGGTGGGGCAGAGCACGCCCATCGGGGCAGGAAAAAAATCTGTTGCATGAAATTTCATTTCTTGAGAGCTATACATCAAGTTGTATTTGTTTAATGAGGTTGGCACTGGAAAGATGTATAGAACATGTCAGACACCCGGTCCCGATGCGAGTGGGGGAAAGATAACATCTCCGACTCTGACCACTCACTTAGTCTTCCAGCCGGCTTCTCTATCTGGTGGTTCTTTGGGGAATAATAAATGGGAGGCCAGAAAGGAACAAGGAGCCAAATAATGAAAAACACATACACACACAAAAGAAAAATCATAACATTGGAGAGCCAGATTTACCGACCTCACAACCACATAATCAAGAGAAAGTTATCCCTGAAGAAACTTTTTCTCAGCAGTCCGATCTTAAATAACAGGGAGCCCTGTGAAATTTACAGCACTTTTAAGATATGCAAATTGAATGCAAGGTATAGACATAAGGGTAATTAATTGTAAATCTAAGAATAATGTTTCTTTGTCAGGCTGTCTCCATGTTGTGGAATACATTCTAATGTGCCTTAACTTGGAATATTTTTTAAAGGCTGGTCTAATTAGAAGATGTTCAGAATTTCAAAATACGAGTTATTCTTATCATTTAATTTAGCCTCTCTCACATTTAATAACAATTTACTGATTGCATGAAAATATTTTAATCTTTCAAGGTTAAAGCACTCGTTTCCAAGTCCAAATAGCCAGGATCCGGGTGGAGAGACAAAGTTACCTGGAGACCCCTCGTCTGCAGGTCCTGACTAGGTTTTGGGTGTGGAGGGGTCTACAGGGTTCTGCCCACAGTTCCTGTGTGGCCTCTCTTCATCATTTGGCGCATCAGCTCAACTCCCACCTGTTGTGCTGATCTCCTTATAATGTTGGGGACAATGGGACTGATTCGCACACTTCATGTTTAGTTCTCTCTACCTGCTGATGAAAACCTCTCACATCTTATTAATGAAATCAGTGGGCAGATTCCGTGTGTAATGGAAGCTCAGAAACTCCTAAGTACAAAGACAGGGAGAGAAGTTTTCAGATCAAGAGAATCTGACACTGGGCTCTTAGCAAGAAAGCTTTTCATCAAGATGCACTTGAAGAGAAGTGGGGAAGAGGGGTGGGTGAGGGGTGAGGTGCTTTGGTGAAGCAAAGGAGACATGCAGGTTGGGAAAGTGGCTCGGTCCTCTGTCCACCCTCAAGCATCCGGCTCAGACAAATGACCACTGAGAGGATGAGACAATGGCTGCCTCTTACTCTGAGGTTGAAAACAAATAAACTCTCTGAAATTCTAACTCCCATCCCTCAGAAGAGGTTTGACCAAGGGTGGATTGTGCAACTGTGGAAGGTCGGCATGGGTGGATGGAGAGGTGGGGTGGAATGCAAGTGCAGGACTGGCCCAAGGAGAGTGCTGAAGAAAAAAGCCCCTCTCCTGGACTGGAGACATGAGTGCACCAGGACAGCATTCTTTTTCTGAGCACTTGGCACTGGGCTAGGTATATCACTTGCTGCTTTGGCAATGCCATGACAACCTCTTCAGTGTCCCGGGATACTCAGCATCATCTCTGGGCTGAGGACTCTTAAACTGAAACCCCCAGCCTGGACCTTCCCAGTGTGTACAGCTTGCAGCTTCATTGACACCTACTCTTGATGACTGAGGGTCATTTCTAGCCCACTGGGTCCCAGTAGAGCTCCTCTATTCCCACCCTACATAACTCCAGGCTTTGGGTCGCAACTCAGGTGTCACTTTCTCTGATCACTGTTTTATGGAGACCACCTCCCTCTTTTCTCTGTATTATATTCCTCTACTTACTTACATAAGAGAAACATACACAACTTGCATTCATTTCAATTATGTGCAGTTGTTTATTTCATGTTGTCTGTGTGATCCACTAAGAGAAGCTAGGAGGTAGGAAGGACAGAGGTGCTCTCTGCCACACCTACTGCCCAGCCTGCTGCCCCTAGCCTTTCATTTGCCAAGAGTGGATTCTCTCTCAGTGGATAAGTTGACAGTGACTTGGCTTCCAACTCAGATTATGGTGTAGTCTGTACCTCCTCCCTGAGCCTCTCAATAGTCCTGCAGCCACTCCCATGTTGCCATATGCAGAAAGAGCATCTGGCATATTGCAGTCACCTCTGGGCACTTTGTGGACAAATGAGCTGAACAAGAGCCAACTGAACAAGAACAAGGACTCTGGAAAGTGAATCTTCCAAGGCTTGGTTTAAAGGATTGATAATGCTGAGCATGGAAGGGGGAAAAAAAAAAAAGACTGAATGGAATTGTGACAATTCTTTGAAAGATAGGATGGAGGGATTTAAATTGATCTGTAGAACTGCAGAGAGCATACTTAGGGCACAGAAATGAGAAGGCAGGGCACATGGTTGAAAGAGCTGGATCCTAGAGCAAAACATCTGTGGACTCAATTTCAGCCCACCACCGACTACTTTGTGGGGCCGGGGCAAATACTCCATTCTGCCATGACTGTGCTCAACCCTTGTTGAGAGGACTTAGTGAAAAGTTTGCAATGTACCTAACTGCTGACCGTTAAAGAGAGAGATTTAGGAAAACAAATGTCCTCCAAACCTTAAACTTGTAGGAAATGGCGAGGTTACATTGAGATTAGTGGTGGAATGACTTGACTGTTAATTTTTCAGCAGCACATGCTGCATCTCAAGTTTCTTATAAAAGTTGAGCCATTCCCTGCCAGTGCGTGCATGCTCAGTCACTTCGGTTGTGTCCGACTGGGACCCCGTGGACTGACCATGGGATTCCTCTACCTATGGGATTCTCCAGGCGAGAATTCCGGAGTGGATTGCCATGCCTTCCTCCAGGGGATCTTTCCAACTCAGGAATCGAACCTGTTTATTTTACATCTACCTGCATTGGCAGGCGGTTTCTTTACCATTAGTACCACCTGGGAAGCCTATTTCCTGCCCAGTCTCTCAAATATATGTGTGATTCTCCAAAAGGCTATCTTCCCTTCCCTGAAGAATCACCAGCCTGCCACTGCTGACCAAAGTCACTTTGAATCCACTGAGACCTGAGCCCCAATTCCAGTAAATGGAAGTCACCCCAGACATTCATCCCAGTCACTGAAGTTCTCAATATGCATGCTGTGGGAACAGCTCTCAAAGTCTCCCTCCCACAAAAAAAAAAAAAAAAAAAAAAAAAAAAAACCACCCTAAAGGGAACAGAAAGGAGAGCCAAAGGCTCAGAGAAAGTCTGCATGGTACACACTGGCGACAAAGGGCTTGATTCCAGAATAAGTAAAGAATGCCTACAAATCAAAAATAATAATAAAGCCAACCCAAGGTACACGATGGACAAAAATCTTGAATGGATACTTCACTAAAAAAGATACAGGAAGAGATGATATGCACATGAAAAGATACTCAACAATGAAATGCAAATTAAAGCCACAATGAGATGTTGTCTCATACCTAGCATCTTGGCTAAAATGGAAACGACCCCAAGTGCAGACAAAGATGAGAAGCAAAAAGAGGTCTCACGTGCTGCTGGACGGAGGAGGAAATGCGACACTTGGGAAAAAGCCTTTAAAATTAAACTAACAGTTACAATTTGACCCAGGAAATTTCACTCCTGGCTTTTTTTTTTTTTAGGTGAAATTAATTTTAATAATATATTTAACCTAGTATATCCAAAGTGTGCTTTCAACACTTATCAATATAAAATATTATTAATGAAGCACTTTACATTATTTTTGTTACACTAAGTCTTTGAAAACCAGTTTTAAAATAAAAAATAAAGCTAATAAATAAATAAAGATGTCTCTTATGTCTCCTGCATTGGCTGGCCAGTTCTTTACTGCTAGTGCCACCTGGGAAGCCCACAAAATACATACTGGGCTTTAATATTTTATTTAAAAATATTTTGAAAAATTAACTGTCTTAAAAATTTGTTTACAAAAAGACTTGAATCCAAATGTTCATGACAGCACAATTCCTATCACAGCCCCCAACTGGAAAAACCTAATGTCCACCAACTAAGGGTTTGATAAACATGTAGTTTCACAGTGATAAGCTATTATTCAGAAATAATTTTTTTAAAAACTATGGCTATATGCAACAACATAAAAGAATTTCAAAAATATTTATGTGGTTTTTTTTTTTTTAATAGGAGGTCCTATCGCCGACAAAAGAAAGCTGTGGTGTTAGAGGCCGTGTCCAGGTTGCCCTGACATCTTCCTATGGAGCAGTGGGGTACATGGAAGCAAAGAGCACCAGCTCGAAGATTAGACAGGAATGAGCGTGGAGGCTGACTTATGACAGGGTGGGTGAGAACATCCTAGTAGGGCAGAAATGGTCCAGCTCCAGAAAGGATGTGGCTCCTTAAATGTGCACACTGCTCAAAACTCATCCAACTGTCCACTTGAAATCTGTACATTTTATTGTCTATAAATGTGCTTAAATAAAATTGACCATACAAAGAAAAACAGTTACAATAAAATTTCCCTCATCACTTTCAATTATGCTCAGTTGGAAAAGGGCGGGCCCAACGTACTGTCTCTTTCCTTTGCTTGTTTTATTGGAGTGTAATTGCTTTACAATGTCGTGTGAGTGTCTGCTGTGCAACGTGAATCAGCTCTATGTTACATGCGTCCCCTCCCTCGCAAGCTTCTCTCCCGCACCCCCGTCCCACTGCTCTAGGTCATCGCAGAGAGCTGAGCCGAGCTCCTGCTGTTATGCAGCAGCATGCCACAGGCTGTCTGTTTCATACATGTTCGTGTGTATATGTCAGTGCTTCTCTCCCAGTTCGTCCCGCCCTCTCCTTCCTGCTCTCTGTTCATGAGCCCATTCTCCATGTCTGCATCTATTTCTGCTTGCAAATAGGCTCATCAGCACCATCTTTCCAGACTCCATATATGTGTGTTGCTGTGGTTGCTGTTGTTTAGTTGCTAAATTGTGTCCCACTCTTTTGTGACCCCACAGACTGTAGCCCACTAGGCTCTAAGCCACCAGAGAGGCCCCATGTATGTGTTAATGTATGATATTCTTTTTCTCTTTCTGACTTACTTCAGTCCCTATGACACTCTCAGAAGCAATGCTGTAAGAAATTCGATAAAGACTTTGAAAAGGAGAGAGAAACCAAGCATGTGGTCCAGTCTCCCTTAGGTGCACCCAGGCCATCAAGCAGTCAGGTCTATGTTTGTCTGTTACTCAAGCCCCCAGGAAACCGGTTAATGCAAGTAGAGAGGTGAGAGCGAGGACCCTGGGCTGACCACAAGGTGTGGCTCCTCCCTCAGTGCTGGTTCCTCCCCTTCCAATGCCTGTGGGGAGGGGGAGGGTGTGGCACCTGTGACCCGGTCACATCATCCAGGGAGCCTGGATATCCCAGTGCATCTCAGAAGTGTACCTTCAGAACTCCCTTCCGCAAAGAATGCTTTAGAAATGCTGTAGGAGGAAGAAGCAAGGCACCCCCACTGTCTGGAGCCCTAATATCTTCCTACGGAGCAGCAGCAGGGCACATGGAGGCAAAGAGCCCCAGCCGAAGGCTAGACAGGCCTGGCTGCAGGCCCTGCTCCTCTCTCTTATAGGCGGTGTGACCTTGAGTAAGTTCCTTAACTTCTCTGTGCCCCAGTTAGCTCAGCTCCATCAAGAGTACAGTCACAGGGCCTGGCCCTCAAGGCTGTTGTTAGAAGTAAACAGGATGGTGGAACTAAAGGCCTTAGAACTTGACTAACTTGATAATTAGCTGGTACAACTCTTAAAGGTAACTATTTTTACTCTATGAAAATGAGGATAAGGAAGTCAGAGCTTCAGGCAGAGATGGAGGGAAAGGAGGAGTAAGAGATTTGAAGAAACTGAATTGGATAAAAAGACCAAGGTGAGAGTGAAATGAAGGGATGAGAGAAAGAGGTGGAAAACAGAAGAAGAATGAACCCAAATTATAGTTTTCTGCCTACAGCTTGCCCAAGCGTTCCCCACAGTCTGCTGAGCATAATTTGGACTTGGTTATTTAAAGGGCTCTGGGATAATACAGTGGGAAGACAGGTCTGCACTGTAACTCACACAATTTATCACACAGGGAAGAGCCACTAATCTTTTTAGGAAACAAGGTATTCACAGTTATTTAAGGCTAATATTTATGCATCACCACACATTGTGAACACAGCCCAATCTCCATCCTCACACGGCCAAGATCTGGGAAGGTCTTTAGCAGCAACGTTCCATATTTTAAGCCCCTTATGGAAGTCTCGCCTGGTAGTCTGAACTGGCTCTGTTATTAACTGCATCCTCACTCCAGATCTATTCATGCACAAGGCTAATTAAAAGAGCAGATTTTCCTGAGGTGGGTGAATGCTGAACTGCGTTGGATGGATACAGTCTTGTGTGAATTTCTTATAGGCCAAAGCCGCAGTGTTGCTCTGCAAAGCGTAATCAATTATTCAAACTCAGAACCTCCAGAACGTCCATAAATATAGTCTGGGCACAGTCAAGCTGGTCCACTACAAAAAACTACACTTTACAAGGTACTAGGGACGGAAGCGTGGGTGACTGCCCCCCAGCAATAACTAGAGAATCCTGGCCCCCTCCCCCACCCCGTGAAGGACCATGATTGGCTGGAAGGTCACGCAGACACTGTCGGGACATTTTCCTGGGTTGTCCCCTTGCAGCCACTGCCCAAGCTGCCTCCATGCCCCTTTGGAAGGCCCTTTCCTTGTCTCTCTCCATCTTCTCTTTTCTACCCTTCTCTGCTGAGGGACTCAGCTGTGTTCTATCTGGGAACCAAGATGTCTAAACCTTCAGAACCCAGAGCTGTGCAGACAGGAAGCACAGATTCCCTAAGTGGATCAAGGGAGTGATGGTAGCTGGATACTCATGCCACCACCTTGGTCCCTGGGTACATGGATTTTGTCCCTGTGGAGTAAACATAATATGTGAGGACAAAACATCCAATAAACATCATTAAGTCAAAACATATTTCTTACCTTTGGGAATGATTGGGGCTCCACCTTCATAAATTCTCACCTCTGAGCTAGTGTCTTAGCTGTGCCCTTTATGAGCTATTCCAACACTCTATTTGGATGGGACCATACATGACAATGACCAGTGGATCCCATCAGCATGGGCTCGATCCCACACTTCTGCTAGATGGTGGGTCTTCTGGTCCAGGGTGATATTACATGGATTCCTGCAGATAGTTAGATGGCATCACCAACTCAATGGACATGAATTTGAGCTAACTCTGGGCGATGTGAAGGACAGAAGAGCTTGGCATGCTGCAGTCCAAGGGGTTGCAAAGAGTCAGAGACATCTTAGCAACTGAACGACAACAACTGCAAGCATTCTGTAAGCCCTCAGATAGTGGCTGAGGCTGAGGCTCGGTGGGCAGTAAGGGCAAAGCCATATTTGGAATCTGAATCTATTCCTGCCAAATGAATAACTGGTTCTTCAGAGGGGGAAGGGTCCCAATGTAATCAACTTGCCAACAAGTATCCAGGTGGTCTTCTTGAGAGACAGTGTCATATTAGCAACTCATCATTGATCCATGTTGCTGCAAGTTAGATGACAGTAGCATCAATAACAATAATAATAATAAGTAGGAGTCCTTGCTGTTGGGCACATGTATGGCCGCCATCTTTGCTTACCAAGGCGACTCTGCTCACATTCTGTCATGCCAGCACTGGAGTGGTTGATGACAGAGAGTGGCTGGTGTCTCCTGAGTTGGTTTATCTACATGATCATGAAATGCCTCCACTGTGATGAAAGCTTTACCTTGAGTATTAACATACAGTACAAAGGTCTTCCCACTGTGTGCCCACTCCAGTATGCCCATCCACTTGACTCTACCCTGGACCTCCCATTCCCAATCGTTCACTCTTACTACTTCTAGGCCCTGACCAGCTAGCCAAGACATTCACCATTCAGCCCGTGAGACCATGTATATTCCAACCTCTTTCCACACAAAGTGGGTGACCAGCATTGCCTGAAGCTCTGCCTTTGGGGAAGCTGTTCCCTCATCACTGTCCTTCAAGGCCATCCCTGAGAGGGACAGTAGTGTGGCCACCATCTATTTTCAGCCTGCATCCTCATGCAGAGCCAGCCTGTCCATGAGCCAATCTCAGATTCTTTATCCTTCATCATTGGGCCACATGGGATCCCTATACAACCAGTAGACCAAAGTGAGGAAGAGGTATTGAGGGGTACTGAGGTACTGAGGTGTTGGAGAGAGGTATTCTCTATACATATATATGTAGAGTTGAGTCCCTTAACTATTCACCTAAAACTATCACAGCATTGTTAATTGGCTATACCCCAGTACAAAATAAGAAGTTCAAAAGGGAAGAAAACAGTGGAGGATGCCGTGTGAGTCTGGACTACCTGCTCATGCTAATTACTTGTGTCCTCTGGTCCCGTTTAGACTTGATCCCCAAGGTACCATTTCCGCTTCATGATGGTTTCTTTCTGAGTCTGCTTAGCTTTACGACATGGTAAGTCTGACAGATGAGCTCATGATGGGCAGCTCTGGCCACATGGCCATCCAATGCCACATGATCAGATGCTTCTTCTCTACCTGGGCTCATAGCACAATCAAGAGTGGCTTTTCAAGTGGTATGTAATTCTCCGGGCAGGTGGCATGGCTGTGACCCAGAATCCTAGGGGGCACTTGTGATTCTCACACTGGAGCTTTTCATAAACTCCCCATGGCATGCTTCCTAAGTTTAGTTTAGTTGCTCAGTCGTGTCTGACTCTTTGTGACCCCATGGACTGTAGCCTACCAGGCTCCTCCATCCATGGGATTTTCCAGGCAAGAGTACTGGAGTGGGTTGCCATTTCCTTCTCCAGAGGATCTTCCCGACCCAGAGATTGAACCCGGGTCTCCTACATTGTAGGCAGATGCTTTACCGTCTGAGCCACCAGGGAAGTCTGATGCTTCCTAAGTCTGGCATGCTTCCTAAGAACTGTAATATATCTCTAATACCATTGGGGCCGCTAGGTTTTACAGCCCAAAGGGTGGGGTTGTTTACAGTGGAGTCAGGACCCACTGTAGAGTCCTTTCTTGTTCTAGATTCCATTTAAATCTGACAGCCTAATGCCACCTGGCATATGGGTCTGAGCAGTATTCCTAGACACAGATTTTTCTGTGAACTGAAAAGTTTTACTGAACCCAAAAAGCCTACCAGACGTTGTGCTTCTTTTTTCACCGTGGGAGATGTAAGATGCGATAATTTCTCCTTTATTTCGATAGACTGTTGTGACCTTATATTTACTGATGTGGCCATCTCTCAAACCTTCAAAGTGTTTATCTTCCAACCTCTGGAATACATACGTCTTACCAAAGCCACAAACATGCTAGGTACATCTTGCTTACTTGGTCTTATTAGCTTATTCTCAATATGATAAGTCAAGGTGATATTCTGCCCCACATGGAAAACATTTCTTGGACCATGTGACGCAGGGCAAAAAAATTAACATCTCCCTGGAGTAAAACTACAAATTATATCGTTGTCTACTATATGTGAACACAAACTATTTCTGATCATTTCCAATAGGGATTAAAAAAAAGAACACATTTGCCAAATCAATGCTGTCTACTGTGAACTTGAGGCGATGGTAGCCTGCATCATAGCGGATAGCCTGCATCTGGCGTGGTCACTGTGGTCAGGGTCATGGCTGAGTTTGTGGTGGTCACGGTCATTTGTCTTAAGGGGGCTATACTGGTGACCCAGATGGAGACATATTCAAACGCCACCTTTGCAACAGTGTTTAGATTTTTAAGAGTAGAACTAATTTTTACCATCTTCTCCCCAGAATAATACTGTCTTCCCCACTATAATAGCTCATGGTCTATAGTCCATGGGAGTTGTGCCAAATACCAAGGATGTCTATTCTGATTATGCATGCATATATCAGGTAAATAAGCCCTGAGTGTGTGGCCCATGACCAGGATTCCACTGACAACCTACCCTGTACTCATCTAGAAGGACCATGATAACACTCCAAACAGGACGTCAGACCCTTCATCCACAACATTCTTTGAAATGTTTAACTGTTTTCCTTTTCCCAGGACACAATTACCCAAGGATATGACTCCAGTTCTCTTTGGGGAAGGACTGGGGACTCATAACTGTTTCCACTTGCCATAATGCTCCCACTGCAATAGCTTCTGGTGGACAGCAACGTATCGTCTTCTCTTCGGTCCTAGGTTTCTAGGTTCAAAAAGCAGCTCAGGTTCAAAACCTGAGCACGGTGTTCTGTCCTTTTACTGGGGTAATCTCTTCTAGGCCCTTGATCAATCATTCTTCATTCCTTTTGAAGCCGAGAAAAACTGAGCAGCATAGTTGAGTAGTACCCATGCTGGCTGCTCCTAGAAGCAGCTCTGTAGTATCCATCACCACATCTCTCTGCGGCGCAAGCCAACATGACTGCCCCCATCATCATGGCTACTCACTAAAATAATCCCATCTCCCTGACTTCTGGTGGTTAAACAGGACCATCTGGCCTCTGTTGGTTTGAGGGATCCTGTCATCCCCATTGCCATTATGAGCCTGCTTCTGTAATGGCTCTCCTAAGGTCAGCTCTGACCAACAGAGACATGCCCTTTCCCACCAGCACCTTCAAAAACCTAAGTGCCTTCTGTGTCTTCCTGTAGAACATAATTCCCTGGAGGGTTTATCAGACTTTCATGGTCCGTGCATTCGGCATACCTACTTCTCCGAATTTTTTTAATCTTTTCTGTCACAACTTCCTGGGCTTCCCAGGTGGCTCAGTGGTAAAGAATCCACCTGCAATGCAGGAGCTGCCAGAGATGTGGGTTTGATCCCTGGGTCAGGAAGATCCCCTGGAGTAAGAAATGGCAACTCATTCCAGTATTCTTGCTAGGAAAATCCCATGGACAGAGGAGCCTGGCGGGCTACAATCTATGGGGTCACAAAGAGTTGCGCATGACTGAAGTGACTGAGCATGCATGCATCACAACTTCCTGTGAAAAGTCTGGCCTCTCAACCTTATCTATTCCATCTCCTAGGGTCTTTGTCAAGGAGAGGCATTTTGGCATGCCTGAGAGAGTGGTCCAATATTGAAAGAACTTTTCCTTATCAAGCCTACTGATCTAGCCCCCTGAATCTCCCTCAGAATCCAAGCCACATCATGCTCCTCCAACCCCTCCTGTATCTGTTGCCTAGGCTGTGGGTATAGAGTCCTCTTCCTTCCTTTATCAAGCCAAGCACATCCCAGCTGGGTTACTTATGCCAATGCTCATAGGAGTGAGTAGCAAAGACCAGAGCAGAACCCAGCTCATCTGCATCTCCTGCTGTCTCTAGGACATCATTGCTGCCTGCAATGACTTTGCCCTGATTCACTGATTCTAAGTATTTGGCATGGCTCTGCTGGTCTAGAATGCATTCAGCGTAATAGTATTCACATTTAAACAGGTTAATTCTTCAACATACTGTCTTCCACTTAAGTATAAAAGGTGCTTCTGGGCACCTCAGAGGATATAGCTGACCCTATTCAAGGCATTCTCAAACCATATTTCAGAGTATTGTTTTTCCAGCTTTCTTGTGTTGCCACTTGCATTTTCAATCAAGGCATCCTTACTTTGAAGGAGACGTCCTTGTCCCCAAAGTACCACTCAAGTACTTAGGTGGGAGGAAAGAAGTATTGTGCTAAGGAGAGAAGAATGGTAGGAAATGTTGTCATGTATAAAGTGAATGAAAGTCATAGAAATGAGAATGTACCAATAGTTCCTTCACTCCACAAACCTTTATTGAGCACCAACTGTATGCAGACACTGTGCTAGACTCGGTGAGGAGCAGAAGCATGGTGTGATAGGGTGGGGAAAGCATAGTTACTAAGTTGTTTTCCTGAGTCTGAATCCTGGAAACAGTGAGCTGACGCTATCTGAGCCTTGAGGAATTCCTCTGTGCAATGGAGATGAATAGTCTCGAGAGGCTATTGTGAGAAGCCTTTAGAACATAGCTATCCAGAAGCTTTCCAAGTTGTAAAACATTTTCTGTAGGCCAACGCTGGCCACTGAAAGAAAGCCCAGGCTGTGCTTCTGAATAAATATCTAGAAGGGAAAGTAAGACATTAAACAATCATGGAAAATACAGGTTAAAAAAAATAAGTGAGGACCCAAAAAAGGGCAAAGAATATTACCTCTACCAGCCATGAGGGATGATCAGCATTTATATATTCTAGGACTAGCACATAGTGTTGAGGGAAGGGCAGGTGCTAGGTTGGGGCTGGTTATATATAGTTCTATCCAAACTATAAAGTTTGGATGTTAGATTTTGAACAATCTTTCCCAAACTTCAGTCATTTACATGCCATTCCATTATCTTTGCCAAATCTGCATGCTCCCTGTAATGCTACCAACTCAATACTTTCCTTCAAATTTTTACATTTTACTCACTTTTACTTATAGTCTTGTCTTTCTGAATTATAGGTTTCTCTGAACGTATGCCTGGGGTGGGATTTCTGGATCATATGGTAGCTCTATTTTCAGCTTTTTTGAGGAACCTCCAAATTGTTTTCCATAGTGGCCACACCAATTTACATTCCCACCAATGGTGTAGAAGGGTTCCCATCTGTCTACACCTTCTCCAGCACTTGTTATTTGTAGATTTTTTTAATGGTGGACATTCTGACCAGTGTGAAGTGTTCCCTCATTGTGGTTTTGATTTGCACTTCTCTTATAATGAGCAATGTTGGGCATCTTTTCATGTGCCTGTTGGTCATTTGCATGTCTTTGAAGAAATGTCTCTTTATATCTTCTCCCTGTTTTTCAATTCGGGTTGTTTGTTTTTTGTTATTGAATTACATGAGCTGTTTACATATTTTGGAAATTAAGCCCTTGTCAATTGCACTGTTTGCGATACATTGTTTTTTCATTTTGTTTATAGTTTTCTTTGCTGTGCAAACACTTCTAAGTTTGATTAGGTCCCATTTGTTTATTTCTATTGCCTTGGGAGACTGACCTAAGAAAACATTAGTACAAGGTACATCAGAGAATGTTTTGCCTAACTCATAGCCTTATCATAAGCAATAATAAGTGCCAATGCACAAGTTGATTCAGCTAGGTAATTACCTTTCTAATACACGTGAAGATTTATTTATAACTATAAAACTATTCATTTGTGTCCCATCTAAAAATCTGTGTGTATGACCATGGTAAATAGGCCCACTGGAAAGGGAGTCACTGTGACAGGTTTTGTGGAAAAGGGTGGTATAGTTAGAATGGCCTCTAAAATACAGCTAGGAAGTTATTTCGATTGTTTTGTGTCCCCCTAACCTAGGGACAGAGGAGTGGGAATGCCAGGGAGAAGATGGACTCAAAGATCAACATGGTTGGAGATGGATACTCAGAGCCAAGTGCCAGGGAGGATGTGTGGGACCAGGGAAAAGAAGGGGTCCAAGAGTAGATCAGAGTTTTAAATCCAGATGCTAAAGTCCCTAGAAACTCAGAAAACTCCCTCCATTTTCATTGATTAACTAAAAAGATGAACTTAACATAAATTAATTCAACCTAAACTTAATGTAAATTCTGGGCCACTTCTTTGGAAAAATAGGAATAAATGAATAGAATAATTCATATACAAAGGTTAAAAATATCTGAGGGAAATTGGCTTTTGACACTCCAGGTGTTTTCACTCACTCATTTCAGGGCATTGTCCCATCAGGAAACCATTTTTGAAATGCACTAAGATATGAATAGGACAAGCAAGCTACAAAAAAAAGGAGGTCCAACTAGCCAAGAATATATGAAGAAATACTAAGACTTACCAAGGAAAATAATGTCAAACTAAGCAATGTGTTACTGTTGTTGATACCGATGAGGGTTCTTGGCCTTCCCCAATCAGTAGAGATTGGTAAAAGGCTGGACAAGAAATTCAGGCAAGGCTTTATTGGGTCCCTGCTGCAGCAGAGGGAAACCAGGATAAGTAACAGTTTCCCTTGCTCGCTCCCCTGCTGAGGGGGGCAAGCTGGTTCCTCAGAAAGGGAGGGGTGGAGGGGTGGCTTAGGTGGTTTGCCAACCCCTAGGTGGCATTGTGTAGAGGGGCATGTGCAGTATCTTGCTTTTGCTCCACGCTCTTCTGAAGTGTCAGTCAGGGTTTTTTGGTCTTTTTGTACCTCGTTGTCCATAATGTGCCCTAACTGTGCATGCAGTTTTTAAGTCCCTTATAGTTTCTTTGTATTTTGTTGTTCAAGGAGATGTTTGTCCAGGTGCAAGCACATCAGCAAAGGGTTCAGGGTCCCAGGTCCCAGATCGTGGCCTGTCTCATTGTCAACTATCCAATAAGTCACTTTTATGACTTGTTCATCATTACAGCCTTCATCAGCTATTTCCAGCGCCCTCTCCCTCGAGGACACGTGAAAATCTATATTTCCTGGCTCCCTGTGGGTGGAGCCCTGTTACTGGTTTGGGTCAACAAGCTATGAGCAGAAGGGACGTTAGTTGCTTGTGAGCCAGCTCGCTGAGTGGGAGATGCCCAGAGCTCTCTCTCCATCTGTAACAGTGACCAAGCCACATTCCTGACAGCAAATGCTCAGCCGTCCCAATGTGAGGACCCCTGGAGCAGAGCCCAGCTGTCACAGGGTGGACATGAGCATAAGCAAGAAGTAAACTTAGGCTGTCACAAATCATTAAGGAATGGGTTGGTTAATAAGCCTACCAATGGGCTCAATGATCATACTTAAGGCTGTGAAGGGAAAGATACAACAGAAACGGAATGTAAATTCCTCTAATGCATTTAAAAAATAGTTATCCCCCTCGACTCAATCATTCCACGTATGAGAGAATATCCAAGAATAAAAGGAAAAACATAATATGGGGGAAAGATTTATAGTCAAAGTATGGACTGATGGCCAAAAGCATGGCTTTTGTCAAGCTGACATCCATTTCAATTCTGGCATTACCCCTCGCCAGCTGTGTAGCCTTGGGTGGCTTATTTAGCTGTCTAAACCTTTGTTTCTTGATCTGTATGATGGGGAAGCTAATATTTCTTTACCTCACAGAGTTACTCAAGAATAAATTGTATGCTGTATGTAAAAACTTTAACAAGAAAGTAAGTATACAGTAAGCAGCACACATCTGTGAGACACACACATACACACAACTTAGGCACAAATGTTACTTTCTTCATTACACTAGGGAAAAAATAGACATAACCAAATGAGCAGCCAAAAAGGAACAATAAAGGATAGTAAGCCCCACAGAATGGATATGATACCATCATGAGAAAATGCTTATGTGATCACTGTTGTTGCTGTTGTTCATTCACTCAGTCATGTCCAACTCACTGCAACCACATGGACTACAGCATGCCAGGCTTCCCAGCCCATCACCATCAAACTCATGTCCATTGAGTTGGTGATACCATCCAACCATGCCCTTCTCCGTCATCCCCTTCTCCTCCTACCTTCAATCTTTCCCAGCATCAGGGTCTTTTCTAATGAGTTGGCTCTTTGCATCAGGTGGCCAAAGTATTGGAGCTTCAGCTTGAGCATCAGTCCTTCCAATGAATATTCAGGGTTGATTTCCTTTAGGATTGACTGGTTTGATCTCCTTGCAGTCCAAGGGACCATCAAGAATATTCTCTACCACCACAGTTCAAAAGCATCAGTTCTGCAGTGCTCAGCCTTCTTTATGGTCCAACTCTCTCATCCATACATGACTATTGGAAAAACCATAGCTTTGGCTATACGGATCTTTGTTGGCAAAGTAATGTCTCTGCTTTTTAATATGCTGTCTAGGTTTGTCATATCTTTTCTTCCAAGGAGAAAGCTTAAAAGAATAAGACAAAATTTGTTACACAGTATAATCACAATTATGGATAAACAAGGAATAGAAACATTTATAAAAGAAAATAAAACAAGATTATAATGAGCTGTATTTGGAAAGTGAAATTATTGGTGATTTTTTCCCTTTTTTTTTTTTTTGTTTTATTTTCCAAATTTCCTTTCTTAAGCCACATGCATGGACCTGAAAAGCAGGATTCTCCAGTCTTGAATCCCAGCCTCTGACTCATTAGCTGTGTGACACTGGACTAATTGCATAACCTCACTGGACAGAGTTCCTTACGTGAAAAATGGAAACATTTGCCTATGTCATGGTGTAGTTCAAGATAATAAACTAAAAGATCTTTTAAAGTTATAAGTGTAGTGCTTCCCTGGTGGCTCAGACGGTAAAGAATCCACCCGCAATGCAGGACACCTGGGTTCAATCCCTGGTTCAGAAAGATCCCCTGGAGAAGTAAAGGGCAACCCACTCCAGTATTCTTGCCTGGGGAATTCCATGGGCAGAGGAGCCTGGCGGGCTACAGTCCATGGGGTCGCAAAGAGTCAGCTACACTTGAGTGACTAACACACACACACACCTTGTTTATACCTTATAAGTGTAATGTCTGGAATATAGTAAATAGTTAATAAATATTATTTTTTTATTGAAATTATCATTAGATATTCCTTTCATAATGTAGGAAAGAATGATACTTTAAGATCTAAGATAAAGCCTCTCATAGCAGAAGACTGTGACCTATGTATAGTGCCCATTGACTTGTAGTTCACGGTCCAGGGCAGAACAAGGCAATGAGCAAGCAGGTCATGGGCATAAAGTACAAAGAGATCAAGCCCCCACGTTCAGAAAAACAGAAATGGTCCAACGTTGTCCCAAGAAAGGCACTTGGCTTAGAGCAGCCACCTCCCCAAGGTCAGGGCCAGCATGTCAGCAACACACAGAACCCTCCCCCTGACAGATGCCCCTGCAGCAGCTGGCTTACCCCCATGATGGATGGGAATTACAGCCATTTTCAAGAGACTAACAGAAGGCAGGCTGTGTCCGGATAAGCTATAACAACAGTAGTAAAGTTCTAAGGAGACCAAAGGGTCCCCACATCCACACACTTCCCCCAGCCGTGGCTGCGGTAATTACGCCAGTGACAGCTGGGCAGCCCAGGGACATGACTGGAATAGGCCAAGGCGTGGACATATGGTGCTGCTGTTGAGCAGGGCCGGCCCACCCCTCCCTCCCCAGCTGCCCAAATTCAGCCTGCATCCTCAGACCTGACTGTCAAGAGGCCAGGAAAGAGATCAGCCGAGCGCTCTTGGTGCAGGCACAGGGGAAGGGGGCTGGACCCCATCAGGACTTTACGGTACCTGGAGCCAGACACACAATTGCCAGCTCAGTCCTGAAATGGCAGTGATGTGCGCCAGGACTCTCTCTTGCTGGGTGTGTTCTGATTCCCGGGCCCTCCACGCTGGGTCCATGCTCCCAGAACATGCTCTAGTCATCCCTCCAGGGACCTGATAGCTAGGCTCCTCTTCTATGAGAAAAGACCCAGAATCTTCTGCTCTCAGACCAAATGAATCAATCATCTCTCCTCTCCTGCAGCCGTTCCTTGATTGCATGTCTATTTGAGGCCATCCCTAGCATGCACTGTGTCTGTTTCCCCTCTAAGCCTCTTATCAAAAGAGACTGACTCTTCCTCATTTTAAGTTCAATCATTCATTCAATTGTTTGTTCAAAGCTGAGTACCCATAATAAGCTGTGAACTATACTAGGTACCAGCCAAGACAGACACACCATCCAGGGACTGAGTGGTCTCAGACAAAGACACAACTAAATTAGAAATAATAAGCAAAACCTTGGGTTTAGAGAATGTGCCATAATGTATGGAAAGGAGACTATCTAGTCTTAAGAATTTAAGGAAGGCTTCCTGAAGGAAGTGTGAGTAGGTGTTAAGTGAGTTAATAATTGTCTAAGGGGAGGAGAATATGGTAGAGGAAGAATCAGAGGGTGTGGGAGAATAGTGAGGGGCTTTGAAGGACTTTTATCATAGGGGCAACAGGAAGTCACTTGAAGGATTCAAGTTGGAGAATGAAGCAAGAAGGACTGGAGTCCGGAAACAGGGGCTCAGGGGGCCCGGGTTTAGCACAAGGCCTGGAGCACAGCAGTTGCTCTGCATGTTGACCTAAACTAAGGGAGACAGAAGTAGAATGGGCTGTGTGCTTGTGGGGCCTTCCAGGGCTTTCCTCACCCTATTACCCAAAGCACCCAAGTTCCAGCCATCCTACAGTCACCTATCTTGAGTGCCAACTCTCTGGACAGCTTTCAGAGAGAATCCATTTTCTACAAACATCCCCTTGCACCTTCCTTGGCCTCTGCTGTAGCAACAGTCCATGCAGAAAGGGATTTGTCAGGCTCCACACCGCCCATCCAGGAGCAGACCACTGGGATGGCAGAGAAGTTAGGTCTGCCAGTCCCCGAGGGGAGCATGAACGCTGTGAGGTCTCCTGCAGATTTCGGGAGCCTGACCAAATAATTGCCAGAGAGCTTGCTAATTCTAGTCTGTGGGTCTGCAGTTAATTCCTGATCTATTGGCTAAGCATTTAGGGTGCTGTCACTCAAGCCCTGTGTTTATACAGCTAAATGCCTCTCCTCTATTGACACAATGCCAATAAGAAAGAACACTTTGGGCTGCTCCACCTTGAAGCATGTCATGTATCCCAGATTGATTAAGCTTCCTGACCCTCTTCAGCCCCTGGCAGCTGCAGGGCTCCAGCCATTCTGCCCAATGAGCCTCACCTCTGTTAATTAAGGACCGCCATGAGGGGAGATTGTATAGCCAATTCTAAATACTTGCCCCAAATCTCAGCTCCCAAATTCCCTAGGAGGGTTCTTCTGAAAATTGAAAGATAATATTTTTATCAGTAGGTTTTCTATCTTTCTGCTTACAAAATTATGACCTGCTCATTATAGAAAATGTTGAAACACACACACTCACAGAAGAAAATCAAAATTGCTTATGATCCCTCCATCTGGACATTAGCACAGGTAACATTTAAATACATATGCAGGTTTCTTCTGAGTATGTATATACATACTTGAACTTTAATATCAATTTCACCTAACGCACTGGGACTAAGGTCATGCCAATAAATTATTTTCTTCAATGTCACTATAAGCCACCACATAATTTTCTACCAGGTAGATGTCTTATACTTTAACCAAGCTTCTATTGCACCCAATTTTATGGTAACTATTATAATCAATACTGATTTCATTAGTATAAACATATGAATGAGAATAACTCATCAGAAGAAGTTCTCTTTTTCAACACTTTGGTTATACATTGAAAATCACACTTCAGAAGTGCATTATATTACTATTTCACCAACAGAATAAACCCTATACCACTGTTGGATATGTTAATAGTCAGTACTATCATTTGAAAGAAATATGGTCATCTCCACCATAGTCATCTCCACTACCATCGTCCTTATCATCACCATCATGATACTGCAATAAATTAATACTTATCTAGAACTTCCGATGTTCCTGGCACTGAGCTAAATGCACTGCATTTATCATTTCCTCTTTTAGTGACTCTTTAACTTAGTAAAGATTGGACTTTTTTTCTTACAGTGATCCTTCATGTTAAAATTTCCTATTAATTTTCTTTGCACATTTTATGTTATATGTTTGTTCTTTGGTTATTGATTTGTAAGCACTCTAGTATAATAATGATACTAAATACTTTTGTTGCAAAAATTTTCCCTAAGCTTGTGGTCTAATTTTTTTTGTTTTGTTGATAATTGTTTCAACATAAAGAATTTTGTCACATTGTAGTAGCGAAATCCATCGGTCTTTTATTTTGTGGACTATGCCTTTATATATACTCTTAGAAAGTACTTGTACATCATGACTTTAAATAAATGTTCATGTATTTTCTTAAAATCTTTCTGTGGTTTCAGATTTCATATTTAAATATTTTATCAGTGTGAAATTGTGGAGAAAAAAGAAACCCATGTGAGTTTTGCTGTCACACGTCAACCTGCAAAATTTTGTCACAGTACATGATAATTGCTTAGTTAAGATGAAAAAGGCATTTAGATTTGTACAAAATATTTTGAGAAAGAGACCCTATTCATGTAACTCTAATTATAGCATATTGTTATAATGGCTCTATCTTGTTGGTTAGGAAACTCCTACTGTGCCTACGACTAATTTATAAATTAAACTTCATCGTCTATAGGAAAAAACATAATCTCTTTATGATTTGGTACTATCTGTGATTTCAGGTATCTGCTGGGAGTCCTGGAACATATTCTCACAAGTAAGTGGGGACCACCATATACAAAGTTACAAGTACATCATTGAATGTTGTTTACTCAGTCTTGCAAGTCCCTCCTTATCTGTCTATTTTCTTTTTCAAAATGTTCTTGGAATTCTGAAGTTCCAGATGAGTTTCATAGTAATTTTACAAAGCACTACCCCTGCCAAAGTCCTGCAAGTATTTTGATTTGAAAAAGTGAAAGTTAGTCACTTCAGTTCAGTTCAGTACTCAGTCGTGTCTGACTCTTTGCGACCCCATGAATTGCAGCACGCCAGGCCTCCCTGTCCATCACCAACTCCCGGAGTTTACCCAGACTCACGTCCATCGAGTCAGTGATGCCATCCAGCCATCTCATCCTCTGTCGTCCCCTTCTCCTCCTGCCCCCAATCCCTCCCAGCATCAGAGTCTTTTCCAATGAGTCAGCTCTTCGCATGAGGTGGCCAAAGTACTGGAGTTTCAGCTTTAGCATCAGTCCTTCCAAAGAACACCCAGGACTGATCTCCTTCAGAATGGACTGGTTGGATCTCCTTGCTGTCCAAGGGACTCTCAAGAGTCTTCTCCAACACCACAGTTCAAAAGCATCAATTCTTCAGTGCTCAGATTTCTTCACAGTCCCAACTTTCACATCCATACATGACCACAGGAAAAACCATAGCCTTGACTAGATGGACCTTTGTTGGCAAAATAATATCTCTGCTTTTTAATATGCTATCTAGGTAGGTCATAACTTTCCTTCCAAGGAGTAAGCGTCTTTTAATTTCATGGCTGCAATCACCATCTGCAGTGATTTTGGAGCCCAAAAAAATAGTCTGACACTGTTTCCACTGTTTCCCCATCTATTTCCCATGAAGTGATGGGACCAGATGCCATGATCTTCGTTTTCTGAATGTTGAGCTTTAAGCCAACTTTTTCACTCTCCACTTTCACTTTCATCAAGAGGCTTTTTAGTTCCTCTTCACTTTCTGCCATAAGGGTGGTGTCATCTGCATATCTGAGGTTATTGATATTTCTCCCGGCATTCTTGATTCCAGCTTGTGTTTCTTCCAGTCCAGCGTTTCTCATGATGACTCTGCATATAAGTTAAATAAACAGGGTGACAATATACAGCCTTGACGTACTCCTTTTCCTATTTGGAACCAGCCTGTTGTTCCATGTCCAGTTCTAACTGTTGCTTCCTGACCTGCATATAGGTTTCTCAAGAGGCAGGTCAGGTGGTTTGGTATTCCCATCTCTTTCAGAATTGTCCACAGTTTATTGTGATCCACACAGTCAAAGGCTTTGGCATAGTCAATAAAGCAGAAATAGATGTTTTTCTGGAACTCTCTTGCTTTTTCAATGGTCCAGCGGATGTAGGCAATTTGATCTCTGGTTCCTCTGCCTTTTCTAAAACCAGCTTGAACATCAGGAAGTTCACGGTTCACGTATTGCTGAAGCCTGGCTTGGAGAATTTTGAGCATTACTTTACTAGCATGTGAGATGAGTGCAATTGTGCAGTAGTTTGAGCATTCTTTGGCATTGCCTTTCTTTGGGATTGGAATGAAAACTGACCTTTTCCAGTCCTGTGGCCACTGCTGAGTTTTCCAAATTTGCTGGCATATTGAGTGCAGCACTTTCACAGCATCATCTTTCAGGATTTGAAATAACTCAACTGGAATTCCATCACCTCCACTAGCTTTGTTCGTAGTGATGCTTTCTAAGGCCCACTTGACTTCACATTCCAGGATGTCTGGCTCTAGGTGAGTGATCACACCATCATGATTATCTGGGTCGTGAAGATCTTTTTTGTACAGTTCTTCTGTGTATTCTTGCCACCTCTTCTTAATATCTTCTGCTTCTGTTAGGTCCATACCATTTCTGTCCTTTATCGAGCCCATCTTTGCATGAAATATTCCCTTGGTATCTCTAATTTTCTTGAAGAGATCTCTAGTCTTTCCCATTCGGTTGTTTTCCTCTATTTCTTTGCATTGATTGCCGAGGAAGGCTTTCTTATCCCTTCTTGCTATTCTTTGGAACCCTGCATTCAGATGCTTATATCTTTCCTTTTCTCCTTTGCTTTTCACTTCTCTTCTTTTCACAGCTATTTGTAAGGCCTCCTCAGACAGCCATTTTGACTTTTTGCATTTCTTTTCCACGGGGATGGTCTTGATCCCTATCTGCTGTACAATGTCACGAACCTCCGTCCATAGTTCATCAGGCGCTGTATCAGATCTAGTCCCTTAAATCTATTTCTCACTTCCACTGTATAATCATAAGGAATTTGATTTAGGTCATACCTGAATGGTCTAGTGGTTTTCCCTACTTTCTTCAATTTCAGTCTGAATTTGGCAATAAGGAGTTCATGATCTGAGCCACAGTCAGCTCCCAGTCTTGTTTTTGCTGACTGTATAGAGCTTCTCCATCTTTGGCTTCAAAGAATATAATCAATCTGATTTCAGTGTTGACCATCTGGTGATGTCCATGTGTAGAGTCTTCTCTTGTGTTGTTTGAAGAGGGTGTTATTATAAATCATTTCAATAGGACATGTATGTAAATTTTCTCTTTTGTTATATTAATATATGTAAATATTTAAGCTCCAATCTCTTAATGGAAAAAAACTTCTTTAATCAAAGAATATTCTCCTGCTAAATTTTTTCATCATACATCATTTAATATTTTCATATTATGCTCAAAAGTGAACTACCTTTTCTGAATTATCTTTGCCCATCTATGGTATTAAAGTTACCATAGCTTCTAAAAATAAACTGAGCAGTGTTTATAGGGGTTACTATGTTCTAAAACTATCTGTATAAAAAATATACTTCTGATAAAGCATGTTGTGTTTGCTCTCTATTGGAAGTAAAGTTTTGATAATATTAAGCATTTCTATTTTATTTATTTGTGCAAGAGTTCTGTAGTCTTAGGCTGATTTTGTATAATTAAGTTTTTTCTAAAAACAATTCATATATACATTCACTAACTTATTTATTGTAAAAATAATATTTTAAAAGATTTGGTTACTCTCATATTCTCTATATTCTCTGTTTTGTACAATGTATCCTTGTAACTTATTTTATATATAATAGTACCTCTTAGTCTCCTACCCCTATATTTCCCCACCTCCTTTCTCTCTCCCCTCTGGTAACCACTGGTTTGTTCTCTATATCTATGAGTTTATTTCTTTTTTTATTATATTCACTAGTTTGTTGCATTTTTTAGATTCATATGTAAGCAATATCATTATAGTATTTGTCTTTCTCTGTCTAACTTATTTCACTTAGCATAATCCCCTCCAAGTGGCAAAATTCCATTCCTTTTCATGGCTGAGTAGTATTCCATCCCACTCCAGTACTCTTGCCTGGAAAATCCCATGGATGGAGGAGCCTGGTAGGCTACAGTCCATGGAGTCACAAGAGTCAGACACGACTGAGCGACTTCACTTTTTCTAATGGAATATATATATATAATATATATATTTATATATATAAAATCACATCTTCTTTATCCATTCATCTGTTGATGGACACTATGGTTGCATCCACATTTTGGCAACTGTAAATAATGCTGCTATGAACATTGAGATGCACGTATCATTTCAAATAAAAATGGATGCTTGGGGCTGGTGCACTGGGACGACCCAGAGGGATGGAATGGGGAGGGAGGAGGGAGGGGGGTTCAGGATGGGGAACACATGTATACCTGTGGCAGATTCATTTTGATATTTGGCAAAACTAATACAGTTATGTAAAGTCTAAAAATAAAATAAAATTTAAAAAAATTAAAAAAAAAATAACTATACTATCCAAGGCAGTCTTCAGATTCAATACTGCTGCTGCTGCTGCTAAGTCACTTCAGTCATGTCTGACTCTGTGCGACCCCATAGATGGCAGCCCACCAGGCTCCCCCGTCCCTGGGATTCTCCAGGCAAGAACACTGGAGTGGGTTGCCATTTCCTTCTCCAGTGCATGAAAGTGAAAAATGAAAGTGAAGTCACTCAGTTGTGTCCGACCCTCAGTGACCCCATGGACTGCAGCCTTCCAGGCTCCTCCATCCATGGGATTTTCCAGGCAGAAGTACTGGAGTGGGGTGCCATTGCCTTCTCCGTAAATTGGGGCAGTCCTGTGGAAAACAGTATGGAGCTTTCTCAAAAAAACTAAGAATAGGACTACCATATGACCCAACAGTTCCACTGCGGGGTATATATCTTCAAAAAACCCAATCCTCTGCTTTTAAACGTTTAATTAACCAAAGCAAACAAACGAAAGAAGGGACTGAGATGATTCCGTGCAAACTGCTTATGCTTTTCACCTATTTTTGTATTAGTGTTATCTTTTTCTTACTGATTAAAAATACTTATATAGTAATTTGATTAAAGCATTATTGCATATTAAGAATTTTTCTTGATTTGTTATTTGTGCTTTATTTTAAATAAAATTTGCTGTATATTTATAAAAATGTAGGTAATCAAATCAGTCTTATCCATAGAAAAAACTTATGGACTTCTGCCCCCAAGTTTTAGTTCTAAGAATAGTTTTATTTAATTGTGTTAGCCAAAGAAACTCTATAACTCCAGTGGTTTCTTAAAAATTTGGTTTGGTTATTAATGCACATAGAATTAACATGGCATAACATACAAACTTTTTGTAAGAATCATGACAATTTCTCTGCATAGTTTTACTTAGAATTTTAAAAGTCAACTTTGAAATTTCTGCAGCATTTATTATTAAGCACATGTCACCAGTTTTTAACCTTAAAATAATACATAGTAGTGTTCATGAGAATTACATGTATTTCTGAGAGCAGACTTCTTTAAAAATCTGTTCATGCCTCCTAGAACTGGTATTTAAATTCAAAGACGTCTATGTTGTTTTCTTCAAGCATTTGATCACTGTAGTCATTAAGTACAGCACATGAGAAATATGAAATTACCAATTGTACTTAAAGTGAAATATATGGATAAATAAAATGTGTTAATAAATGTTAACATTATTAAGTCTGCTGATTGACAGAATATGTTACATGAGCTGGAGCTAATGCACCAAGATTTTTATATACTCAGTTCATTTATAAACTTGGACCTCATATTCCATTTCATTGTCTCCTTTTGTATTTATGAAAATAGTACCATGCCACTTTGATATTCATTGCTTAATAATATTAAGAAAATCTGTCAATATAATACATTTACTTCCCTCCCCACTGACCCCCATTTGTCTTTATTCAAAATTTTTGTTTTATCCTTTCACATTTATTTTTCCAACTAAACATTGAATTATCTTGTCAATTTCAAAGAGGAAGTAAGGAGGGGAGAAATGGAGAAGAAAGGAATTTCGTCAAAGTCTTGCCTGGCATTGTTTTAATGTTGAAAGTTCTTTAGCGGAGCAGACTTCCCTCTCCTCCTTACCTGATGTGGGCATCCCCATCTTTCATGTTCTTCCCATGGTTTTCTTTGTGGTCTCTACCAAAACATGACATTCGATGATACAATTGTTGGTTTTTCTATGCTACTGTCCATCTCCCCAACTGAAATATATACTCCGTGAAGGCAGGTACTCTCTCCTGGTCATCACTGTAATTTTAGTGCCACCCATGAAATGTATACTCCACACATATTTCTTTTTTAATATTTATGTATTTATTCATTTGTTTGGCTGCATCAGATCTCAGTTGTGGCACTCGAGATCTTTGCTGTGTCATGCAGGATCTTTCCTTGTGGAGCATGGATTCTCTAATTGCATCTTGTGAACTCAGTGCTCGCGTGGCTTTTAGTTTCTCCACAGCATGTGGGATCTTAGTTCCCTGACCAGGGATCAACCTAGAGTCCCCTGCATTGGAAGTGTATTCTTAACCACTGGACCACCAGGGAAGTCCTTCAACAAATATTTCTTAACTGGGTGTTTTGTGTTCATACTTATTGAGTTGATTCTCAGGTTTTTCAAGAATATAAACATATCAACTGCAAATAGTGATGAATACACCTCTTTTTGAATTTTAGCTCATGTCATTTTCCTATCTAATTATGCTACCTAACAACTTCATAATTGTACTAAATAGCAGCAACAATTGAATACATCCTTTTCATGCTACTGATTTTAAAGAGCTTTTTTAGTATCTCACCTGGTGCTATCTGCCATTTGAAATAGACATATTTGCTAATCACGTTAAGGGAAAATATGCTTCTTTACCTATTTTACTGAGAAAATTCAGGAGAGGCCCTTTAATTTTTTTCCATGTTAAGTAATAGTAGTGATAGAAGCCACCCTTACCTTACTGCACATTTCGTTGTAAATGTTTTGATCATTTTGCCATTAAGCACAATGTCAGCTGTTGTTTTTGAAACATGTGTATTTATTTTCACTGTGTTAACAAGAATATTCTTTATTCCATAGATGTTCCTTAAAGGTTGAAAAGAGAGAGAAATGCCTGGGCCTATAGCTCCTTGAGGTGTTTCTTTACAAAAGTTTTTAATTCACACCACAATTACTTATCTATTCAGCTTTTCTTTTTTTATCAAGGTCAATCTTCATATTTCCCTGTAAAATTATCAATTTCATCCATGTTGTCATCAAGTTTTTATATCAGAGTTTTACAAAGTGGTCCCTTCTTAGCCTTTCAAGTCTCTGTGTTTGCAGGTCTTTACCTCTCTCCTTGTTAATGTGCTTTAGTACTTTTTTTTCTTATTTGAATTTTCTAGAAATTTAGCTATTTTCCCATATTTTAATCCAACTTTTAGTCAACTTTTCTTCTGGCCCCCAATTCATCAAATTTCAGCTTTTTTTTGTTTGTTTTTTTTACTATTAATGTTACTTTCTATTTTGCTTTGGTTGAATCTGTTGCTTTTTAACCAACTTTTCAAATTGAATCCTTAAATTAACTTATTTTCCTTTTTGTTTTGCTTGATTCTCAAAAGGTGAAAAATATGAATTCTTTTCTCAGTGCAGGACTGAAAGGGAGATATTTTGTAATTGCAGTTTTGATTTTGTGTTTAGCCCAAGGGTTTGTTTTGCTTTGTTCTGAAGACACATATTATTGTTTTAAATTCTAAACAATGGTTAGGTAGAGAGGGCATTTTTTTTTATTGCTATCTGATATTATTTTTCAAATGGTCAAAGAATGTAACTTGCAACATATCTACTTTTAAAAATCTACTGATATTTTGATGGCCTGATTTGTGTTCAATGAGAAGAGAATGGTCTCCCCTCAGAGGTCAAGGCACTGGTGTAGATTTCAAAGTTCAGACTAAACACCTCTTTGGTTTGCTTGGCAGGTCAAGGACTGAGAATGCGCCTTCATTAGGCTCCAGCATTACAAAGTGCTTTTGTTCATTTCCTCCTATTTCTTTGTGAAATTTAGTACTTTGTAATTTTGTGCATAACCATCCAAGACAGTTACTCATTGTTTTGAACTGTGACTTACATCACTCTGGGACTCCTTTTGTTTTGCTTTGTTTCAGAAAACAAGTATTATTGTTTTAAATTCTAAACCTTTTTTAAAAATTGACTATTGTTTTAGGGAGTTTTATGTTTGCACCAAGATTGGGGGAATACACAGAGATTTCCAGTGTGCCTTCTATCCCCCCACATGCCTTTTTAACATCCCCCACCAAAGCAATACATTTGTTACAGTTGAAAAATCTACACTGATACATAATACTCATCCAAACCCCATAGCTTACATTATGGTTCACTTTGTTGTACATTTAATGGGTGAGGACAAATGCATAAATACAGGTACCCATTATTATGGTATCACACAGAATATGTTCATTGCCCTAAGAATCTTCTGTGCTCCTCCTCTTTATCCCTCTCCTCCCCAACCTCTGGCAGTCGCTGGTCTTCTTACTCTCCCCAGGTTGCCTTTTCTAGAATGTCATGTACTTAGAATAATGCAGTATTGTAGCCTTTTCAGATTGGCTTCTCTCACTTAGTAATATGCATTTATGTTTGAAGGTAAATTTACCTTCTAATTTTTTAAAAAGCTGCCTAGCTAACAAACTTTCTTAAGCCCTTAAACCAACTTCTGCTTTCAAGTGATGGTTCAACTGAGTATGGAATTTCAGGTCAACTTAGTTTTTTTCTCCTGAAAACACTGAAAGCATTCTCTTCTAGAATCCAGTGATGCTTATCCTATGAGGTGATGGTTTCCTCTTTCTTTAAATTTTATGATAATGATATTAACAAACCCTGACTGAGAGATTACAGTGTTCCAAGTCCTGCTCTACATACAATATTCCCAGTGCCTTGGAATTTCTCAGTGATAAATCCAGTTGCAATGTCTTTTTCATGACTGTCTTGAGCACTCAGAGAACTGTTTCAATATAAAGACAACTATCCTTTGGGGGAAGTTTCTTCTCTTGTTTCCTGTCCATTTTTTTCTCTCTCAGCATCTTCTATTCTTTGCTACTGGTACTTTCAATAACAGGGATTAGCTCTCTTGAGGATTGATCCTTTATTTCTCCTATCTCTTGTTTCATACTTTCTTCTCTTTCCAGAATGTTTATTGCTTCTTTCATTTTACAATCATGTTTTTAATCTTCAACATATTTCTTGTTTTCTGAGTGATCCTTTTCCCTAAGCTATGTTCTTGTTCTTTGAATGTAACATCTTGAATGTTGCTCAATTGTGCTTTTAGAGTATATTTTTGTCCTGCTTTTTATCTTGGCCTTCTTGTTTTACCCACTACACACACATACACATACACACACATGGGTATCCTTGGTTGCCTATTCATATACAAGAAGGATAGGATCCCTTCAAGAAAATTGGAGATAGCAAGGGAAGATGTCATGCAAAGATGGGCATAATAAGGGACAGAAGTAGCAAGGACGGAACAAAAGCCAAAGAGATAAATAAGATGTGGCAAGAGTACACAGAACTGTACAAAAAAAAAAAAAAGGTCTTAATGACCAGGATAACCACAATGATGTGGTCACTTACACAGAGCCAGACATCCTGGAGTGTGATGTCAAGTGGGCATTAGGAAGCATCACTGCGAACAAAGCTAGTGGAGGTGATGAAATTCCAGTTGAACTACTTCAAATCCTAAAAGATAATGCTATTAAAGTGCTGCATTCAATATGCCAGCAAATTTGGAAAACCCAGCAGTGGCCACAAGACTGGAAAATGTCAGTTTTCATTCCAATATCAAAGAAAGGCAATGCCAAAGAATGTTCAAAGTACTGCACAACTGCACTCATTTCACATACTAGCAAGGTCATTCTCGAAATCCTTCAAGCTAGGCTTCAACAGTACATGAACCTAAAACATCCAGATATACAAGCTGGATTTAGAAAAGGTAGAGGAACCAGAGATCAAATTGCCAGCATCCTCTGGATCATAGAAAAAGAAAGAGAATTCCAGAAAAAAAAATCTGCTTCATTGACTATGCTAAAGCCTTTGACTGTGTGGATCACAACAAACTGTGGAAAATTCTTAAAGAAATGGGAATACCAGACCACCTTACCTGTCTCCTAAGAAACCTGTATGCAGGACAAAAAGCAACAGCTAGAACCAGACATGGAACAACAGACTGGTTCAAAACTGGAAGAGGAGTATGTCAAGGCCATATATGATCACCCTGCTTATTTAACGTATATACAGAGCACATCATGCGAAATGCCAGGCAGAATGAATTACGAGCTGGAATCAAGATTGCTGGGAGAAATATCAACAACCTCAGATATGCAGATGATAGCACTCTAATAGCAGAAAGTGAAGAGGAACTAAAGAGCCTCTTGATGAAAGTGAAAGAGGAGAATGTAAAAGCTGGTTTAAAACTCAACATTCAAAAAACAAAGATCATGGTATCCAGTCCCATCACTTCATGCCAAATAGATGGGGAAAAAGTGAAAACAGTGACAGGCTTTATCTTCTGGGGTTCCAAAATCACTGTGGATGGTGACTGCAGTCATGAAATTAATAGATACCTGTTCCTTAGAAGAAAAGCTATGACAAACCTAGACAGTATATTAAAAAGCAAAGACATCACTTTGCCAACAAAGGTCCATATAGTCAAAGCTATGGTTTTTCCAAAGAATTGATGCTTTTGAATTGTGGTGTTGGAGAAGACTCTTGACAGCTAAGAGATCAAACCAGTCAATGCTAAAGGAAATAAATTTTGAATATTCATTGGAAAGACAGATGCTTAAGCTGAAGCTCCAATACTTTGGTCACCTGATGCAAAGAGCTCCAATACTTTGGAAAAGACCCTAATGCTGGGAAAGATTGAAGGCAGGAGGAGAAGTAGGTGACAGAGGATGAGATGGTTGGATGGCATCACTGACTCAATGGGTATGAGTTTGAACAAACTTCAGGAGTTAGTGAAGGACAGGGGAGCTTGGCGTACTGCAGTCCATGGGGTTGCAAAGAGTTGGGCACAACTTAGCAACTGAACTACAGTACTGTCAGTTGCAGCTTTCTTTTGGTTTATATATTCTTTTTAAAATTAATTTATTTATTTTAATTGGAGGCTAATTACTTTACAATATTGTAGTGGTTTTTGCCATACATTGACATGAATCAGTCACAGGTGTACAGGTGTCCCCCACCCCAAACACTCCTCCCATCTCCCTCCCCATCCCATCCCTCTTTAGGACTATGTGGGGAAAGATGAGGGTGGGATGATTTGAGAGAAAAGCATTGAAACATGTGTATTACCATATGTGAAACAGATCACTGGTCCAAGTTCAATGCATGAAACAGGGCACTCAAAGACAGTGCAGTGGTTTATATATTCTTAACATTCCTTTATTCTTATATATTCTCTAAAAATTTACTTTAGTGTTTCTCCAAAGATAGAAAATCTTTCATTTCAATTTATTTTTGATCCATGAAGGAGTTCTCCTCTAAGTTTCTCCTTTAAGATCAGGAATAACACAAATGTGTTCACTCTCACTACACCCATTCAGCATAGTACTGGAGGGCCTAATCATAGAATTAGGCAAGAAAAAAATAAACCAAAGACATTCAAATCATAAAGAAAACCTAAAATTGTTTCTATTTGCAGATGATATGATCTTATATATAGAAAATTCTAGACTCCCAAAAAGCTATTCTATTAATAACTAATCAATAAATTCAATAAAGTTGTAGGATATAAAATCAACCTAAAAAATGAGTTGCATTTCCTATTCACTATCTGAAAAATAAATAAAGAAAAATACCAATTACAGTAGCATCAAAAACTTAAAATATTTAGGAATAAATTTAACCAAGGAGGTGAAAGATCTGTACACTGAAAATTACAAGACATTCATGAAATAAATGGAAGATGCAAATAAATGAAAAGATACCCTGTTTTCTTCAATTGTAAGAGTTAATATTGTTAACTTTAGTACCTATACTACTGAAAGCCATCTATAATTCAATGCAATACCTATTAAAGTTCAAATGGCATTTTTCAAGGAAATATTTTTTAAATTGCAATATTTTTATGGAACCACAAAAGATCCCAGATAACAAAGCAATCCTAATAAAGAACAAAGCTAGAGGCATCACAATTTCTGATTTCAAACTTTATTACAAAGCTATAGTAACCAAAACAGTATGGTACTGGCCAAAAAAGAAAAAAAGACACATAGACCAATGGAATAGACTCAAGAGACTAGAAATAAACTCAGGCTTATAAACTCAACTGATATTTGATAAAGAAGCCAACAAGATGCAATAGGAAAAGATAGTCTCTTCAATAGATGGTATTGAGAAACCTGGATAACTACATGCAAAAGAGTGAAACTCAATTAAAGACTTAAACATAATTCCTAAAATTGGAAAACTAATAGAATAAAACATCAAGGAAAATCTCCTTGAAACTGGTTTAGCAACACTTTTTTAATGTGACACCAAAAGCAAAAGCAACAAAAGCAAAAATAAACAAATGGGATGACAACAAACTAGAGAATTTAGCAAAAGTGCTGGAGACCAGAAAACAGACAAAAATTAGAACATATAGAAAACAAAAATTTAAAAATCATTAACATTTACGTTAGCATCAAAGAGCAACAGATATTTAGAAATAAATCTAACAGAAAATGTACAAGACCTCACCATTGAAAACTACAAAATGTTACTGAGAGAAACTAAAGAAAGTCTAAATAAATGGAAGACTTAAATTGTAAAATCACAAATCTTCCCAAATTGTTATATAAATTTGCTATCAATTCAGTTCAGTTCAGTCGTTCAGTCGTGTCCAACTCTTTGCGACCCCATGAATTGCAGCACCCCAGGCCTCCCTGTCCATCACCAACTCCCGGAGTTCACTCAGACTCATGTCCATCGAGTCAGTGATGCCATCCAGCCATCTCATCCTCTGTCGTCCCCTTCTCCTCCTGCCCCCAATCCCTCCCAGCATCAGAGTCTTTTCCAATGAGTCAACTCTTTGCATGAGGTGGCCAAAGTATTTGCTGTAATACTAACCAAAATCCAAGTATCCTGGTTTTGTGTGTGTATAATTTCACAACCCAATTCTTAAATTCTTATGAACATTCAAATACTCAAAGCAATTGGAAAGAAAAATAAAGCTGAAAAGTTTAGACTACCAGCTATGAAGACTTACTATAAAGCTATAATCAATAAGACTGTGTGATATTGATGCAAAGAAAACTCAAAAAACTCAGTGGGATAGGATAAAGAGTCTAGAAACCACACAATGTTTAGTTATTTAATTTGTGAAAAGCTGACTCTGTAGTGTAGTGTTTCCAATAAATGACGTTGGGTGGACTGAATGGACTTCCTAGGTGATGCTAGTGGTAAAGAATCCGCCTGCCAATGAAGAAGATGCAAGAGACTTGGATTCCATCCCTGAGTTGGAAAGATCCCCTGGAGTTCAATTCAGTTCAGTTGCTCAGTCGTGTCTAACTCTTTGTTACTCCATGGACTGCAGCACGCCAGGCTTCCCTGTCCATCACCAACTCCCATAGCTTACTAAAACTCATGTCCATCAAGTTGGTAATGCCACCCAACCACCTCATCCTCTGTCGTCCCCTTCTCCTACCACCCTCAATCTTTCCCAGCATCAGGGTCTTTTCCAGTGAGTCAGTTCTTCATATCAGGTGGCCAAAGTATTGGAGTTTCAGCTTCAGCATCAGCCCTTCTAATGAATATTCAAGACTAATTTCCTTTAGGATTGACTGGTTGGATCTCCTTACAGTCCAAGAGACTCTCAAGTGTCTTCTCCAATACCACAGTTCAAACGCATCAATTCTTTGGTGCTCACCTTTCTTTATAGTCCAACACACACATCCTGGAGTAGGATATGGCAAACCCACTCCAGTAGTCTTGCCTGAAAAATCCCATGGACAGAGGAGCCTAGCTGTCTGCAGCCCATGGGGTTACAAAGAGTCGGACACAATTAAGTGACTGAGAACAGTGGATTGAATATCCATGAGAAGAAGTTTTTCTTGACTGCTATCTCACATCACACACAAATACCAATTCCCAATGCACTTCAGCCCTAAATGTAAAATGTTAAACAATAAAACTTTTAAGAGGAAAACATCTTGTAGATGTGTGAAGTATACAAAGATTCTTAAATAGGACACCATAAAGAGAGTAAAAGGCCAACAGAATTGCAGAAGAAAAATATACACACACATACACGCAATCTCCAGAAAAATTCTCTTACTAAAATATGTGTATAGAATTCCTACAAATTAATAAGAAAAAGATTTTTATTTTATTTTTTTATTATAAATTTATTTATTTTAATTGGAGGCTAATTACTTTACAATATTGTATTGGTTTTGCCATACATCAACATGAATCCACCACGGGTGTACACGTGTTCCCCATCCTGAATCCCCCTCCCACCTCCCTTCCCGGACCATCCCTCTGGGTCATCCCAGTGCACCAGCCCCAAGCATCCTGTATCATGCATCGAACCTGGACTGGCAATTCGTTTCATATATGATATTATACATGTTTCAATGCCATTCTCCCAAATCGTCTCACCCTCACCCTCTCCCACAGAGTCCAAAAGACTGTTCTATACATCTGTGTCTCTTTTGCTGTCTCGCATACAGGGTTATCATTACCATCTCTCTAAATTCCATATATATGTGTTAGTATACTCTATTGGTTTTTTTCTTTCTGGCTTACTTCACTCTGTATAATAGGCTCCATCAGCAGATGAATGGATAAGAAAGCTGTGGTATATATACACAATGGAGTATTACTCAGCTATTAAAAAGAATACATTTGAATCAGTTCTAATGAGGTGGATGAAAAGAAAAAGATTTTTAAATAGCAAAATAGGTCAAAGATATGAACAGATACTTCACAAAAGAGAATCTCAAAATGGCCAATAAACACATGAAAATGTGTCAAGCTAGTTATCAAGGAAATATAAACTAAAACTACAGTTTAATATACTAACCATTAATAATGACTAAAATGAAAAAGAAAATACCAATAGATATCAAACAACTGGAACTCTCATGTACTTCTCTTGGTGGTGTACAAACTATTTGGAAAACTGTCAGTATCTACTCAACTACACATGTATTTCTTTGACACAGATTTCCACTCCTAAGTCCAAACTCATACAAAATGCTTAAATATTTTTTAGCAAAAACCATGTGTTATAATATCCATAGAAGTACCATTTATGTTAATCAAAAATTGGAAACTTCTTAAATGCCATCAATGGTAAAATTGATCATTGTGATGCTTCACATACTGGAATGCTATATAGTAAAGAAAATGGATGATCTACAACCATGCTTTCTGGAAAAAAATCTCAGAAACATAATTTTGAGAGAAGTAAGAAGAAAGAATGTATACTTACGACTCAGTTTATGTAAGTAAAAGTGCAGACAGGGATCATCTTAGGGGTGTGAAAGTCACAGGAAGAGGGCAGGAGGTAGCCTCTGGGGTCTAGTCATGGTCTTCAAATTGATCTTGGTGGTTGTTACACCAAATTTTCAGCTTGTGAAAGTTCACTAAGCTGAGCACACAGCACTTTTTTTCATGTCTGTTTTCTTCAATGAAGTTAAACAAACAACTACAAAGATAACTTACCCACTTCTATTTTTATAATTGTCAGTGCTTTTCTTTGTTAAATGAGATTATTAATATTATTTCCCTGAACTCTTTCTCATTTTGTTAATACAATTAAAAATATTTCAGCCCAAACTATTGTTGTAGTTTTTAGCAATTGTTAAATCATTATATTTTAAGAATTATTTGCATATTGTTTTATAGTTACAGCTATAATTTACCACAATTACATAGACTTAATTCGAAATAAATGAAACAGAGACTGAAAAGATAATAGAAACGATCACTGAAATGAAGTGTTGCTTCTTTAAAAAGAAACAAAAGTGACAAGTCTCTAGTTAGACTCACCAGGAAGAAAAAGAGAGGGCTCAATAAGTAAAATCAGAAATGAAAGAGATGTTACAACTGATACCACAGACATACAAAGGATCATAAGCAGCTACTATGAATAATTGCATACCAACAGATTGAACAACCTAGAGGATATGGGTAAATTCCTAGAAACATAAACCCAACCAAGACTGAATCATAGTGAAATAGAAAATGGGGCCAAAATGATTACTAGAAAGGAGATTGAATTAATAATCAAAAAATGATAAAAACCTCATAATAAACAAAAGTATAGGACCAAATGGCTTCACTAATGAGTTCTTAAATTCTTCCAAAAAAATAGGAGCGGGAACTCTTCCAAACTCAGTTTATGAGGCTAGCGTTGTTGTTTAATCACTCAGTTGTGTTCAACTCTTTGAACCCCGTGGACTGTAGCCCGCCAGGCTCCTCTGTCCATGGGGATTTCCAGACGAGAATATTGGAGCAGGTTACCACTTCCTTCTTCAGGGGATCTTCCCAACCCAGGGATCAAATCCATGTCTCCTACAAGCCTCCTGCATTGCAGGCAGATTCTTTACCTCTGAGCCACTGGTGAAGCCAGTGGTTCTTGATTAAATAAAAAAAAAAAATCTTAATTAAAAAAAAAAAACAAAAACACAGGTGAGGACTCTAGAAATAAAAGAAAATATCCAATATCCCTGACAAACACGGATGCAAAACAATCCTCAACAAATTATTGGCAAGTCAAATTCAACAACACATTGAAAGGACCATGTGCCATGATCAAGTAGAATTTACTCCCAGGGATGCAAGAACATCGACATTCACAAATTAGTCAGTTTGAGTACTTTTTAAATGAAGTGTATATGGTTGGTATACTTTCTAAGTACTTTCATATTTCAAAATCCACAAGATTGCCTCAGAAATGATATGTTAAGAGAATGTAGAATTGTGTTTTCAATTCAAAACACCTTTCATTATTACAAAGGCAGTATATGTACAGTGTAGAAAATTAGAAAATATAGATAAGTAAAATAAAATGAAATCACTTTTTTCACTCTATGTCTTCCCAGATTGTTTGCTATACAGATACATGTATGGGTTTGTTTATCAAAGTATCAATAAAATCGTGCTTTCCACATTGCTTTGTAACATGCTTTTATTCCATGAAGGAGTATCCACATTTTCACAGCATTACATTATAATGTCATCTAGTGCCCAAACTGTACTCAAGTTTCCTAATTGTCCTTTACAGATGGATTGCCCAAACAAGATGCAATCCAAATGGTTATTCCCTTAAATTATTTCTAAACTGGATTGCGATGGTAAGATAGTATCACTGACTCAATGGACATGAGTTTGAGCAAACTCCGGGAGATAGTAGAGGACAGAGGCGCCTGGCGTGTTGCAATCTATGAGGTCACAAAGAGTCAGACATGACTCAGCAACTGAATGACAGCAGCTATGTAGAAGAGACTGCTTTTCATAAGGGTAGGTGGTTGAATGGACGGGGACAAATGCCATATCTTATGGATGTGTCTGCTCATTTCTTTAGGTATCATTATCGAGGCATTACCTTCCTCCAAATTTCTGTAAGTATATCTGCTGAGTTCCTTTAGTGTTACAGAAGAAAATTCAGATAGCGATTTGTTTCCCCACCTGCATTTCTTCTGTTTCCTAACTTATTTTGTCTAATCTTGAAGTTTAAAAATGTCATGAGGTTCTCTCTCTATTCAGTAAATTATGACCATATTCAGTGAATGCTTTCATCTAAAAGGTAAAGTTTTTTGGGTTTTTTTTTTTTTTTTTGAGCTCAAAGACTTTTCCTTTTCTTTCTTTCTCTCTTTCTTGCTTCCTTCCTTTCTGAGAGTGTGTGTGTGTGTGTGTGTGTGTGTCTATGCCATTTCCTGCTTGAATTGCTAGCATATGTTATTTGACTCTCCTGAATTTAACTCCTAAACTTGTCTCTTTATGGTCCTCTCAATAATTTTCAGCTCTTTATTCCTTGCATAGGAAACTTTTATTACTCTTAGACTTGGGAATAAACTCTAGAATGAGATTTTCAGTCTTAGCACACTACCAGAGGCACCAGGCTTTATCAACTCCACCCAGCACACACTGAGCTCTTTCCCTTGGTGAGGGTCTGTTTTACACACCTTACAAGGGCCGCCTCAGTGGATCTTCACTCAGAACTCTTAGGTTGGGATCATGATTTACTCCATTTCTCAGATGATAAAACTGAGACACCAAGTAGAAACAACTTGCCCCAGCACATGGATAATTAGCAGTCAGACTGGAATCCAGTTCCAATCTCCGTGTGAGGGCTGTCTGGACTGCTAGGAACCCAAATGGACCCTGATTTTCCCACCTTTCAGCCCCTTGGCATCCCCTCCCCTGGTGAAAAGTGAACGTGAAAGTCACTCAGTCGTGTCCGACTCTTTGCGACCCTATGGACTATACAGTCCATGGAATTCTCCAGGCCAGAATACTGGGGTGGGTAGCCTAGCCGTTACCTTCTCCAGGGGATATGCCCAACCCAGGGATCAAACCCAGATGTCCCGCATTGCAGGTGGATTCTTTACCAGCTGAGACACCAGGGAAGCCAGACCCTACCAACCGCTTCCAGATAAGTCACACACTTGCCTGCAGCCATCTGTGGACAGGTCTTCCCCTGGGTCTGATGCTCTTTGCTCTATATTTCATAGAAATTTTCTCAAAATGTTGTATTACCACAGATTGCCTTTCCCAGTTTCCAGTATGAACTGTCTAATGGCAGCTAGTGAACTTGTGTGAGTGAGAGAGAAATAGTGACACAACCCATCCATTGAGTTTGTTTTCATAGAAATGGCAAAGGTTGGCCTAGGTCATCTTCAATCCCCACTCAATCACCAATAGCTTGATGGAGGGATTCCAGTGGGCCACAGTTGCTTTTCAACACATGTGTTGGTTCTGAGGCTAGGGCCATCTGCTCTGCCTTGTGAGCAGGCTAGCCAATCCAGACTTCATCATCCTTACCTCACACTGGGGACCACCGGTGCCCAGCAACTGACTTGGGTTATTCTCTTGTTCATTTGTTGATTTCTGCTTTCATTCATTTGGTAAGCATCCACTAAGCAACTATTCTGAACAGCTAGGGTTTCAAACCTATGTGCTTGGAGGGGCCAGGAAGAGAAGGTAAGAAAAAGCAGCAGTTCCTGTTTAAAGAATGAGAGCGCAGTGCCCCTTTAAAGAGGGAGGCTCCACTCTCTGCAGGAATGCACACTCAGTACTGCTTTATATTCCTCTTCCTTTCTTTTTTATTGTCACAAAAAAGACAGATTTCCAGCTTGATCTGAGATCTTTAATACTTTTTATTTTATATTGAGGTATTGCTGAGTTACAGTCTCGTGTTAGTATCAGGTATGCAGCAAAGTGATCCAGTTATAAGTATACATATATGCACTCTTTTAATCTGAAGTCTTTAAATGTCATTTATCAAATTGTTTGTTTTCTGATTGTCTCTCTCAAGGGCACCAGTTTATACCCACTGATGGTCAGGAAACCAGGAACCAGATACCACAATACGTGGAAGGACCCTACTCATCACTACTAACTCTAAGATAACACGGAAAGAAAAGTGTCTAAAGAGAGGTAGAGAGAACACATCATGGGAAAATATTCTCCACACTGCTGGCGATAAACCTACCCATGACCAACCCACCCGTGCAGGCTTGGCTCAGCTGTGTCCTGAGTTGGAAACCTGAGTTTGAAAACACAACATGTGAGACTTTGTGATTGTCATTAGAACGACATCACTATGGGACAGCCACACTCTTTCCCAAAACCAAAAAGCCCCTCTCAACAAACGGCGAAAGAAAATCATTGTTTACTTATGTGCCATTCTTCTTCATTTCTGATATTCTTTTAGACTACTGCCAAGTCAAAATGAAAAGTTATTCTGGTATAATAACTGTAGACTTTGATCTGAACTTACCAAAGCCATTGTGATGAATTTCAGAGCAAAACCATTTGAGTAACAACAAGTCATCAAATGAATGTGAGTCTTGACTTTAAAAAAAAAAAAAAAAAAGAAAACACTTTACCAATAAGTTGGTCTCAAGAGTGAAAATGAGCTTTGCCCCAGAAGTAAACACTTGTCACAAACACTCAAAATGACATTTTCTCTAGCACTCCTTTTTTCCTTAGGAGCATGGATTTCACACCTGGGAATGAATGCAATAGTGTCTCTGCCCTTTGATCATGACCTTGGCTTCGCACAGATAACCTTGGAATTGACCCCTTAATCTTACTACTCCAGGTCTGTAATTTTAAGAGGTCTTCCATGTTTCCTGGGGCAACACCTAAAATGCCTGCCATCCTAAACCCCCTGTGACTTGGAGTGGTTGCATAACTTGTCACACTCACTGGACCCTTTGAAGATTGAAAGGGGCATTGTTTAATCAGGAAAACAAGCATTAGCCTTGACTGTCCCAGGCCAGTTGTGCTGTATGGCCTTCCTATCTGAAGAAAAGTGGAAGTATCCATATGACGGAGACCTCTTCATAGGGAGGGACTTCTGAGGGTCCCTATGCAGGAAAAAGGGCAGCGACAGTTTGCATTAGTCACGGGTGAGCTGGTGGTAGCCTCCAGGACTCCCACTCCACAGAGAGCAGAGTAATTGCAAAGGAATGGAGACTGGGGTTGGGGTCCCAACGCAAGGGGGTACTCTCTTCAGACTCCTGACGTTCTTCTCTTCCTAAAGTTTCCCTACAGGGTGAACCCACTTGCACAGCAGCATCTATGATCTCCGTCTCTCTGTGTCTGTGTCTGTCTCGCTCTCACAGGCACTTTTTAACAATAACACAACAAAGTACAGACTGTACCTTGAAGTTTCTGTGTCAACTAATGATATAGGCAAGGAGATGGCTGGGGAATTCTTAACCAGCTAAGAAAATGACAGGTCTCTATGTGGGCCACACTCCTGAGAACCCTGGCTAGGAATGTCTGGCCCCACTTTGCATATTTCCTTTTGATTCTAAGCATTTCCAATGTTCAGCTATGGATAGAACAGGAATACTATTATTCACACCATAACAGATGCTAAGAGTATTGGCTATCATGCATTAAACACCTTTCTGGACAAGCATTATACTCGGCATTTATACTTATAACACTCTCCAATCCTTACAATCTTTTAAAAAAAAATATTTATCTCTTTCTTACAGATGAGAACACTGAGGCTCAGAGAGGTTAACTGTCTTGCTCAAGGTCACACAGCTGGCCTCAGAGCTGGTGTTGACTTCCCCCAGAATCTGCCAAAAGGTGATAAATCCTAAGCCATATCTCATAGGCATATACGTCATTATTATTACTCCAATGAAGAAAATAAATACAACAAAAAAATAAATAAAAAATAAATTTGTGTTTTAAGCAGTCTTTCAAATCACTATTACTAATGGTCAAAGTTTACTAATGGCTAGTAAATAGGATAATGTCATTCTCTCTCTCTCTCCAAACACTGGGGAACAAGGTGGCAAAAATGAGTGTACCCCAAAAACAAAAGTATTTGAATGCTGCCATGACATGAGTGGGCTGGGCTCTTACAAATGTCCCCCCAAGACACCACTGGCTACTTGTAAAGATAAGAGATATCGCATAGGAAACAATAGTTGAGGCACATTTAAATTGGGATAATAAGGAGAAACGTGTCCACTGCGTGTTTTGGCAGGTTTGCAAGATTCAAGCGCCCTGCTCAGACCCTCTGCTCACACACTGTACCTGAGGGCTGGCCAAGTGTTTGGGTCACAACCTCTGAGCCCCTAAAAGGAACACATCCCCAAGCATCAGCCGCTGGAAAGAACCAGTGCCTACAAGAACCTGGGTGAGCATTCTCAGCAGGATTTCCTGTTCCCTCTCCCTTCTTCTCTCTGAACCAGGGCTTCTACAGGTTGAATGTTTATGGTCGATGCTTTCTACCCAAAGTGCTCCCACCATTTAAAAATGCACGCGGTGGCTTGAAAGACCAGGGACGATAAACACAAGGCCAAAATGACTGATCCCTGGCGAGAGTCAACGCGGATGTTCCATCCTTCCGTTTCTGAGCACAAAGGGTGCTTAAAACTTTAATGAATTGAACTCTATGAGTAAGGGATGTTAATCATTTTAATTACCCAGCAGCTTGAAATCAGATATAACAGTCCAATAATGTATCTTTAAATGAATACAACCCTGCCCTATAAAAAATCCCTTCCAAACCCATTCTAATAATTTCTATTTATCTTTTCTGACGTTAACTGTTATCCAGCCCAGCCGGCCAACAGACAGCCTTCCCCTCGCATTTGGTTTAAACGCAACGCCGTCTAGTTTTTCAATATCATTAGCGTCCCCCTGGTGGGCAGAGAGCAAGGCGGTGGCACTGGTCACACTTCACTGCTTTATCTCAGATGACAAAGAGGGATGATGCGCTTCAGTCCAGGCCAGCCCGGCCAGGGGAAGGTGGCCGCAGAGATCTCCCCCTGCTGCCAAGAAACACCGAAGGGCCCCTCCATGTGACTTGCTAACAGCATGAAGGGGCAGACAAATAGATTTTCCTCTATATTTATAACCAGCATCATTCTTCCTTCCAGGGCGTTCAGTGCAGGTAGCTGTTTTATATGAAATGAACAATCTTTATAGACGTACCAGAGCCATAACAAGCCTGATTTTCAGCGAAGCTGAGGTATATAACTCTTACCGAATTGTCAGGCTACTTGCTCAACAAATCAAGCCTAACTTATGATGTTTGCAGTGTAATTTTTATTCCTGTTTGACTAGCCAACTACCCGGTGGTAATAGGATGTTAGGAAAGGGCAGTGGCGATGTTTGTGCATGCTGTGATTGATAGACCAGCTCGGCATTTTTCATTTATATCTCCCGATTCCAAATCAGTTAAGTTTAGGAAAAATGAAACAAAGTGGCAAGAAAAATGTTTGCAGATTGCAGACCGGCGCTCCCGCAGATCTGAGTTCAGCCCACATCTGCGGGGACCGTCTGGAAACATTAAGATATCTAAATGGAAATCAATACTATATGTGCCAAGCATTTACTACCAGGAACAAGCATCAAGAGACTTGAGCTAATCAGACTTCCAGCCTGTGCCTCCGCCATAGACTCAACCCCAGGGGTGTCCTAATTGCCCGACTAATCATAGAAGAGTTAAATTTATAACCGAGAAAGACATCTTGTTTTTCTTACCAGTCATCATTTAGGAGCGGGAAGGTTCACCTGTGAGGTGGGTGCCAGATGTATGGTGGGAGCCCCCATGCACGGGAGGATGGCTCCTCACCTGTCAGAGGAGAGGGAAGATGGATTTACCATCAGCCGTAAAACCAGCCAGCATCACTTAAGCTCAGGGTGGGAGAGACCTGCACCAGCTCACACGAGCTGCAGGTTTTCTCACTTACAGCCTCTCCACTTAACCCCATGTTCTGGAACATGAAAAGAGAGGTTCGAGCAACTGCAAGCCCCCTGCACGCTTTGATCCCCACTCTGTTTTTTTGCCTTTTTTTTTTTAACTCTAAAAAACAGTGCAGGAAAGCAAATACCATCAGCGATGTTAAAAATACACGCCTCTGTTTTCCCCCGAGTCCCACTCTCGGCTTTTGTCCTTCGCAACCTCTGGAGGAGCTAATAGCGCTTGGCGACGTGTATCTCCCTAATATACTGTACAAACAAGTCACCGAGATTATTCACACTCCAACAAACTACCAAGTCACACAATAGCTATTGGACGAGCCCGCACTATACTGCTGAAAAACCATAATGTATCAGGGGACTGGATTCCTAATATTTGCATTCTAGATGCCAACTGTGAGCATATTTTGTACTATTTTCAACAAATTACACCAAAATATGCAAAATGTTTATAAGGCTCCATCTTCTATTTTTGGCTCCGGTATATTTGCAACTTAATAGTCCTTCAGAGATTTGTTTGTCTCCTCAGGAAAAATAGGAAAGTAGAAAATGCAAAAAAAAAGAGAAAAAAGAAATGAAGATGTGTTGTTTGTGCAACAAGTCGAGTTCTGCAAGTTTTTAGTTTAAGAGCAGAGCTAGCTGTCCCACAGGACCTTCTTCAACAAGAAATTTAATAATATTATTTGGAGTCTTTGTGCCCTGGTTTTCAGATGTATTTTTACTGCATGGGTCTTAAAACAACCATTGTCAAATGCTGTATTCTCTTCTCGCCAGTCTAAATGGTTTCTTAGCACAATTCTAGGAGCATCACAAGGTTATGATCAGTGAAAGCGTGTGCCTTGCATCCTGCGGCCTCCCAAGGCTGTTTCACCCTCACCAGGAAAGGTTTGTCAGGTCTCTTCCTGGAAAAGATGTCTCTGGTCTTTGCAATGTGAACACTGACAGCCTCTTGCCTTCTCTGCCACGGTCACTGTTTCCATGCTCACACAACCGGGCACAAGAATGCACTTTTCTTGTCTCCAGCCCTGACCACGCTATGTCTATGTAGCATTAGGTTGATGCGCCAGGGCAGAAGCCAGGATGCAGGTGCTGAAAATAAATCTGGGTCGGGAAGGGCAACGGTTTCCAGCTGCTGGATTAGAAAACTAAGTCCGAAAGTTTCAACTGAGCTTCTCTGTTGGAAAAGCTGTGTGAAGTAGAAAGAGAGAAGGGGGAGGGAGGGAGGCAGGAAGAAAACGAGGGAGGGATAAAGGGGAAAGAGGGGGAGGGTAGGATGGGGAAAGAAAGAAGGAAGGAAAGAAAGAAAGGAATATCTAATATTTCTAGGAATTGGGCCTCATGCCCTTGTTCTCTAGCTGGACCAACCTTTCCTAAGAAGACTGCAGCTTCGGCCAAATTCATTCCTTAGCCAAAACTCATAAAGTCAGAGGAAGAGATATTTAAATGAATAAATCCATATTCTTTGCCAGCCCTTCCCTAATTAAATGGGAAAAAATGTATTATATAATGCGTCCCAAGTCTATGTACTCATAGTGGGCCCTCAAAATGTGTTTGTAGGTTGGATAAGTTGATGATACATGGGTGAATGGGTAGGGAAGACAGTTCAGTTGTCCACAGACTCCAGAAGAGGTAAAGCGACATCCTTCAAATGCAGAGACAGAGGAGAAAGTGATGCTCCAAACATGCCAGGTGGCAAGCTGGCCAGCCCACAAGCTGGCCAGCCCACCCATCAGAACGCTGGGCTGCTTGGCACTAAGGACTGGGTCAGAGGTCAGAGGCAGCCAGACCCTAATCTGCCTGGAGGACAAAGGCTCCCGATCCCTGGACAGAACGAGTCCACATATATTCATCAGCCAGATGGAGCCAGCTAAGAGAGCAGGCTTGACAGGTTCAGGCCTAACTCAGGATGCCAAGACTTCTCCACCCTAAATCCCCTCTGTAGTCCTCCCCTGATTAACTCTGTGGCCAGGTCCCTTATACATAGGGGCCATCATGCAGGAGCCTGGGTGGTGGAGAAAGTTCCTGAGTCTCTGCAGAGGGAAGCCTGCTGGAGGAAGAGGAGCAATGCAGGGCCACCAGCACAGAAAATTTGATGGGGCTGGAGAGCCCCGAGAACCAAGCAGCAACAGAACTCCTGCTATGGACGGTTCACCACATGCCAGACACCAGTCTTGTTGCTGTGCATGTGTGAACTCAGTTTAACCTTCACCATCACCCTGTGAAGGGAGGCTCCACGTTTATCCCGCAAGGGAGTGAAGTATAATAATTTGGCCAGAATCTCAGAGCTGAGAGCAGTTGGCAGGGAGTCCATGCCGTGCTAACTACCTAATTAGTGCTCTGTCACTGAAGAGGGTGTCTGGGCACCCAGGGATGAAGACCATTACAAGGAGATAAGAGGACAGAGGGTGGGCCCAAGACGCGAATCGGACCACCTGTATATTGTGTATAGAATAGTGATGATGATTATAAAATAAATCCATGCCCATCAACAAGCTTAAAAATGGACGCCCAACCTGAGCAGTGCTTCATTAGTGAGTTTCATGAAGTGTGTGCCTGCTAAGTCGCTTCAGTTGTGTCCGACTCTTCGTGACCCCAAGGACTTTAACCCACCAGGCTCCTTCATCCATGGGATTCTCCAGGCAGTATACTGGAGTGGGTTGCCATGCCCTCCTCCAGGGCATTTTCCCCACCCAAGGGATTGAACCCGAGTCTCTTATGTCTCCTGCACTTGCGGGCAGGTTCTTTACCACTAGCGCCACCTGGGAAGACCAAGCTTCATGGAGACAAAGGCTCAAATGCAAATGCAGTTAAAGTGGTTATAAGGTAAACATCGGGGGGCGTTTGACAGTGTAATTCGCTGGACTTCAGCCCCCAGTCGGACACGGGAAAGTCATTGCAGTCAATGACCAAGGCTTCAGCTCCTTTTCTCCAATATTCAACAGCCCTGTGATCACGCTGTCATCCCACAGTTAGAAAAACAGCAGGACAGGCACCACCAGAGCCCGCTGCCCGGCAGGCGGGCCCTCCTCATGGACCAGCTGTGCCCCTCGAACACCGTCACTGGCCCCAGCAGAGTGGAACCTCCTTGCCCCCACTTCCCACAAGACACAGGGAGTATTTGTCAAGTGGCCCCTCCCTTGTCTCTGGCTCCGGAGGGAAGGGGCAAGGGAGCAGGGGACAGAGAGGGAGGGCCGAGTCCGGAAGAGGACATGGCTTGTTGAATCCTAATAAATCACAGCGGCCCTGGGAGGTGGAAGCAACAGGGGACGGCAGGCTAGCCGAGTTGCACATTGACCCAAGGCAGAGCTCGCAGAGAAATGATGTCCTGTGCGGCAGACTCCTGGAGAGATGGTCTGCATTTCTTCTGACAAATTAGAAGTGCCCTGAATGCAACCATTCCTCAGAAAATAGGCCTCATGTAGCAACACGCAAGCTGCCATTATCCCACTGCATAAAAAGACCATTTAAGCGGGGCAGCCTTTAGAACACTGGCCCGCTGGAGGCAGCATTTCTGAAAAATTACGCCCTCGACTGCCACCTAAACCAGTCGCTACCCAAGGGAGAAGCCTCATTTACAACCCAGAAGACTGAGCAGGCTTTCATCAGAGAAAAGGCCTTGTTTTTCTTTGGTTTCTGTGAGTTTCCTGTGGCCCTGGAGTCCCCAGTCCGTGATCTCACCCCACCTCTGATGCCAAGTCGGGAATTACAGCGTGGGTACCACCTGCTCCACCCTACCCTGTGTTATCTCGCCCTGTTGGGGCAGCCAGAGCCCTAACCACCCTCACTGAATACCAGACCGATTGCAAAGCGGATCCAGTGACAACCAGGCTCCAAACCCGCAACAATCCATCGGCACAAAGAGTTCGTGTTTGAAAACTTTACACACAAAGATTACAACCTGTCATTCTGTTCTCCAGAGACGCACTACCTTTTGCAAAACTGTCTCTAATGAGATCTACAAATCTATGTTGAAGACAGCTGACTTTATTGTGTTTGTAAAGAGGAAAATGTTTTAAATAGGTTACGGCTCCCGGGACTGATAGCCCCACCGTGAGGGTAAGGTCATTTTGGAAATGTTAATAAAAGTTTTCATAAAATATGACGGCACTCAAAGAGTAATGTTTGAATGTAAAAATAACTATAAAAGTATCATTTCTACCAGGGTACACACGCAGTTTTTCTGTGTCAAGACATTTGCCCAATTCCTCATTTAATAGAGGTTACAGCTTTTCCAGCTGTTTTGACAGCCATGCTGGGATTCGACCCTTATTTGTCAGGGCTGCAACAGCCTTTCCCAGGCCTCCCCGTTATATTAGAAATCATCTTGTGAAACAAAGTCTTGCACGGCCCTGACCACTAGGCTAACAGATTAGCTCTCAACCTGGGGTTGACTCACCCCGCTGTGGGCAGGGTCCCTTCACACATTGGAAGAAAGAGAAATGAATGAGGAGGGGAACTCTGGGGGACGCCAGAGAGTTCCTGGGCTAGTCTGTGGGGAACATGCCAAATGGGAAGTATTCAGGTATTTCCTATTCAATGAGTTCCTTGGTTGTTGTGGTTTTTTTTTTTAATTTTTATTCGGTTATAGTTGATTTACAAGGTTGCATTAATCTCAGGTATACAAGAAAGTGATTCAGATATACATATATCTTTTTCAAGTTCTTTTCCTATATAGCTTATTACAGAATATCGAGTAGAATTCCCTGTGTTACACAGTAGGTCCGTGTGTGTGTGTGTGTGTGTGTGTGTGTTCAGTCACTCAGTCATGTCTGACTCTTTGTGACCCCATGGACTGTAGCCCACCAGGCTCCCTTGAGCATGAAATTTTTCAGGCAAGAATACTGGAGTGGGTTGCCATGTCCTACTCCAAGGTCCTTGTTCGTTATCTATTTTATATGTAGTAGTGTATATATGTAAATCCGGATCTCTTAATTTATCACTCCCCCCCCCACAACATTTCCCCTTTGGTAACCATAAGTTTGATTGCAAGATCTATGAGTCTGTTTCTATTTTATTTAAAAAAAAAATCACTTGTATCATTTTTTGAATTCCACATATAAGCAATAGCATATGATATCTGTCTTTCTCTGACTTACTTCACTTAGTATGATAATCACTTAAGTCCATCCATGTTGCTACAAGTGGCATTATTTGGTGCTTTTTATTGCTGAGTAATATTCCACATCTTCTTTATCCACTCCTCTGTCAATGGACATTTGGGTTACTTCCATGACTTGGCTATTGTAAATAGTGCTGCAATGAACATTGGGGTGCATGTAAGTTTCTGAATTAGGGTTTCCTATGGATATATGCCCAGGAGTAGAATTGTTGTTAATCAGCCCAAAAGTAATGTCCCAGAAGAATTTTCCAAGTAATGGGGTAACTAATGAGACCAATTTATCCTATTTGTTTGGCAGATCCCATTGGCTTAAGTCAACTTTGATGGCTCTATTAGGGCAACTGGCACAGGTGGGGTCCTCAGGACTCCACGTGTGAGAACCAAACTTCCTGCAGAGGCTCAGTGAAGAAGGTAAGGGACAACTAAGAAGCCCTGGGGTCTGGGATCATAGACTCGGACAAGGAGCAGAAAGACCAGACTCTGACCTACACGGTATGTCCGCTACATCACCTTCTCAGTACTCTCCAGACTTTCCCCTAAGAATACCTGAAGCACATCACTGCCATGGACTGCAGGGGGCATACTCCAACCCTCTCCAGCCTCTCCCTACCCTTCTACACAGCCAGGGAATGTTCATCCGGGACCCGGGAGATCTGCTTGCCTGCCCGTCTAGATCTATAGTTTGATATACACTGCAGACCTTCAGGAATTGGTCCTCCCCAAAGAGTGGCTCTAGCCAAGCAAAACCTATTGCTGCGAGTTCTAGAACCTATTTTGAAGTTTTAGAAAGCACTGCTTTTTCATCTTTTGGTTTTGTGCTGGCAAGCTCTCTGGAATCAGGGTGATAGGATGCCTGAGCTTGATGGAGGGCTGGCAGGGGCCAAGAGTAAAGAAAGGAAAGGTAGAAATAAATTTGGTTAAAGCTGCAGAATTTCATCCCATGATTCTCCCTTACTCTAGATGGGAGCCCACTGGCTCCATTCACAACTTGATTCAACGCCTCTTCCCCAGAGGGGGTTTCATCTGATCATCTGAAGGAGAACAGCCCCATCGATCTCTAGCCTTCCCTTTACTCTGCTGTATTTTTCATCTTAACATCTGTTTCTCTGAGATATTACAGCATGGACTTGTTTGTTTATTATTTTTTGCCCTACCCCAAGCATTGGAATGGAAGCTCAATGAGAGAAAGGCTTTGGTCATTCACTGCAGGTTCTCAGTGCGTACGTGCGAGCTCAGTTGCTCAGTCATGTCCAGCTCTTTGAGACTCCATGAACTATAGTCCGCCAGGCTTCTCTGTCCATGGAATTCTCCAGGCAAGAATATTGGAGTGGGTTTCCATTCCCACCTCCAGTGAATCTTCTCAACCCAGGGATCAAACCCACATCTCTTGTGTCTCCTGCTTTGGCAGGCAGATTCTTCACCACTGTGCCACTTGGGAAGCCCATACCTGGAACAACTGCCTAGCAGTGGTTCTAATAATACCTGTGACTCAATAAGTGAATGAACGGACCTTGTGAACAGGAAACTGTCAACTCCCAGGCTCTCACAAGGCAGAGAGGTTACTCAAAGCTGCTTGTCACCAAAGGATGCCCCCTGCAACCCTGGGTCCGGTGGAAAGAATCCAAACTCAGAACTTACTTGCAAACACAGCCGTGTTTGTGACATGGCCACGTGTAGCCAATCCAACATCCTGTGGAGGCAGCTTTTCGCAGTCTATCAAATGCCAGAGTCAAACCTGATTTGAAAAACAAACCAGTCTAAAGAGATGTTGAAGGGAATAGGGAACGGAGTGAAAACCCCAGAGCAGCAGTGAGCTCACTTTAACCGGATGTTTAATCAGAGGCGGGTGCACTCTATCAGGGATGCTTCAGAAGGAATTCCAAAATGAGTGGGAGCTCAGAGATTAGAATCTAAGATTGCTCATGACTTTCCAATGTTACGGTCTGTGGCAGACAGAATAATGACCTCCAAAAATGTCCACAGCAGAAGCCCAGAACCTGTGAAGACACTACCTTACATGGTAAAAAGGACTTTGCCGTTAAGGATAAGGATACGCATCTTGGAGATGTGGACTCAGCTGGAGAAAGCAGCTCATTAGTTCCTCTGCAGGAAGTGATCCTAGTGTTTCTTGTCTCAGGATAAGGCCTTACTTAAGGAGAAGACAATATTAGAAAAATTAGCCAATTTCCAGGCCACAATTATATGTGAGATGTATTCCTATCTGAACCCCCACCCAAGAAGCTTCAACCTGTCCATTTTGGAACCACAGCAAATAGTCCAATATGTTAAATTGAAAAAGGAATAACTTACTTACCCTGTGATTCATTCTAATTGAATACCATCGATTAGATGGTGCTCAGTCGCTTCAGTCGTGTCTGACTCTTTGAGACCCCATGAACTGTAGTCCTCCAGGCTCCTCTGTCCATAGGATTCTCCAGGCAGGAATACTAGAGTGGGTGGCGATGCCCTCCTCCAGGGGATCTTCCCAACCCAGGGATTAAAAACTGTGCCTCCTGTGTTTCCTGCATTGCAGGCGAATTCTTTACTACTGAGCCACTGTGGAAGCCCATGTCCTTATTCTATTTAATACCATTCATAGGCCCCACACATTGGGAAATGCTAGGCTACTTCATCAAACTCTGCAGCCTCCCCAAACTGAGACACAAATCAGATTCCGCTCTCCCCTCCTCCTCGTCCACATTTCCAACTTCTGTGTATGTTCACCCTCCCTGCTTCCAAGCAAAGTGACCTGGCATGTGGGAGCCAGGTAAAAAATAACATCTTGACCCAGGTCCACTTGACGAATTTCCAAGTACCCAAAATGTACAAGTGAAACGGACATCGTTGGTAGTTGGTAAATCTCTAAGTTGGTTCCTGGGGCCTTCGAGTGAGAACCATTACAGTGCTGAAGACCAAATGGAAGTCCCTAAAACTGATCCTGCATCAGTCAACAGAGCCGATGTGTCTATGATAAAAGGGTGGTGGCCTCTGTCATATCTCATTTGATTCATCAGACTGAATGCCACAAGAATCAGACAGATTCTGAAGGATAACAATGGCCAATCTTGGCACAGGACATGCACTCCAGAGGGTAAAAGATAAACCCTAGGAAAAGTCAGAGATCCATAGGGCTTCCTAGGTAGCTCAGTGGTAAAAAAAAATCTGCCTGCAACGCAGGAGACCCAGGTTCGATCCCTGGGTCAGGAAGATCCCCTGGAGAAGGAAATGTCAGCCCATTCCAATATTCTTGCCTGGAAAATTCCATGGGCAGAGGAGCCTGCTGGGCTACAGTCTATGGGGTTGCAAAGAGTTGGACATGACTGATCGACTGAGCACACAGACATACACCAAATCAACGAAGATTGCAAGGGTCCAGTGACCAAAGGCACACCAGAACATCGCATCCAAATTAGAGGGTAGATTATTGCAGCTCACGTTCCTTGCAAATAGAAAGTGAATGCTCTGTCAGTGTACCTCCATCCTGGGGTTCTAGTATGACTGAGTGACTAACACTTTCACTTTCAGGATTCTAGAGGCAGTTATTCCACGTTTCAGAATATTACTCCAATCCATTTGCCGAGCAACAAGAAAGTCTTCCAACTCTGAGAGGGGTGCAGATCAGGAAAGGGCTCTGCAGTAAGTTCAGGATTCATGACCTGGTAGACAGAGCTTCTTAGAGACAGATGAGGTGGGGAGAGACTATGCAGAGTTTAAGCAGTAAGGAATTACACAGCACATGAAAACCACCCCTACCAGCAAAAATGACAACTCATGGGATTCTCCTGGGCCCTGGTAGTACAGAGTGCTTGCCTACAGAATATCAAATGATCATGCAGTCAGAGCTACCCATCATAAATTGGGTTTTGTTAGGCCTAGTCATAAGATCAGGAGCAATACACTGTAAGACGGATGAATCTCATGCAAGGTTGACATAAGAAGGGCCAGGGGGCCCAGGTACGCTGCATGGGTTGGTAGTCCAGAACCTGTGTCATCCACCAGTACTGCACCAGTACCTTGCCCTCAGCTAACACTTGTAGTACCATAGGTGCCCTTATGACCAGCTGATAGAGAAGGACAGAGGTTGAGCTCAGTTCTCAGATCAGTATGTGAAAATAAACTTCAAAGAGACCACCAATGGACACTTCTTTGGTGGTGCAGTGGTTAAGACTATGCACTTCCAATGCAAGGAGCATGGATTTGGTCTCTGGTCAGGGATCTAAGATCCCAAATACTGCACAGTGCGGCCAAAAAAAGAGAGAGAGAAATAGAGGACCACTGCACTAGGACCCCACGTAGGGATACCCTTGAAAGACAACAAGGAGGGAAAAATCTTCCCAATAACCTGACCAGGCAGTAAACCTGAAAATTGTATGGAAATTCTCTGTAAGGAAAAAGAAGTGGTTCAGTGGTAAAGAATCTGCCTGCCAATTCAGGAGACCTGAGTTCAATTCCTGGCCTGGGAAGATTCCCTGAAGAAGGAAATGGCAACCCACTCCAGTATTCTTGCCTAGAGAATCCCATGGACAGAGGAGCCTGACGAGCTATAGTCCATGGGGTTGCAAAAAGAGTCAGATACGATTTAGCAAGTAAACAACAACATAAGAATATGTATCAAATACTGGGCAGTGGAAATTGTTTGGCTAGTTTTTCAAGAGCCAGGAAGGAGAATAATTGGAATACTAGAGATGGAATTCTGGGAAAGAAGCATATAGATGAATCTATTGGAGGACACAAAGTATGATGATCTTTGTATCAGGTGACAATGTCCACCAGGAAACACAGAAGAAACTCTAAACAAGTAGAATGAATGATTCAGCCACATAATCAGCAGATTCTGTCCTTGGCTGGGACAATGGCCTCATGGATGGAGTTACAGACATGGTAGCACAAAGATTATTCAAGGATCCAATATCATGGGATCCTATTTCTCTAAGACATTAATCTAGCTACTATGACTGCCAAATGTCCAACATGCCCGCAACGGAGACCAGCACTGCGTCCCTAGCATGACTTCATATCCCAAGAAGAGTAGTCATCCACTTGGTAACAACTTGATTACATTGAACTCCCTCCACCTTGGAAAAGGTAATGATTCAACTCAAAAGGAATTGATGCAGATTCTTGACATGAGTGTGCCTTTCCTGCCTGAGTTTGATTTTAGTTAGCACTAGGTCCAAGGGTTTACACACAAACTGGATTCCACATAATGCTGTATTGTAACAAGGAACCCACTTTATAACACAGAAGGTGTGATGGTGGGAGTGTGACCGTGAAGGTCCCTCTTTTTATCACTCCCCACACCACCTAGGAAGCTTCCAGCTTGATAGAGCAATAGAATGATCCTTTGAAAATACAGTCCAGACACCAACTTAGAGATGATATTCTGAAAAATCAGGATATCTTCTTCAGGATTCAGTATACATTCCAAAGCAATGAAAATTACATGATTGTTCCCCCAATGAGTGGATGACATAGGGTCGGGAACCAGATGTGGAACCACTTAGCATCCTTCCCAGAGATCCATTTGAGGAGTTCGTGCTGGCTATTCTTATGAATCCATAGGTCCTAATTCCCAGACCAGGAACTCTTCTACCAGGAGACTTGACAAGAGTCCCATTACAGTTTTAGCTACAGCTATCACCTATTCATCTAGGATTCCTATGACAAAGAGTCTAGCATGAACATAAAGGAGGAGATAGAGCTGCTGTTATACAGCGCAGGCAGCCAGCTGATTTACCGACAGATCTCCTGTCACTAGAGCATTGACTTTGAAAACATGGATGAATGCAGCAGCCATGGCTGGAGAAGGGCATGATGACCAGAGGGCCATTCCTTTTAGAGATGAGGATTTGATCCTTGCACCAGCTGAGTCACTCAGACCAAGAGAAATGCTAAGCAAAGATAAGAACAATGGCTAGTAGATGACAGAGATGATGCATGAGAGATGTGGCTGGAGACCAGCTTCAGTGGTGGGGACTATAGTTTGTACCACTAACTCTTCTCTTATGTCCCTCCTGGAAAGAAGACCGACCAGGACCCTGCAAAAGCTGTTCACAAAGCTTATTATATGAAACAAGTAGATCCATGCTGTGCGAGGGCTGGAGTGCCCTGGGCTATGTGAACTACTCACCCCAGCTCCCAGGGCTTCCCAGGTGGCGCTAGTGGTAAAGAATCTGCCTGCCAGTGCAGGAGATGCAAGTGACACGGGTTCAGTCCTTGGGTTGGGAAGATCCCCTGGAGGAGGGCATGGCAACCCACTCCAGTATTCTTGCCTGGAGAATCCCATAGACAGAGCAGACTGGCAGGCTAGAGTCCACGGGGCTACACAGAGTCGGACACGACTGAGCACCACACCAAACCAAACTGTCCTTGGATGGAAACAGCAGCCTTATCCAAGATCATAATAGCACCTCAGGGAAAGCCCAATCCAATGACTGGGTAAGGAGATGGAGGGGAGGGGTAGAAGGCCTCAACATGCGATATTTCTGCAGAGCCACCCCAGCTCCAGAAAGCTCCATAGCATTTGCTGAGGTCTCTGATGCAACTTCATACAGTTCAACTTCTTTTCCTACCAAATCTTGAGCTCCTTACTCTTTTTGGGTGCTACCCTTCAGAGCATCCCCCCAGTGTTCATTCTGCACTCAAAGCTCTGAGAATCTGTTTCCTGGGAAACTTGGCTTATGACAAATGCTTCTTTAAAAGACAGATCTGGGGACTTCCCTGGTGGTCCAGTGGTTAAGAATCCACCTACCAATGCAGGGGGACATGGGTTCCGTCTCTGGTCCAGAAAGATTCCATCTGCCACGGGGCAGCTAGGCCAGCGCACCACAACTGTTGAGCCAAGGTGCAACAACTGCAGAAGCCCATGCGCCCTAGAGCGCTTGCTCCACAAGAGAAGCCGCTGCAATGAGAAGCCCCCATGCTGCAACTAGAGAAAGCTTGTGCAGCAACAAATACCCAGCACGGTTATAAATAAATAAACAAAGGATACCTCTGTTTGTGTTACCACATGTACACACACATACCTAAAGTCTTCTTCCTTCATGTTCCTCTGAAGACAAAGACCAAATGTCTTACGCTGGCCGATGAGATCCTGTTTGACCTGGCACCTGTCAATCAATTTCTGCAGATCCCCTGCACACACGTCTCCCTTTCTCTCTCTCTCTGTTCCAGCCTTGCTGATCTTCCTTGCATTCCTTAGGTGTGAATGTGACTTCTCTTGCCCCAGAGTCTTTGCACATGCTGATTCGCCTACACAGAAAGGTCTTCTGTTCCATTCAGCCTCCAGACTCCACACCAATGTCTTCTTCAAAGAGGCCGTTGATCTTCCCCAGACTCGATCAGATTGTTGCTGTGTGTGATCGTCACACTATGCACTCTTTCTTTTTAACACTTCAGAGTTCAAGTGATCTATATTTGCGTCATTAATTAATGTTTACTTGGCTCACCATGACAGCTAGAGCACCTACCCCAACGCCTAACTTGTAGCTGACAATAGATATTTGTTAAATTAAGATGCTAATTCCTCCTTCCACTAGATTCAAAGCCCTCCATTAAAAAGTCTTTTTCCCTGTAGTGTGTTTTTTGTGGATATTTTCCTTTTCCAGTGACTTATGAGGTAGTCACAGGATCTACGATACAGCAAGCGCTCCCTACACAATACCTGCATTTATATCTTAGATTGTTACTACGTGTAAATTAGTTTTTGTTTTATTTTGTTTTCCCCCGGTTGACTGTGAGCTCCTTGAGAGAAGGAGTTCCCTCTTGTCTGAACTTCAAGCAAAGAGCTTGGCGAATGTTTATTGAATTAAATCCTCAGGAAGTGTGAATGTAAACATCTGGCTATTTTGAAATGTGGAGATGCTTCGGATTTTATTTCTTCCAGACAGTTTGTATCACACAGACTCACACACTGCTAACATAGGGTGTGAGAGGTCAGAGACTGCTGATCAGTTCATTTTTACTCTTCCTGTTTCCATGCCTAGAAAGCCGGAGTCTGAAGGAAATGTGCCCCTGGGGTTCACCACTCTACAAATTAGAAGTTTCAGAAAGGTCTCAGGTCCTATGGACACTGTCATTTGCCCTGGATCAGAGCTGACAGACCCCAAATGCTTCCTGGGCTGAGCTGAATGGGTGGAGGAGTGTCCCTGGTGTGTTAGTCCCAGACACCAACCTGCAGGACATGGGTTCAATGTTGCTGGACATCCTGATTTTATAAAAGAATCCAAGCCTGAATTTGTACCAAACCTTCCCAGTCCTATAGCTGTCTTCAGTTAAGAAAGAAAGAAAGAAAAAGAAAATAATAATTTTTTTAAAAAGGCATTGGGATATTCAAACAAATTATGCCTACTCAGGAGCCAAGTTCATGGGCTTTAGTTCGCTTTAGGTTGGAAATAAGCTAGCATAACCTCTTCAAACTCACCAGAAAAACCATCAGGGCCCCAGGAATGTCTGTGCCTCAGTTTCCCCATCTCTCAAATGTTCCAATTCTCCTATCCCAGGTGTCCTTCTGAACCCTGCTGTTTACCTTGCAATTCTCTCATCCCCAAACCATTTTCAGTTACAATTTGAAGCCAGCAAGCAGAAAGATATTTTTGGCAGAATTTCAATTTCTTTGGAGGGCTAATTACAAAAGACTGGGGGCAAAACAGGCACCAGGCTCTTTCACCTCTCATTACATTTATTTCATTTTATTACTAATTCTTTGTTCATATAATTCTCACCTTGGGATTTGTGTGTCTGTCTAGTTGCCCCAAGCCAGGGAACCCGCCTGAACTCCAGAAGCCTTGATGGCTTCCCAGGTGGTGCTAGTGGTAAAGAATCCACCTGCCAATGCAGGAGAGGCAAGAGACAAGAGACGTGGGTTCGATCCCTGGGTCAGGAAGATTCCCTGGAGGAGGACATGCAACACACTCCAGTATTTTTGCCTGGAGAATCCCATGGGCAGAGGAGCCTCGTGGGCTACAGTCCATGGGGTCACAAAGAGTTGGACACGACTGAAGCGACTTAGCATGCATGTGAGGTGACAGTCATTACCTTCAGAACAGATTCCTGAGTAGAGTGCTTCTCTAAGAGCATCCTGTCCAAGGTTGAAGCTGCAGAAGGAGAGTTCAGGGAGGTGCTCCTGCAAGCACAGAAATCCCTGATTCCATTGGCACCCAAAAACACTGTAATGGGGGGTTGGCCATTAAAAGCCCAGCAAGAAAAGCTAGGGGAATATACAACTGTTGTCAGAGTGTTCCTACATCTGCTCTGGGTTGGAAGCTGTGGTTTTCATGTGGAAGTGCCCAGATCCTTCCACAGATCTTAACACTCCTCCTCCCACCCAGCACACAGCCCCAGCCACCTCCATTTGGTAGCCAGCAAAGCCCAGCCCCAGGTTACAGACCTCCATCCCCAGTTACTTTACACAGATTCAAGAAACAGGTCCCAAAAGAAGCCAAGGTGGAAAGCTACAGGAAATGTGCACACATTCACCATGAAATACCCACCCAAAGGACAAACTCGGTAATCCCACCAATGATGTTCCAAACCCGTGATGGCTAGCAGCCGACAAATACCCGCAGACCTCAATCCATTTTTATTGTATTCAGGCTGCAGTGTTGTATTTCCTGCCTCCCCTTAGCACCACACATACAGTGTACTTGAAAACAAAAATCTATAATATTGATCCCGCAATGTCACCACAATTATTCTTTTGAAACAGCCATTGAAAACAAATTACATCTGCACTGCCTTTTCATCCGCCCGCTGTGAGTGAGCAATGCTCACCGTGGCCTCCAGCACCCTGGCGTTAGCACTGCGTCACCACCGACAGGACAGCCTGGGGAAAAGCAGGTGGGGGAGGGGGTGGCCAGGAGGCGAGCAGGATCACAGGGCTGTTTTAGGAGGGCACGGGGGTCTGCCTGGCTGGCGTCTGCCTCTGGGAGGGGCTTGGACCCAGCGTGGCTGTGATCTAGGTGAACCTAAGGAATTCTAGGCTATAGACAGGGTTGCTGTTGCAACACGGGGACTCCTCCCAGCTCAGTAAACCAAATACTGTGTTGGACTGATGAAACTGACAAAGATTTAGCCACAGCTTCATTTTCGGACACTCAGTTTAAAATCTAATGACAAGTATCATTTGAAGTAATGTGGTCTTCACCTGATGGTGCATAATTCTATAGACCGATTGAAGCATCTCTAATAGAGCAGTGGTGTTTTAAAGCTAGAGACATGAGCAGAGTCCCAGCTCTCTCTCTACAGCCCAAATTCCTACAGAGAGCAAGGTGACCTTCTGGAAGAAGGCTAGATGTCCTCTTTCCCAGTTACCTGCATTCCAGACCATCCAGAGGGAGCAGAGATCTCAAGGTCACTCACCATCCCATCACAGACCTCAGCTCTGATATGTACATGGGGTCCTGGCCCCCAGCAAGATCATGAGCCCCTCCATAATGCACCAATCAGCTACCTTTAGGAGCATCCGATGTTGGGGGCCTGCCTGTTTGTTTCCGATTGTCATACTTGGAAAAATTCTCCCTGCACAGTAATTAAATTCCATGCCACCGAGCGGTGGACAAAGGGAAATTCTTTTGTTAAGGTTTGACCACACAAGTCACAGTGGTGGCTCTTGCAGGCGGGAAGTGATAACTTTGGAGCATTAAAAAAAAACCAATAGCCTTGTTGACATGGACATGGGAGCCTAACCCCTGAAGCCTCCTGGTATGACGCATTGATTTTCCTGTCCGTGTACAGTTCTAAAGCCATCCATTCTGCATGGTCAGGACTCGAAGGGCCAGAGAGAGGAAAAAAATCTGTTCTCTCTGCTGTACCTCCAGGCAAAGTTGAGGAATAAATTCTACGTTTTTGAGAGATGATTTGTTCAAGCCATGTTTAACAGAATATGATTGCATGAAAAGGGGGGGAAATATTTTGTTTCCCTGAGTCCCAGAACCCACATCCACTGACCCTCATGCAAAATCTTGGCATCACAGACAGGGCTGAGAAGGGAGTGGAAAGCAGGGCGGGGGTGGAGGACCTCAAGAATTGGGGAGCTTATTTATTATTCTCCAAATAATATCACCGAGCAGGCTGAAAATTGCTCAAATAATCCTGTCAGTCTACCTGTCACTCCTCAGATCCCTCTGCCACGGTTATTTTGCAGAGGCCACTGTTTCCTCTCGTTGGAGGGCGCCTCGTGAAATTGCTATGCTCCTGCCTGCTTTCTGATCCTCTTTTCTGCAGGTGAAAGAGGTCAAGCTGACTCTCTTTGGGGTCTGCCTGAGAGTCCTTCTCGGGTGGACACCTCACCCTGGCCCTGAGCCACTGTCCCTGACTGTCGGGGGGCTGCTGACAGCCCCGCAGCACAGGGCTCCCCTGCCGGCCTCCCAGTACCTCCCCCCATGCTCCCAGGCACCCTGGGGTCTTCATTCAAAAATGCCATTAGGTCACCGAAATCCCTCCCCATTCTCGGCTGTGACAAGGAGCGACTCTGGGTGATGGAGAGGCCGGGCTTTGGGGAAATGTGCTGAGATACTGCTGGGGATTCCGTGTGCCGCTGGCCTCGCACGTTCAGTCCTTTTTGAGGATTTAGCTATTTTAGTTCCAAATAAAGAAAGCGTTGGTGCCGGTCAGGGGGTAGAGCTCATCGAAGTGGAAGACTAGTGTTGGAGCTGCAAATTTGCAGGGCCACTCTGCAAAGTATTACATACATCATTTCCTGGTGCCGAGGAATATTGAGCTATTTCAGGGAAGCCGAAAAGGAAAGACCAAAATCATGCAATTTTCCTGACCTAGACAGAACTATGGATGGAATACAGAAATAGAAAATGCTAAAGTGAGTGTTCTTACAAGGCTTGGCTACATAAACATAGAATCCACACATCCCAAGTATATACAGTGTGAACTCAATAGCAGCACGCATGCACACCAGTGAAAGTCATAAACTCAGTCCCGCAAACCTTCCTACCAGATGACTCCGTCTTGCCAGACCTATAGAAGGATTCCTAAATTAGGTTGATGTGAATGTGTTTGTATATTTATTATTAAAATACTTACTGTTCTGCCTTTTGAAGTAGATGGACAAATGATTTAGGAGTGGAAATAGACTAGAAACAAAATTAATGCAAATAATGTGTTGATTTTTTTTTTTAGCTTGATTAGCCAAGCCAATGGAAAATTCTAGAAAACGTATACAATTATTTTAACTGTCACAGGCTGGCAATTGTAATTGACATGATTTGTACGAGATGCAGTGTAATAACTGAATATATTAAAAAAAAATCTCATGCCTTGATTACCAGGAGAACATTACTAGTGCCACAATATTATTAACAACACAATTATCGTGGAATCCCTAGGATACGCTCTTAGCACTTCAATGCATTAGTGAACCTTTGCTAACGAAGAAAAAATTAAAGTACAGCAAATTTCAAAGCACCAGTTGTACCCAATATCATTAAAAATTTATAAAACTTCCCCTGAACATGACAAGTGTTTGGTTTAAATGAAGATCAGCCACAAGGAGAAAGCAGAAATCTTGTTCCTCTTTGTCTCCTTCCCTACCCCTCTCTCTCTCTCTCTCTCTCTGCCTCTCTCTTTCTCCCAGACCTCCCCCAACCGGCACCACCTCAATCCAGCTGAAATATGTAACCATTACAGAGTGACAGCTTGACACACAATGACCCGTCAGAACATTCATCTCGCAATGTTTTATTTTAGTGAGGAGCCAAACTGCAGAAAAAATAAGCAAGTTGTTTCAAGGCTTGGAAGGAGATCAAACATTTCTGGCATCCCCACTTAACAGACCTTTGATTTACAATGGACTTGTCAGAGCCCGATTAGACAGTGTGTGCTTAAAAACCTACAGAGGCTCCTCGATGGCCCCAGCCCACCGCCATGTCCCCTACGGAGAGCATCCCTTTGTTCCCAGAACCAGCAAGCTGGGCTGAAGCACAGAACTTTGCACCCTTGCAAAAGAGCCAGGCAACATGTCATAGGCAATCGGCTCCGATTAAATCCCTTTTGCCAAGGTGAAAAGAGAGAGAGAGAAGCAGGGAATGGAGAGAGAGGGGGCAAGCTGAGCTCCTTCCACCCATCTTTTTACCTCTTTCTTCCAAGTCAAAAGTTATCATCTTTCCGCCAGAAAAAAAAAAGATACCCAGAGATTGCTACCACCAGTGAGTTTTCTCAACCTTATTCAAATAGAAACGCTCAGCTTAAAAAAAAAAAAAATGAGTTGGACCCAAAGTGCAGGTGTTTAAAATATGTTCACGGTATTACGATTTTTGCTAGTAATTACAACTATGAAAATGGCTGGAAATATATTGTTTCAATTTGTATGGAGAACAATTGCAGAGAGAGAGAGTGCAGCGTGATCTGTGCCTGGCATTGGAATGTGTAATTCCTTAACCCTATATGGTGGCACAGGGCTCACTGGAGCAAATTATAAATACATGTGTTGGGAGAGCTTGAGTAGTAAATTCAGATTCTGTGCATCCGTAACAATGCAATCTGACACGTGTGATTTATGGAATATTAAGTTAATACAGTATTATGAAATTAGCTTAATGTACTAAAGCTGTAATTTTGAAGTGAAAAACAATGCGACCAGACGTAAACAATATCAACATTAGCATTTTGTGAAAGCTGAAACCAATTCACCCAAAATATGTCTGGAGAGTCATCAATTTACCTCGCCTGGATGGGCCCAAGTCTCAGGAAAGTTTCAGACCCCAGGACGATACTCTCTGCTCAACAGACCAAGCTGCTAGCTGTCCTGTCGACCCAAAGCAGGATGTACCCGTCCCAGGCACCAACCAGGGAACCACACCACCCTCATCCTTTGGGGGAGTCACCAGAAGTTATCCTGAGCTCTTTCAACCAGAGGAACCACAAGCCAAAGTCAAAGGGTCTTGCATGCTTCACCCTGCAATAAATAGAATATTTTAAAAAATAAAATATTGAAATGAAATAAAATCTAGAGAGAGATGGCCAGAGAGCCAGATACAGTCCTGAAAACTCAGAGCCTGGAAGGAATGAGACTCTGAGGCCGAGGAAATATTGGTTCAAAAGAGCAAATCTAGCTGCATGGTCCTTTGGCATCTCAGAGGGGCTGCCTACCAATGCAGGACCAGAAACCTTTGGGTTACAGGACGAGCCATTCCCAAGTCAGCTTGAGACCCAGAGGAGGTAGAGACTGAGTGAATGGTGGGCTCTCCCAGAGGCTTCCTTGCTGAGTGCATGGACTGAGGGCAGTCCCCCAAACCTCCCCTCTCAGCTTCCAGTGCTAAGGATCCACTGGACCCGAGCATCTGGGACGGAGGCTCAGTGACTGCAGATCAGACACAGGTCAGAAATGCCATGCTCTGAAACGAAGAGGAAAAGGAAGTCACTTAGAAAACATTAGCATGGCTCGCTTTGCTTTCAGTTGTGATAGCTGGAAACTGCATAAGCGTTATTGAACGTCCAGAACCAGGACATGGCCCGTTGGGCCATTTGGCTTCCCTGGCCCAAGTATGCCACCCATTGGTGAGCATCAGGGTGCTAACCCAGACTCAAATTTCCCTGAACCTTGAGGAAATAGACTTAATGAACTGGGCATGCGTGCTCAGTCGCTTCAGTCACGTCTGATTCTTTGTGACTCCATGGACTATAGCCCACCAGGCTCCTCTGTCCATGGGATTCTCCAGGCAAGAATACTGGAGTGGGTTTCCATTTCCTCCTCCAGAAGATCTTCCCAAGGCAGGGATCCAACCCCCACCCCCCGCCCCGGTCTCCTGCATTGCAGGCAGATTCTTTATGGCTGATAATGAACTGTAGATGGATTAATTGGGGCATAAAGGGACTGCCCATCACAGTTATACAGAGTCCCAAGATTTAGGATTAAATATGGATGTAAATATACCCCAGGGGCAGAGAGGAACCACCATACGAGTTGGTTCCTGCCATTTTGATGAATATTTAACTTTAATTGATAAAGGACAGGGTTCCTAGGGACCACACCCAGATCCATGGACCGTAGGAGGCTACTTCATATTAAAATCTCCATGGACTGCCTTGGAAGGGACAGGCACCAAATCCTGTGGTGTTCCATGCTTACAAACATTGAGATGAGAGTAGGTAACGTGTTCTTTTTTAATGACTCTTTCTTTTCAAGATTCCCTATATATGGCTTAATGTAATCATCAAGATTAATTTGTTTATCTAAGATGTCACAGCATCTTCAGATACCCATAGTAAACAATAAAAGAATTCTACTTAAAATAAATGAAAAGTATACGTCAAAGTTAGCAATGAAACAGTGGTCGACTCCACACTGGAGAAAATCAATTCGCGAATCTCGTGGAGAGGTTTTGAGCCTTCTCTGTCTAGCAAAGGCATCTGACTATTTTCTGTTGGTTTGTTGGCTTTTATTCTTAAGACGCCCTGCATTTATTACAGGAGCCAGAGAACCAAGAGCTGAAAGCCAATACTAATGTTTTAATTCCATCAAGTAAGTTTCAATTCTCATTCTGCCTTTTGCATTAGGAACCCAGACTCAGTCAATACCTCACAGCAACAGTGCTACGGTCGGGCACGGGGGCTTCACCTAAGCTGACAAATGCTGAGGCTTCACAGCATGGGGATAAACAGGCTCAGAGGCGGAAACTGCTCCCCATTCTCCTCTTCTGCAAAGAGCAACTACGTTGTCAAGTCACAGCTTGTTTACGGAAAGACGACCACCATGCACATTGCTCCTCACACAAGTGCCTTTGGAAGGAGCCACTTTTTTTTTTTCTGCAAAATTATTAATATCCAGGAATAACCTAACCACACACAAGGAAAAAAAAAACGTTCTCTGTCCCAGTGTCAGAGCCAAGTCAACTAGACATGAACGTTTACTGACTCCCCATCCTCAGACATACTCAACCCCTCCCTGGGGGCTGATCAGTGAACCGTCACTCTTCTCTCTCTGCCCTCAGCAGAGAGGAATGACAATGGTGGGCAGCTTGCTTAATTCTGAAAGGTAAACCCGTTACAAATTTTTTAAATTTTAAATAAATATATGTCCATTTCAAGCTCAAAGTGTTACTTTTGGTCACCTCCTTCAACCAAGAAATGTCCATTATCTTAATCTTTTTTTTTTTAATGCACCATGAATCAAGATTTTGACTGGAACCCAAAAGAGGTGAGTAGTAATGAACCCTAACATAAAGGGTTATGGTTAAAAGTGTTCTAATTTCAAACAGCTTCACCAAAGAAAACCATATACACGGTGAAAGCTATACACAATACACAGAAAGTATGTGTACGTGCGAGTGTGCATAGAACAGATGGGCTTCCTAAGTTCCATCTCTCCTAATAAAATTTTCAAAAGAAAATCAGAATACAGGCCTTGATCAGTAAAAGGCAGTGTTTAAGACCAGCCCTCAGCTTCCGCCTCGGTCACACAGCGGCAAGACGGCCCTCACTAATCCTTCTGGAAGAGTTCAACTCCAGAGCTGACAGCGTGGAGAAGAAAATTCTTTCTTAGATCCGTCCCTCAACTGTGGTAACATGAGGACACTGATCTTTCCGTCTTCTACAAACATCATGGCAACATCTGTGACTCAGACGGGAGAGGCGAGGGAAAGAAAAATACCCTAAAACAGGCTAAACGTCCCCAGACCTGACGGTCGGCCCTTTCCAGCCAGCAGGTGCCTGGACCCCATTCTCACCCCACTTAGCAAATTATGTATAAACAAATTAACTTCCTGGGCCCCGTTCCCTCTGAATTACTCCCTGGTCTCGGAGTGGTTTTCCATCAGGACGAATCTTTTCCGTTCCCTTATGCACCAGCAAACATACTGATACAATTTAAAGGTCATGTTCTTTTCAAACTGACAGAGCCCTCCAAAGTTTTGACGAGAGGCCCTCCAAGCCTCACACCCTACAGGCGGAAAGGAATTAAGTAAAACATCACTTGCTGCAAGCTCAATCATGTGAACTGATTAGAAAATGCATCCAGGGAGAGGGGAGCCTTGGCAAGGTGACGGCCGCTCCTCTTGGAAGGAGATGTCTCGCCGCCCGGCAGAGCGCCCCCGACGCCGGGGTGGGGGGACCTCGGAGGGTCAATGAAGATATAATTACCTTCCCGCAAGAAGCCTCTTCTTTTCCAAATCCCAGATGAGTGCCACTTAATTAGCTTCACCTTTTTATTCACCGACATTCAAATTTTACCCGAAACCCCAAGACTGAATTAACAACGTCATCTCTTTAGGCTCCAAAGGACATTAACCTGGTAACTGAGGGTATGGATTCTGCATAAATGTGCATTGTGTGGAGACACTGATATGTTTATTTGCAGTTGTGTTTGTGTTATCAAGGGATAGGCAGTTCGTGCTTTTTTTCCGCCTTTGGATCTGTCTCTGGAACAAAAGGGGGACAATTGAAACAGCACAGCTGTGTTCTCTGTGTCAGTAGATATGCTCTGGGAGTCTGGTCAGGGCGCTGGTCATTCTTCTGGTATTATTATTGCTGTTGCTGTTGTTCTTTGACTTTTTTGCTTTGATTACTTTGTTCAACCAAAGCCTGCTAAGTTTCACTGAGATATAACAGTGCTTGGTGGTTGAGAGGTTTCTAATGCTCTCTGTCCTAACCTGTGTGCTCGTGATGACATCGTCTGTCACAGAGAAGGGGACACTGGGTGTTTCATAGCCACCCCCACCCTCGCAACCAGCCGCAGCCTCCCCATCAAGGCCCTTTCTCCTGGCCTCTCCCTTCTGCCCACCCATCCTGATTCATTTGAGGCTTGCTCTCTTTGCCTCCATACTTCATTTTTAGTGGTGGGGGGGAGGTCCCACGTCTAAACACTCATCCACCAAGAACTGCAAGCATTTAGCTCAGCAAGAAGAAAGAAAAGAAACTGTTTTGTTGTGATCACACACACGTCCTCAAAGGCAGCCCTGAGCTTGTTAAATTTTTATTGGAATGCCTTTCTTTTGAAGCTTTCCTCCTCATTTAATTGACTGCTGAGCGTAAGTCCACAGCCTTGGTCGCCCCTGTCATGGAAGACTGGGGCTGTCATCCTGGAATTCAGTCATCAAATAGATTTTCCCTGTCATTCTTCTTTCCTCGACCTCACATCATGCATCTTTCCAAAATGAAGCATCCCCTTCCGTCTCTGCCACAGACAGAAGCTGCCTCACCCCTTGACTGTTTCCCGCATGGTCCACACTCCTCTTTTCAGGCCTGCCCCCCGCCCCAACCCAGTCTCCTTCCCCAAGATGATGCTCTGTAGCTGGCATGTACTGTGGGTACATGTCTGCCCTGCGGGATGCAGAGAGGACTTCCCAGAGCAGATGGTCACTAAACTCAGATTCTGGATTAAGGCATCATCACTGCATTAGTGCAGCCATCGTGGGAAGCTTGTTCAGAAATCATAAAGAAAAAGCACTCATGTTCTCCTGACTACTCTTTGTGTTCTTTAAACCTGGCATTCACAACATTTGCTACCATACCTTTGCATAGCCTTTGGGAAGAGAGGTTGGCAATTAAATGTGACTCAAATAGTCAATCAACATCTACTGATGAACTTTTATTGCCAAACACCCTGGCTATGCTATGCTAAGTCACGTCAGTCGTGTCCGACTCTCTGCGACCCCATAGGCGGCAGCCCACCAGGCTCCCCCGTGCCTGGGATTCTCCAGGCAAGAACACTGGAGTGGGTTGCCATTTCCTTCTCCAATGCATGAAAGTGAAAAGTGAAAGTGAAGTCGCTCAGTCGTGTCCAACTCTTAGCAACTCCATGGCGTGCAGCCTACCAGGCTCCTCCGTCCATGAGATTTTCCAGGCAAGAGTACTGGAGTGGGGTGCCATTGCCTTCTCTGAACACCCTGGCTATGGGCTGGCAATGCAAACATAACAGATTGTCCGAACCTCAAGACACTCTCAGAATGATCAAGAGACATTAACTGTGTGGTCCTTCAGGAAGTACAAGAAACTAAGAAGGAGCACATGAAGACGGAGAGCAAAGGCGACAAAGATTCGAGACCCTGTGCTTTCATCTGGTCTCTTATTTATTTACTTACTTACTTATTTTTGGCTGTACTGGGTCTTTGTTGCTGCACACAGGCTTTCTCTAGTTGCAGCAAGTGGGGGCTACTCTCCAAGTGCATGGCATGGGCTTCTCATTGTAGTAGCTTCTCTTGTTGCAGAGCATGGGCTTTAGAGCATAAGCTTAGTTGTTTCCTGACATGTGGAATCTTCCTGGACCGGGGATTGAACTCACGTCCCCTGCATTAACAGGCAGACTCTTAACCACTCAGGGCAGTCCCTGGTCTCTTTTCTAACTGACCTGCGTCTGATTGCCACGCCAGTAACTTGCTCTTCAGAACACTGAGAAATCCACTAAGGCCAGCACAACCCTACCTACCTGGTCTTCCCATACGAAGCAGGAGCCAGGGAGGGGGGTGTCGGGGGGGATCATTTCTTTATAGATGTTCCACAGAGGGGGTTCTTTGTGTACTTGTTAAATCGATCTTCCCCCATTTCTGGAGGGAGCTTCAGGCTCTGCACAGCTGCTCACAATGGCCAGAAGGGTGATGAACCCAAGACCTCGAAATATCTGGGGCTCTTTCCCTCATTTAAAACTTTTGTTCCTGGAAGAAGTTAGTTGAAAGATGTTTCATAAATGTCTGAAATACATCATTCAAAGGCAAAGCCTACTCCCTCCTCTGGGCAGTTGACTCTTCTGTTCTCTCTGTGGACATCAGGCCTGTGCTTCGGCCTGTGGGTGACACAGGACTGGCTGCAACCCCCTCACTCCTGTGCTCAGAAATGGGCTCACTGTTAGCGGGGATAGGAGACACGAGCCAACTTGCCTCAAAGGCACTCTGTGTGTGTGTGTGTGCGCGCACGTGTGTGTGTATTAGTCGCTCAGTCATGTCTGATTCTTTGTAACCCCATGGACTGTAGCCCTTCAGGCTCCTCTGTCCATGGAATTCTCCAGGTAAAAACACTGGAGTAGGTTGCCATTCCCTTCTCCAGGGGATCTTCCCAAACCAGGAATTGAACCCGGGTCTCCCACATTGCAGGCAAAAACTTTACCATCTGAGCCCCTAGGGAAGCCCAGACTGGAGGTCTTCTATGGTTTAAACATTTTATTGCACTTTTACTTATTGTCAATAACTGTCTTTAAAAACACTTTTCACGGGACTTCTGTTTAGCTGTTTTCACGTTAGACAAGCTGGCTATGCTACGGCTGAGCTGTGGCTAAGCCTTTGAGGAAAATCTTTCTCAGCTGGCTCTACAAGAAACAATGACACGAACACCAGATCATTCTATTTCAACTAGTCTGCATGCCTGACAATGGCAGCCCCTTCTGCGAATGCCTGATGTGTACACGACCCATTTCAGCCAAGAGGAAAGAACTCATGGGGTTTGACCTGACCTTGAAAGTGGCTTCACTGAGTGGGCTACACTGGGGAGGCACCTGGGGAAGACTCTTGGCCCTGGATTGGACACCTGGTGCAGCATGGTGCTGGGGGCTGTTCATTTCACCCCAAGTCTGAGCGCACTCCCCAACAAGGCAATGTGGGGGGCTCAGCGGGACTGGGCCATCAGAAACCCTTTGCCCTGGTGCCTCATGTTAAACCCTGCCCTATTCATCAAGGATGGAGCATCATGGAACTGGATATTTTCCTCTCCTCTGCAAAAGCAATAAAAACCACCAGCCTGGGCTGTGTATCCTGCCTGTGCCGCTAACAAGACACATTCTTTTTTGTTCATGGCAAGTAGTGTAAGTTTCTGTCTTATGTCACAATTTCTGACAAGTGCTTGAGTACAAAAACAGTATCTTGGCACCAAGAAAATGACCATCACTTAAAAAGATGAAACTCACAAGGACGCCAAAAGGGTAAGATTTCATGGGAGATATGCACTAGAAAGCCAGCCCCTCCCATGTCCCAAAAACCATCCCAACAAAGCATGTCAGAACTGGTCTGCTCTTATCAAATGACCCCCACCCAAGCCAACACCTCCACCCAGAGTCGATGTTTAACCATTCCACACACTTCACATGCTGAGGCCACAGCTAACTGATTGGCAAGGCCAGAACAGGTACAGCCTTGCTTCTTTTTCCACCTTTTATATTTTTTTTCAATTCCATTTTGCTTCTGGATCCCTGAGAAGACTGAATTCTCAGTTCAGGCTATCACTTGTATCAACTTGTAGTGCAAAAGCCTTGTGCATCTGAAGTACCTTTAAGACAGCATTTTGAAAGGGAAGAAGAAAATACAATGGCTTTAAATTCCATTGCATGACAAACTTCCTTCTTAAAAATATACCATAGGTTAGTTTAAGCAAATATTAATATGACATCTATGCGCATACATGCCTTGAAGAGGCACAATGAGAAAAAAAAATCTGAACTTGATGGCTTAATTATGTATTGGGGTCCTGCATTTTAGAGGGTGCCAGTAAGCACCAGCCTAAAATCTAGATATGACTATTTCACATAGTATGTATGTGAAAGTCGCTCAGTCTTGTCTGATTCTTTGCGACCCCATGGACTATACAATCCATGGAATTCTCCATGCCGGAATACTGGAGTGGGTAACCTTTCCCGTCTCCAGGGGATCTTCCCAACCCAAGGATTAAACCCAGGCCTCCTGCATTGCAGGCAGATTCTTTGCCAGCTGAGCCATTCACCATAGTCACCACAAAAATACAAAGAAAAGCAAATACTGCACCTCAGGAAATGCAGAGCAAAAGCAGCATCTCCAACACGTGACGCAGCAGCTCCTGGAATTGGGGCCCGTGAGCATTACAGTCACTGGGTCCCCCTTCACCATCCTTCACCCCTGATGGAGCTCCCTGGTGGAGCTCAGCCTCTGAGCCTACAAAGTGAACACTAATTTGAAAGTCAAAGTCCTTTTTGCAAGAGAACTGACATTCTGAGATAAAGTTCAGACTTAATATACTGAGTCTTGGCGATACTGTATGTTGACAGGATAAGCTGTCTTTAATATTTCTGCTTTAAAAATTACCAACAACTGTTCAAGTTCAGATCGGAACATGTTTTGCTCATGCTGAACGGTACCGAAGTTAGATAAAGTTCAAGTCTCCTCTTCAGAGACTCATGACTTGCAGGCAGTGTCGTGGCGAGGCGGGGCTGTGTCACTCAGCCCTGCCGGCTAATCGGGAGATCTGGGTCCCACCCAGCCCACCCTACTCACTCCATGGTGACAGACAACTCTGGACAGCGCCCTCTCCACTGGCAACACACGATGTACACCAGAATCTCCAGGGCTCTCATACCCAGAGCCAGATGGGAACAGAAGGAAACAGGCTGGCATACTCTCTGTCCCCATCTGAAGTCCCACATCCCCAGGGAACTATATCCCTGCATTCCTGCTCCCATTCCAGGCTCTGACCAGTTTACACACACCCATCTGGACTAAGAAGGACAGCTTGACCTCCCGGCTGGAAAACCATGGACCTCTCCCACTCTGTTCCTACAAGGCAGCAGAGCACTGTCCCCTTGTCCAGCAGAGCCGACTCCCAGCCCAGCACAGCAGGCTCCACACCTCTAACGGAATGAAAATAAAGCTCCCTTAAGCAGGGAAAGAAGGGAGGGGTTTCCGACTATCCCTTCTCTGGGGAGCGTGAGCTAGTGGCCTCAGTGGCAGCTGGCTTCCTCAAGAGGGAGGGGAAGGAAACCTGCCTGAATGATTCTTCCCAGGAAATGCAGAAAGGGAGGAAGGAGAACAGGTACCTGGGGAAAGAACATTCCTGAAGGGCTGCAGATAGAACAGGAGAAGGAGAGGGACAAGGAGACGGGTGTATGTATGCCTGTGTCTTTCAATCAGGCAGTTCAATCTCGGGTTATTTTATTTGACAAATAAAACTAAACTGCATATTTATGGACTAATGATGTGAGATATTGCTCTTTTACTCAAATCCACTGCTGTTTAAAGACCAACTGTAAATATTCCTGGGACTTTGCGCAGTTTTGTGCGGCAGAGGGAGTCGGCCCCAAGCACGATCTGGCAGCTCTGATGACAACAGCGTGGCCTCGAGGTCAGGGTCATGATTTCACCTCCTTAAGAAAACTCAGCTATGGAGAGTGTCTCCTCTCGTAGGCCTCAGAACCGTGTGTTCTTTCAGGAGTGACCCAGTGTCAGGCTGTCTGCTGGGCTTGGGGCTTCAGAGCTGGCTAGAGAACACTAGGCGCTGGTCCTGATGGTCAGCCATCGGGAGGAGTCGTTTCCCAGGACAGAGAAGACGTACATAACCATTCCACACCCGGAGCTGGGACAGGTACCCCTTTCCTGCCCCTCGCCATAGGCTGATGGGCACCCATCATGAATGAGGGCAGTTTGATAACTGTCCTTCCAATACAAGTGAAGGGCTGATCAGTTCAGTTCAGTCACTCGGTTCTGTCCGACTCTTTGTGACCCCACGGACTGCAACATGCCAGGCCTCCCTGTCCATCACCAACTCCCGGAGTTTACCCAAATTCATGTCCATCAAGTCGGTGATGCCATCCAACCATCTCATCCTCTGCCATCCCCTTCTCCTCCTGCCTTCAATCTTGCCCAGCATCAGGGTCTTTTCCAATGAGTCAGTTGTTCACACCCAGTGGCCAAAGTATTGGAGCTTCAGCTTCAGCATCAGTCCTTCCAATGAATCTTCAGGACTAATTTCCTTTAGGATGGACTGGTTGGATCTCCTTGCAGTCCATGGGCTTATAGTTATAGCCAGAATGTGTTTTTTATCATTTGATTTCATGGCATTTGCCACCAAAATTAGGAGCAGGAGATGGGGGCCACTTGAGAAGAAAGATCTCCTTGTCTCTTGTCTCTCCAGGGAGGAAAGAGCTGTGGGCAGTAGAGAACAGGTTAGAGCTGGCAGAGGGGGTGGGGGTCCCGATTGGTCCCTGCATTCTACCCAGAGGATACTGGGCCAGTGGGTGGGAGTGGGCAAAGGAAAAGGCTGCCCCTGGAACCGAATGGAGGCAGGTGGGACCAGGGGGATGTAAGGTTCTCAGACTTCAGAGGGGGCTGAGTGTGCTGCCTCCCAGTTCCCATGAGGCCCAGGCAGTCAAAGCAGGCTGTGTGCTCAGGAGGCTGTGGCAGAATAAATCCCCCTGGTGAACCCATGGGCCACCTCTCTATGGACTGGAACTGACCTTGTCCAAAGAGGGGGCATTGGGGTGGGGAGGGGTCACACAGGAAAAGTCCCAGGAAGACTTAGCCTCAGGAAGACACCAGGTAAATGGGAGTGGCTCTCATGGAAGCACCATACCACATGGGCCTGAATATTCATTGGAAGGACGGATCCTGAAGCTGAAGCTCCAATATTTTGTCCACCTGATGCAAAGAGCTGACTCATTTGAAAAGACCCTGATTCTGGAAAAGACTGAAAGTAGGAGCAGAAGGGGATGACAGAGGACGAGATGGTTGGATGGCATCACCGACTCAATGGACATGAGTTTGAGCAAGCTCCAGGAGATAGTGAAGGACAGGGAAGCCTGGCGTGCTGCAGTCCATGGGTTGGCCAAGAATCAGACACGACTTAGTGACTAAACAACAAGGATAATAACTCACGGAAGCACCACACCACGTGGGCCCTCTGCAGGATGTCTCCCAGCTGAGAGATGGCCCAGGCCAGCCATCACTCAAACAGAAACCCTACTCTGCAGAAACCCCACCACCTGCACGTGGGTCGGGGCCTGTCCGCGGAGACGGAGGCCTCCGTGCGGCATTCACCTACAAGAAGCTACCTCCATTAACAGCTCCTGTTCAAGGTCTAATGAATTTTTATTGCCCATGGTGAGAAAGATGTACTTCACCATTGGCTGTTCCAGGGACAGCTCTGGTTTCTGCAGCTCCACTGGGCAGTCCTCAAAGATACTATGCACACAGCCCGGGATGCTGCTGGTACCCACAGCCCTCTCCCTTGGTGGTCAGCCTGAGCCATCGCTTATGCAGCGGCTCACTCAAAGCTAAATATAACTGACACAGATGTCTAACTGCTCCCTCAGGTCCCTAGCCTAGGGCTCCTCCAAAGCAAGCTGATACGGGAAGCCTAGCTCTGGCCTTGTCTCCCAGGCCAGAGACTCATTTCTGAACAAGGTTTCTGCTTGCATAGTGTGCTTCAGGTACTGTGGGGCACACAAGGGAACATAACCTGGCCCAGGGCTCAGAAACAAGTCAGCAAAACCATGGCACTGCTGCACAGGAGGTGCCCTCGGGTGGCATTCACTGCTGTTCACGTTGTGGCTTCTCCTGCAGTGCCTTGTCCACAAAACCCAGTGAGTCCTTGGATCTGATGGGTGAGTCCAGCTGGACTCATCCCAGCCTGGCTGAAGGTGGGGGATCCCCAGGTCACCCCACTCTGCCCTCTGTCCTGGTCCCTTCTCACCACCATCACCCCATGCTCCTTCTCTCTCTACATTGCTTATTGCTGCTATTCAGTCACTCAGTTGTGTCCGACTCTTTGCAGCCCCATGGACTGCAGCATGCCAGGCTCCCCTGTCCTTTACTATCTCCAAGAGTTTGCACAAACTCATGTCCATTGAGTCGGTGATGCCATCCAACCATCTCATCCTCTGTCATCCCCTTCTCCTGCCTTCAATGTTTCCCAGTATCAAGGTCTTTTCCAATGAGCCGACTCTTCGCATCAGGTGGCCAAAGTACTGGAGTTTCAACTTCAGCATCAGTCCTTCCAATGAATATTCAGGACTGATTTCCTTTAGGACTGACTGGTTTTATCTCCTTGCTGTCTGTGCAAGGAACTCTCAAGAGCCTTCTCCAGCACCACAGTTTGAAAACATCAATTCTGTGGCGCTCAGTCTTCTTTATGGTCCAACTCCCACATCCATACATGACTACTGGAAAAACCATAGCTTTAACTAAATGTACCTTTGTCAGCAAAGTGATGTCTCTGCTTTTTAATATGCTGTCTAGGTTTGTCAGGGAGCCTTGAAAAGTTTACACAGTGAGAAGCTGATACGCAGAGCAGCAGAGCTCTAGGCTACACAAGAACACGGGAAACTCCTGCTCACCAGTCTTTGCGTAGTTGCCCCTCCCCTAAAAGGAACTCAAACATTGGCCATAGAAAGAACATTCCGGAGTCATGATTATCCAAGTCTCACTTGACCAGAGGGAGGGGAAGTAGGAGGGACCCTCCTCGGAACTCTGTGTTTGAAAGAGAGAAACTCTCGGGCCAGCGAGAGGCTGGGCTCAAGAAGTTGGGAGTTTCCCTGAGGAGGCGAAAGATGAAGCGTTTGTGTTTTGTTTGAATTGATAATGATGTCAGTTTCAGTTATGGGCTCATTACAACAAACCTGGGACGTATTAACGGCTCTTTAATTGAATTTGGAAATAAGAAGGAGAGTTTTCAACGGTCTTGTAAAAAGCGGATGCACGGCCCCCACAGCGACTGCCCGTGCACGCTGAACAGAGCTGGAACGCAGCGCCCCCCAACGGCGGTCCCTCTCAACACCCTCAGGTCCCCAGGTTACACTGTGAGGCCGTCTATGTCCTTCTTGAGCTCATGGCGGGGCTCTGAGGACAAAGTTAAAACCAAAAGGCATTCCCAGAGAGTGAAAGCAGGCCCCATGAGATGCCATGTTCTACTTTCTATTTCAAACCAACAACGGAAGAGGAGTTGCTGACTATCCAGTCCCAAGCTGAGACCCCTCCTGTGAGCCCCACAAGGTCCATGGCAGCCCTCACCCGGATGATGCATGCCCGATCCCCATCCGCCTTCCCCACCAGAAGTGTGGGGGTGTCCCTGGAGGCGGGAGGGGGGGGGGAGGGGGGGGAGGGGGGGAGGGGGGGAGGGGGGGGAGGGCGGGGGGTGGGGTGCGTCCCTGGCCACATCCTCTTGGAATCCTAGGTGTCTGCTCCAGGCCCTGACACACAAAATCTGAACAATCGTTTGTAAAGTGCACAAGTGAAGGCATGACTCTGCACCTGTGGGCTTTTCCTTTTTCCCCCTCACCCTCTGCCTCCCCGCTTGACTTGCTTCCTATCAACCCCTATGCAGCCTTTTCCAGAAAACCCGTGTTAATTATCTAGAATGTTTGCTTCTTGATTTACTTCAAGCCAACATATTGATGTGCTGTATGCATGCTCAGTCACTTCAGTCATGTCCGACTCTGTGCGACCCCATTGACTGTAGCCCTCCAGGCTCTTCTGTCCATAGGATTCTCCAGGCAAGAATACTAAAGTGGGTTGCCATGCCTTCCTCCAGGGGATCTTCCCGACCCAGGGATCTACATACAAACACACATCCTTACACATATAAATACACACATGCATGCATCATGTACATACAAATGTCATATTGGGGGGAAAGGGAGATAGTTGACAGATTTAGCAAATGAAATTACAAAACATCCAGTTAAATTTTAATTTCAAATAAACAACAAACACTTTTTCAACTATTTTTAAATAATTTCTTAGTAGCCTGGTATTCAAATGTATTAAGCATTCTGTATTTTATCTGGCACCCTTGGGAGGAAGGCAGTTTTCTTCTTTTGTAAATCTGATCATAGGATTCACACACTCTTCTCTCTTAGTTCCATGGATAGCTCTCCCATTCAACAGGTATTTGCCTAGTGACTACTTTTTAATGGATTCATAACGTTCCACAGCGTGGCTCTTTCTCAATTGCCAGCAATTATTTCTACATTTGGTTACTGTGTCACTGTAGCATTGCTCAGCAAATCCCCATCCTCAACCAAAGGAAGGCAACATGATTAGCTGTGTCTTGGCTCCCTAAATTAGCTGCCCTGGCAAAGTCAGACCCCAGAGCCCACAGCAAGAGAGTCCATTGCTCAGAACAGTCATGAGACCCTACAACTACATCAGAGGCTGTGGCTATGAAGAAAGGACAAAGGAATTTTGATTTACCCCTATCCAACAAGGACCAGAACAATGGAGACACTGAAATGCCTGCCTCTGACTTGAAGCTCGAAATACTCGCAAATGCAGAAATCCAGACTTGGCTCCTTTGGCAAAACCCACGCCAACCTAATTATTGTGTGTGGCCCCTCCCACCCCTCCTTCATCACTGGTATCTTTAACTTCAACCTCGTTGCTGAAAACACAAAATAAAAAATACGTAGCAGCTCGGCTGACATTACAGCAACAGCGTAAGCCTCATTTTACCAACCATTTAACTCCCTCTAAGGACCCCGCTCAGAGACACAGGCACGTTGATGGGAGCTGTACAAAGGTCAGTGATTTGGAGGCTCTTTCCGACAATTTGCCAGGATTTTGGCATTTGTAAGCATCCATAGGACAGCTCTCTAGCAAGCTGACCTTGACAGCGAATGGGATAAATAAACCTTCAATTTACCCCCTCCAGCTCTCCGCAAGCCGGGCAGGTCCCCACGGAGCCTTCACCTGTCCATATCGTTCAACTGCCTGCAACTTTCAACTGACGAACATCCACAGCTCCGCAGCCCAGTGACAAACACCATCTAACAGATAAGGCTTCTGAAAAGTCAAAGCCAATACTGCTTCCATTGAAAATTTAATGCCGGCTCCATCTTTACCCATCATTCTTCTGACTGTTGCACGTGTCCCAAGAGGCCCTTGAAGCTAAAGCAGTGCTCCATAACAGGTAATGACGTGGCATTTAATGATACTGTCCAAAGTGATCCCGGTCTTTGGGAAGTAATGTGCACTCATGTACCAGATAAGCACCGCCAGACGTACTGAGCTGCCGTATCTTTCACAGCCCTGTCACCAGATACGATGCGACACATCCCCGGCCATCGTACCTGCCGCTCTTCCGACCCCGCGCATTTTCAGAGCACAGCTCCAAAGCGTTCAGGGAATTCAGGCAAAAGGTAGGATGGTAACATACCCGTAATTAAGTATTCACAGCCTCTTTAATACTTCAGTGCTCTTGGATTCGCTACTAAAATCTGTGAATTATACCTCATTGAAAAATGTCCTTAATCGACTCTGACATGTTTTATTGGAGGCAGAAAAAATGTTTCAGTATGATAGATAAGGTTAAAGATGTTACTACTCTGATCATTTACTCTAGTGCCTGGCAAAAAAACTCCAAAGCCAAAAACCATTTACATCATTCATCGGATGCAAGCGGGGAAGAAGGGGGGAAAAAAAGCCTTATCTGACAGCCCATTTTAGCTGATGGGAGAAAGTGCAGATTTTCAATTTTCTGACAAAGTTATGTTGTTTATGTAGATAAGGGGGAAACAACTGTAACATCGCTGCAGCATGCCATGAGGCCTGGAAAGGGGGCTTCCGCAGCAAACTATCCCCCGGGCATGTGGAGCGCTGAATAACCTGCAAAACCATACCTTCACGCATCTGACCAGATCATGCAGGGCTCGTTTTCCTCCTCAGAAGCAGCTGAGGGTTTTCAAACTGCCCCAGAGCCCCGCTGGGATGTGACAAGTCTACAAGCACAAGAAGTCCTTTCCTCCCTAGATGCTCTAGGAAGCTGCAGAGGGGACCAGAAACTTACCAACAGAGAGGCCTTTTAGAAGCTGACTTTTTCCACAAACATTGAGTTTTGCAGTTTTCTCTGCACATTGACTGGTACCAGTGACCCCAGAGGTGGGAATCTAAGCTCCCGACCTCTACATACCCTTCTGAGGGATGACAAGTGACAGTGAAGTCGCTCAGTCGTGTCCCGACTCTTTGCGACCCCATGGACTGTAGCCTACCAGGCTCCTCCCTCCATGGGATTCTCCAGGCAAGAGTACTGGAGTGGGTTGCCGTTTCCTTCTCCAGGGGATCTTCCCGACCCAGGGATCAAACCCGGGTCTCCTGCATTCCAGGCAGACGCTTAAACCTCTGAGCCACCAGGGGATGGGTCCCATGCAATTAAACCTGGGTACACATTGGGACATCACCTGCAAATCCTGTTAACCCTTCCCCAATGTTCACTCCAATGCCACCTCCTTCCAGACCTCATAGACATGCTCCCCTAAGCAGACTCGCCTTTCTCCCTTTACAACAGCCAAGATCTCGGGCACAGCACAGAGGCAACGGATTTGGGTCCTAACTTGCCAGCTGGAGACAAATCTCCTGTCGAGGGCTAGGCAACGACGTGATCTCAGGCCAGCGACTACCTCTCCCTGTGCTTCATCTGTAAGGGGAGAGGATGGCAGGAGCCGAAGTGAGGATCTTCCAAGCACCGTAGCTAATACCCTGGTTACAGAGGCTGGCAGTGGTTGCTGTGGGAGGAATTTGGACTCCAGCTCTCACCAGGGAGAGTAGACTCAACCTAGCAGACTGACTGCTCAGAAACACATCCGGTGACATTTTCCAAAAGTAAGTCGCTCTTAGGGTTTCCCTGGTGACTCAGCGGTAAAGAATCCATCTACAATGCAGGAGCCCTAGGAGATGTGGGAATGGATCCTTGGGTGTGGAAGATCCCCTGGAGGAAGGCATGGCAACCCATTCCAGTATTCTTGCCTGGGAAATACCATGGACAGAGGAGCCTGGCGGGCCGCAGTCTATAGGGTTGCAAAGAGTCAGACACAACAGAAGAGATTTAGAACACACACAAGTCTCTCTTAGGCCAGTCCTAGACAGGATTGTTTTCCAAATAGACTCCAACCCTGTGGGACTGAAGTTCATTATAAACCCAGCAGATAACTTATCTGCTCAACCCATATCTGAGGAAAAGCATCTCAACACCATGGTCCCAGATCAGGGTCCCCTGGGTCAGAGAGAGTTCAGGAACTTCACAAGAAAACTGGTTACAAATCAATTAATGGGATTAAACAGTAAGCAAGAGTGAGAGGAAAACACAATAACACCAACGTTGCCTCTTTCCAAATTCCTGGTTCTGGGCAGCCAACAAACACCCTTCCTCTTTGAGCCACGTGGTCAGAGCTCACGTGGCCGGGTAGGACTTGCAGACGTGCTGGTTTTGATATGTATACGTGTCACTTCAGCGCCTCCCCTGACACCTCCCATGCGCAAGCCCAGAAGGCCGCATTCCCAGTGACCTTATCCCAATCCTACCTCCCAGAGTTGGAGGTGCTGCTTAGTAGCAATAGCATTTATAAACTAGCAACGGTAAAAATTAGGAAATTCAAACAACAAGGTCTTACTTGGAATAAGGCACAAGAAACTATATTCAATATCCTGTGACAAACCATAATGGAAAAGCATATATATGTGTGTGTGTGTGTGTGTGTGTGTAACTGAATCACTTTCTTGTGCAGCAGAAAGAACACATTGCAAATCAGTTATACTTCAATACAATTTTTGAGTGAAAAAAATTAGGAAATTCCACATTGTCTTTCAAGGGAAAAAAATCAGGATTTTTCTAGGCCTACCTCCTGTTTCTATCAAAAGCGGGAAGACATTCTGCACCTACGGCCAGCACTCACCGAGACAAAATCACCATGAACACAAGACACTGTCACAGACCAGAGGAAGTGAAAGCAACGTGATGACTAAATTCAATGTAGAATCCGGGACTGGATCTACAGTCCAGAAAAAAGGTGGGGGGGTGGTATTTATGGGGAAATTGGTGAAATCCAAACAAAATCTTAAGTTCAGCAATAGTAATAGACCAAAGCTGGGTGTCTTTGTTGTGACCGCTGTCTCTAAGGGATGTCAGCTACTAATGTTAAGGGGAAATTAGGTGAGGGGCGCATGGGGACATTCTGTATTACCTCCGCAACTTTTCTATAAATCAAAAATTATTCAAATTTTTAAATTTCCCTAAGAAAAAAGTCAAATGGAGAACAAAACTCTTTAAGACCACTTCTTTTTTTTTTTAATTTTGTTTAAAAAAAAAATGGAGTATAGTTGCTCTACAATGTTGTTCATTTCTGCTGTACAATGAAGTGAATCAGCTATCAAGCCAAAAAGATATAGTAATTGTAATCATTTAAGGCAATGGCAACCCACTCCAGTACTCTTGCCTGGAAAATCCCATGGATGGAGGAGCCTGGAAGGCTGCAATCCGTGAGGTCACTAAGAGTCGGACATGACTGAGCGACTTCACTTTCACTTTTCACTTTCATGCGTTGGAGAAGGAAATGGCAACCCACTCCAGTGTTCTTGCCTGGAGAATCCCAGGGACGGGGGAGCCTGGTGGGCTGCCGTCTGTGGGGTCACACAGAGTCGGACATGACTGAAGTGACTTAGCAGCAGCAGCAGCATGCACCAACGTAGAAGCACATAAGTATATAAAGCAAATGCTAACAGCCGGTCCAAGATCACTTCCTACATATGGTCCACCTCACTTTTCGGTTTGATGCTTGGAGCCCAGAACCTTTTGAATTCTGGACACCCCTCCCCCAATACCTCCTTCAGCGGGTGTGTATATCCTGTCTCCTGGGGCACATACGTGCCTGTCTCCTGGATAACCTGGTCCACATACAGGACTTGGGGTTCCCGTGGGAAACTGTGGGGACCCCCAAAATCTGGTTGGACCTTGAGGAGCAAGGGAAGGGGTCTCCTGGGGCAGCTCCACGGGAGACGACGCCCACCAAGCCTCCTGAGATAAGGATGAAGGACCCTAAGCAGAGCACCTGGGCACTCAGCCCAGGTAGGTGTGCCATGCAGCTTTCCCTGTGGCCAGTGTCAAGAAGGTGGGAGATGTCCTCCACAGAACACCTATCACTCTGCGTACCCCACCCCGGGGTGCTGCTGTCAGAGAACAGACCTCAGTGTACCCCAGCTTCTGTCCAGCAGAGCCGATACCTCTATCAGAGGTGCTGGAGCAAGTATCTTACCTCCCCTCTGAGGGCAGGCCCCCCATTTATATCTCCCCAGAGCACCCACCCAGGACTGAGCACAGGCTCTCAACTCTGAGGATTTTTGCTGAATGACAAGTCCCCGCTGGACTAATCCTAGGGCTGAGGGTCAGTCAGCACCTGTGTGTGTGGTGGCGGGCTGGTGGGGGGTGCTTTGCTGAGCTCTGCAGGGAGCATGGACATGTTAGACCAGCTCTCTGACCTCCAGGAGATGACCACTCTGCCAGAGGGATCATCTCCAGGTCACAGGACAGGTTACTGGAGGCAAACATCACCTGGGGGTGACGCCCTCAGACAGAATCAGGAAGGAGCTAGAACACCAACAGGACTTGGGAGGACACTCCAGAGGAGTGGGAGGGGAGGTGGGCAAAGGGGAGGGAGACAGATCCACACCCGCAGAGCGGTGAGGGCAGGGAAAGGCCGAGGTCTGTCTGCTCGGTCGCAGAGGCAGGTCCTGAGTGACTGCAGCTTAGGACAAGCTGGGCGCCAGGGCGACGGTGGCTTCCCTGCTACCTCCTGGGGAGAAAGTACCGTCACGGCAGCACACAGAGAGCCCTAGAAGCCAAGGCAATCATCTAGGAACTGCTACCTCGGGAGCATCCAGGGACCACATCCCAGGAAGAGAGGGCACCACAGAGTCACGTTACTCCTAAATTCCTTTACTGTCCTGTGACCAGCACCCCTACCATGCAGAGGGATTCTGTTTTTCAAAGTGTCGGTATTTTTAAAGGCAATCATCTCAAATAGAACTCAGTGCTTTTAATCTTGAGATTCCTTTATTTTAAATTTTTTACTATTATTTTTATTCAAATTTGTTTGGGGCCTCTGCCCCCTGACCTTGTAGCTGGCCACCTCTAGCCAGATCCCAATGTTTGGGTTTAGAGCTCAGCTCTGCCTTCACCTGTGGACACTGGGCACCCTCCATGCCTCATTGTCCTCATCTGTGAAATGGGCATAATAAATCCAGCACCCACCTAGCAGAGTTGCCATGAGGCTTAAATGAGCTAATAAGTGTCAGCTGCTGCTCACAGACCCTGGTACCGAGAAACCAGTCCTGAGTATCAGTGATGCACCCCATGCAGGAAATGAGCCTGGGAAATAGTCCCAGAAATATGTCGTGGGCAGATGTGGCTGGACATGAGGCAGAGGAGAGCTTCCAGAGCCTTCTGTGCAAGAGTGACCTCACAGGGGCCACATTCCTGGGAAAATGGCCCCGGGGGTGAGGTTAGGTCACAGTGATCCCTGGGGCTAGCTCTTCAGGGCAGGCCCAGCCCAGGCCTTCACAGACCTGAGCCCCATCCTGGCCAGGTGAGAGCACAGTCCAGGATGAGGGGTGGGTGAAGTGGGGGGTCCATTACTCTACCCCAGCCATCCGCCACGCCTGCCCCAGCCCAGGTTCCCCCCTCCACCGCACATCTCCACACAGTCGTGCCTTTCAAAGAGCCCTGTGCTTTGGTTTGTTTCAGAAATAGGGTCATAAAATGAGTGTATCTTTCTGGTTATTAATTTTCTGCTTTTTTTTTTTTTTTTTGCTTATTTGTCTAAATGGAAGATGTTTTATTTCCTAACCAGCTGTTATATGAAGTGTGAGGAGCAATTTAAAACCCAGTTCTCTGTGTGGCTGAAACCCTATCAGTTGAGGCTGAAAAAAGGATTTTTTTCCCCTTGTTGGAAAGAAAAGAGACAGAAAAAGAGAAAGAATAAAGGCAGGCAGGCAGGAAGGGGCCCTTGATTAAGTTTGGTTTATTGCTGCATTTACTCAAGTGATTCCCTTCTTGAGTCAGACTGTCAGGCTGGGCCCCCAAATGGGATTCTTGCCCCATGCTGCCAGACCCGGCTGCTAAAACAGCAACACCTTGGCTCCTAGAGTTGCTACACACCTTTTGTTGTTGTTCTTCAGTCGCTCAGTCGTGTCCAGCTCTTTGCGACCCCATGGACTGCAGCATGCCAGACTTCCCTGTCCTTTACCATCTCCTAAAGTGATGCCATCCAGTCATCTCTGTCACCCCCTTCTCCTCCTGCCTTCAATCTTTCCCAGCATCAGCGTCTTTTCCAATGAGTTGGCTCTTCGCATCAGATGACCAAAGTATTGGAGCTTCAGCATCAGTCCTTCCAATGAATATTCAGGGGGTTGACTTCCTTTAGGATTGACTGGTGTGATCTCCTTACAGTCCAAGGGACTCTCAAGAGTCTTCTCCAGTATCACAGATTGAAAGCAACAATTATTTGGCTCTAAGCCTTCTTTCTGGGCCACCTCTCACATCCGTGCATGACTACTGGAAAAACCATAGCTTTGACTAGACGGACCTCTGTCAGCAAAGTGATGTCTCTGCTTTTTAATTTGCTGTCTAGGCCATGAAATTAAAAGACACTTGCTCCTTGGAAGAAAAGCTATGACAAACCTAGACAGTGTATTAAAACCACTTACTGCTATGTAACAATTACCACAAACAAAGCAGAATAAAACTCCATCCATTTATTATCTCAGTTTCTGTGGGGCAGGGAGCATGGCTCCATTGCCTCCTCTTCTCAGGGTCTCACCAACCACTATTAAAGTGTTAGCCAGAGCCTCAGTCTTTCCTGAGGCTTAGAGTCCTCTTCCAGGCTCACTGGGTATTGCAGAACCTTGTTTCTTGCCATGGTAAGACTGAGGCTCTCAGAAAACAGGGGCCACCACAGATCCCTGCCACGTGGCCTTCTCCACCATGCACCAGTTTGCATCTTCAAGACCAATAAGACAGCGTCTCTGCTGTTTCAGCTCTGACTTCTAGACCCTCTTTTAAAGGGTTCACCGGATTAGGTCAGGCCCACCCAGGCGCTCTCCCTTTTGATTAACTCAAAATTAACTGATTTGGGACCTTCATTATATCTGTAGACTCCCTCCTCTTTGTTGCACACCATGTCCTAATCACAGGTCTCACTCACATTCAAGGGGAGGGAGGGATACAGGCTGTGCCCACCAGCGGGAATCACAACCACCTACCATACTGTCCTGATGGAATTCCATCCCAGCCAGGAGGGCAAGCCTGGGCAAGTGATGGCAGAGGTGGTGAGCAGGGGACAGGGTGCCATGGGAGGGCATCTTGGCTGCAGGGAGGACTTGCTGTGTGCCATGCCCACCACTGCCTGCCACCCAGGAGTACAGCTCAGCCTCTCTCTGCTCACACATGCTCCTCACACATTCTGTGTGACAACTGGCAGTGGCTTATTCATCATTTCAGATTGCAACTTTCTGTTTTCTCAGACACCCACTTTAATACCCTGACATTTCTGTAGAGCCGTAACATTCTGTCAATTGTTTATATCTCCTTCTCACACTGATCGCCTTTTCTGTTGAATTCTTGGCCCTTCCCAATCCTGGTGTGTGATGCTTACCAAGAGGTTCAGAGTCGCTTCTCCTCACTGCCCACACCACTGATTTCCAGTAAACTGTGCTACATCCCCACATCAATTATCTCCCAAAGCACTCACAGCCTATGCTCCAATCTCAGTATAGACGCTGCCTGAAAAAAGGCAGCTTGCCTAAGCAGAAATTCTTTGCCTGCACATTACTAGAGGTCTGTTTCCAGATCCCACAGGTGGGTAAAACTGCCCCTGCACTTTTTACCTGACTTTCCATCTGCCCCAAGTCTGGCTCATCAGCAGGACATGTTGCCCATCTTCTGCAGCCACACTGGACCACCAGGCTGGACCACCACCATCACCTGTCCCCAGCCATCCAAGCACTAAACTATGTTCCCACATTCTCCTTTTTCTCCTTCAGTTCCTCATCCACGTCACAACAGGAATGGTCTTCTGAAAACAGGGTGTATCGCTGCTTTGGCAACATCCCTTTAGGGGCTTCTCATTGTACTAAGGATGCAATGCAGACTTCCCTCTGTGGTCCACAAGGCCAGGCAAGACTTGACAACTACTTACCTCTTGCACCCTTCTCAATCAAGCCCTCCCACATTCCAGATTCTGGCCTCAGGGGCGTTCCTTTCAGCTCTTCATGTTCTTTCTACAGCAGGGTGTGCAGGCGTGTGCTATTCTCTCCATGCCCTCCTATTCATGGATGGAAAGATAAATCTTAAAATAAATGGTGTTGGGAGAAATAGACAACTGTTTGGAAATAAGAAAAACAATGTTTAGCTCCTGTGAAGCTCCTACCTACCACGTAGGATTGGACTTAACAACCAATTTCTCGACTGGAACTCTCCCAACCACCCCAACTAAAACAAACTTCCTCTGCTGTTCTCCGTCACACCATGTTAATTGTTTGCTTCATATCACATGCCATAGCTTTCAATTATTTTTATTAATCTTCTCATTTTTCTTTTCTTGTCTCCATGCTATAATTCAAATTCTAGCAAGGCAGGGACTTGTTAGACCCTGACGTGACAGGACCATGTCATTGATCCTGCCACCATCACTTCCCTGGTCATCACGTTGCCTGGCACACAATGCAAGCTCAGAAGCCTTCTTTAGTATGGAAGAATGAATGAGAAACTAACTCTGTGAACTCATGCTAACTCTGTGGTTAAAAATGTAAGTTTGTTGTATGATTTGAAATGTAAGCAGGACAAAGGGAGGATCTTTGTCACACTTCATAGAAGAAGCCATTCTAAAAAGATACAAGAATTAAAACAATAGCATTTCCAATGAAGAGTTAATATAGGAACAGATCAATGGAATAGAATCAGAGATCAAATCAATAAGCAAACCCATCATTCAAATATTTAAACAGTCACTTTTCAAATAAGCAGGAAAAGATTATTCAAAACTTGGTCTGGGACAACTATCTAACAACAAGGAGAAAAAATAAGTGAAGTCTGAGTTCGTTACAATGAAATAACTGAATTTGGAATGTAGTCAGTTCATTTGAATGGAATGAACCATAATATCATAGAATAAAATTTCTGTTAATTAGAATGGAATCTTGAAATGAAGATATCTAAGTATGACACTACAGAAAACATTGATATATTCAACCATGTGAAAATGAAAAGGCCAAACTTAAAAACAATTATTGTGGTAGAAAAACTTCCAGCCATAATGGAGAAAAGAGATCAGCAATCTTTCTCCCCAGAAAGCAACTACAGAACTGGAATAAAATGTCAAAAGCAAACATTTAAGGACTCTAGAAATTGACCAACAGCAAACAGCAAATTGGAAGTGTTTATTCATAAAAAACTGGTAGAAGTTTGAGAATCTGTGGTTTTCTTCCTAGGGCTGCCCCAATTTACTTCCTCAACTCAGTTGGTGCAGTAGTTATGTCAGGGCAAAACTGGCCGTGAAAAACAGCATTTTACTGCCAAAGGGGGCTGACCTGTCTTGGAATGGAGGGAAAATCTTCACCTGATGGTGCTGTCAGTAAAAGTTGCAAACTCAGAAAAAATCAGTGTAGGGGAACCCACAGTTAGGCTAGTGTGAAATTGTAGTCCCACTTAGGCTGAGTGAAAGAATAGCCAGAAAAGTAATGGGGAGATCCTGGAAGAGCTAACTAAGCTATCCACACACTTTTGGCTGCCTGGAGAACCTCTGGCATAGGCAGGTAAGACTCAAGAGAAGAAAATAAAACTAAATCTTGAGGCAAAGTTGCCTCAACGCTTAGGAAGCCAGAAGTTTTAAAAACAAAGCAGATATATCAATAGCCACACACCCTTAGAAGACATATTGTACAGACTAAGTGTAGGTAAGTGCAGGAAAAGTGAATGGGAAGCAACACTTTAATAGGCACAAGGTTTCTTCCTGGAGCAATAGAAATATTTTAGAACAACATAGTGAGTTTACTGAATACCACTGATTTATACACTTTAAAATAGTTAATCTTATGCATGTGAATTTCACCTCAGTAAAAAAAAATTTAATTAAAGGAATGTGCTCAGAGGCACTAGTAGGTAAAAAACCCATCAGGAAATGCAAGAGACGTAAGAGATGCGGGTTCAGTCCCTGGGCCAGGAAGGTCCCCTGGTTGAGGACATGACACCCCACTCCAGTATTCCTGCCTGGTGGGCTACAGTCCATAGGGTTAGTTGCAAAAAGTCAGACATGACTGAAGCGATTTATCATGCACTCTCAGTCGCTCAGCCATGGCTGACTCTTTGCAGTCCCAAGGACTGTAGCCCACCAGGTTCTCCTGCCCATGGAATTTTTCAGGCAAGAATACCAGAATGGGGTGCCATTTCCTACTCCAGGGGATCTTCCTGACCCAGGGAATGAACTCGCATCTCTTGTGTCTCTTGAACTGGGAAGCAGGTTCTTTACCACTAACGCCACCTGTGTAGCCCAAATAAAGGAATATAGAATGGCATTTATTCAAACCAAGAACAAAAATAGAGAAGTATACGCTTAAAAAATAGACCTAAATGAAAAATGATAATTCTAGAGTGAAAAATACAGTAATCAAAATGAATATTCACTAGATAAGCTCAATACCTGAGATGGCAGACTAGAACAACAGTAGGAAAATAAAACTTCTCCAACATGAATAACAGGGGGGAAATTTTTCATAAACAGAGACAGATTTGTGGAAATTATCAAGTATGCTAATACACATATAGTGGAATTTCTTGAAAAGAGAGAGCAAGATGCAGGAAAAAAGAATATTCGAAGAAATAATAGCCAAAAGTTCTCAAATTTGATGAAAAAGTGTAATCTACAGATGCAAGAAGCTCAAACAAAACATAATATAGGATAAATATATTGTATTCAGCCTGAGGAGAGCCAAAGACAAGCAAAAAATCGTAAGAGTGGCAAGTGTAAAATGACTCAGCATGCAGAGGAATAACATGACTAGCAGCTGACTTTTTGTATCGAAAACAGTGAAACCCAGAAGGCAGTGGAGCGACATATTCAAAGTGCGAGGGAAAAAACCTAAAGCTGTCAACCAAGAATTCTATAATCAGCAAAACAATCCTTAAAAAATGAAGACAAAACACATTCCCAGAAAAACACTAAGAAACTTTGTTGTTAGTTGACCTGCCTTATAAGAAATACCACAGGAAGTTCTTTAGGATGAAAGGAAATGACACCAACTCAAATCCATAGGAAGAAATACAGAGCCCAGAAATAGTAAATATATAGGTAAACGTAAAATTTAATATGAATTTAAAAATTTTTTTCTTTTTTCTTATCTTAATTTCTTCTAAAAGCCTAAGATTGAAACGAGTAATTCTAGAATTTCATTGTTGGGCTTATAATGCCTTTGCTGCTGCTGCTGCTAAGTCACTTCAGTCGTGTCCAACTCTGTGCGACCCCATAGACAGCAGCCCACCAGGCTCCCCCGTCCCTGGGATTCTCCAGGCAAGAACACTGGAGTGAGTTGCCATATAGATGACAATAATACCATAAAAGAGGGGAGAGTAAATGGGGCTATATTGTAGCAGAATGGCTAAATTTTACTTGAATTAGGTGAGTGTTAACCTGAAATGGTGATACCTCAAGCTGTGTATTTTAAACCCATAGAGCAATGACTATGAAAATATATATATATAAACTAGAGAAATAAAAATGGCATACTAAAAATGCTTGTTTAATACAAAGGAAAGCCACACAGAAGAAACAGAAGAATAAAAAATCTATGACTTCTTAAAAATTAATAGCAAATGGGTAACAATTGGAAAGTTGCACAGGGAGGCTGCAGGCCATGGATGTTCACAAGGGATTATCATGGAACTGCCTGTTTCTGTTCTGTGCATTTTTCTACATGTGTGTTATATTTCATTAAAAAAAAGCTTTAATAGCCTTAAAGAAAAATATATTGCATTCAGTACACTGAAAATTGTATGTCTTTATTATATAATCGGCTTTTATAAATCAAATGGGCAAACGATTATCATATAGAAAGCCAGAAAATTCAAAAACTAGAAGTACAGGTGTCTGATAAAGAGTTTTTAATAGTCAATATCAGAAATCCAGTAAAGTTAAATTATATAGTAGGCATGTCCAACAATAAAGGAATTTCCATGTAATAGGCAGCTATTAATCATTTAAAATAGCATTTTAAATAATATTTTGATACAAAATCATAGTCACGACATAGAAAGTGAACAATATAAATAATATAAAACTATTTGAATATTGAGAGGGAGAGCCCTTTATATATTAAATGAAAAGTCCATGTTATAAAACTGAATATAAATCATGATCCATTTTAAAAAAGAAATCTCTGTGGCGATCAAACCAGTCAATCCTAAAGGAAATCAACCCTGAATATTCATTGGGAGGACTGATGCTGAAGCTGAAGCTCCAATACTTTGGCCACCTGATGTGAAGAGCCGACTCATTGGAAAAGACCCTGATGCTGGGAAAGACTGAGGGCAAGAGAAGAAAGGGACAACAGAGGATGAGATAGTTGGATGGCATTACTGACTCGATGGACATGAGTTGAAGCAAAGTCAGGGAGCTAGTGAAGGACAAGGAAGCCTGGCATGGTGCAGTCCGTGGAGTGGCAAAGAGTCGGACACAACTGAACAACAACAAAAATATATGGATATGTACCTAGGCCTCTGCATAAGAAACAATGGGATGAAATGTTTCAAAAGTCTGAGTTCCTGTCTCTGAGTGCTGAGGTTAAGATGATTTTAATTTGATAATTCTTTAGATGTGCATTCTAAATTTTTCACAATGAGCATGTATTAGTGATGAATTAAAAAAAAAAAAAAAAGATGTTTTTAAATAAGAGTCCAAGAAGTATGAAGCATTGTTACAGCGAAGCTGTGGGACACAGCAGGGCAGGGAAGGTCCACCCTATCCACCACCCCGTTAACCCCTTGCAGCAGGAATTTATTTTTTTTTTTTATAAATAAAATAGATCAACACCTAATCTACAGCAGCAAGATGACTCTGTCCAAATGTCAATGCTCAGGCAAGCAGTAAACATGAAAACCTTGGAAGGAGCCCACCAGCCCATATGGCAGAAAGCCAGCGGAGAGGGAGGTGAACATTTCCTATGAAAATATGCTCATGCCTAGGGTGGGATCCATACAGGTAGCATGTAAAAACCCAGAATATTGAAAGTAAACGTGAAGGTGTGTACACGGTACTCATTCACTCAGCTGTGTCAGACTCTTTGGGACCCTATGGACTGTAGCCCACCAAGCTGCCCTGTCCATGGTTCTCCAGGAAAAATATGGGAGTAGGTTGTCCCCTGCCCTCTGGGACTGAAATCACTCCTCCTGCTTAGCGGGCAGATTCTTTACCACAGAGCCACCTGGGAAGTCCAAACATGAAGGCACCTCACTGAAAATACAAGTAAAATCTCTAGGAAACTTTGTTAATGTTGTTACTTTTTGACCACCGATCAGATTATTTTTTACTTTAATTGTCATGAGGAACGCCAGGATGTCAACAGAGACCGCTGTCTGAGCCACCTAAAAGGTGGAAGGATACAGCCAAAGCAGCCAACACGTTAGCATACCTCCCAGGACAAAGAGAGCTGTGCTCACCCATCAGACCATCTTGGGCAGGGTTAATAAAGGCTTCCGCTTAATTCCAGCTCTCCAGCATGCTCTGGGGAGGGGCACCTTTGAGCAATTATTACATGCATAAAGTGAGTCAAGACTGCAGCATCTAATAACCACTTCTCAGCAAATTTTTCAGTCTCCCTTTTCTGATGGGCAGTAGGAGTTGTCCAACTGTGCCCAGACACACCCTGCAGACAGAAGCTGAGGGTGGGGGCGGTGAGGGGTGTCCCAGAGGACAGCAGGAGGACAGGGCGCCTGCCAGCCTCTTCTAGAGTCGGGTTCATGCCAGAAAAAGCCAAGCACGGGAACCATCAGGAGAAAGAATATAGGGCTTTCTGACTCCCCTCCCCCGACAATACCTAATTATAACTCTAAGTAGCAAACATACATTAAGTTCAAGAAAAAAGTCCAGATTGTTTTCCCCATAATGTCCATTCTGATTTTGGAAGTTATCATATTGGTTTTCCTCTTTAATACTCTGCTTTGTGGTATCTTCGGCACTTTGCCCATTCATGACATTGGGATGGTTTTGTTTCCTATTGCCCCTTTGAGAAAACCTCTAGGTTATGCTTTTCTTCACAACCAGATGAGTAGCACCACTCATGGGAAAGAGTTGGGCTGACTCCTGAAACCTTCTAGATGAAGGAGCCCAGACCTCGCTGCAGGACTGTCCACCAGACCTTTGCCTTTCAAGGAAATGCAAGCAGCAAGTCACCTGCTGGAGGAATCCCAGGGACTGGAAATCAAATTGCTCTTGTTTGTTACTGCTTTCTTTTCATTCCAGACTTAGAGTGCACAATTTTTTTAGAAACTGGAAAATAGTCTTGGATGGTTGGGCTTTTCTAACTAATTGTTAGACAGAGATGCATGTATATCTTGGCCAGAGCACATGTCATTAAAGATAAGGGGGGTTGGGACTCAGAGCTTGCTCAGTCCCCTCCAGAAGGAGAAGGTGCAGATCAATCACCCAGCCACCGATGGGCATGGACTCTCCGACTGAGTCCTAGAGATGCTGCCCTTGCAGTCTATTGCATCAGGTGTGGACCAGGTTCTAAGCCTGACAGCCATCCTTTTAATTCAACTCAGTGAAGTGCTCTTGCTGCCCTGAAAATATTCTTTTGTGTGCCAAAGGAAGTGAATAATAATTAAAGGGCCCTTTGGACAATATCCTTCTGCCTGAGGAATCGTTTACTCAAATAATCTAATTTGTAAAAACCTCTTCACTACCTTCCTACCCAGGTTCCATTTTCTTTTGCATATATTTTTGACACTCAACTAATGATGGATAGAGGGAATTCACACATGGTTGACTGCATCTCATAAAGACACTTGGATGTAGTTAAGATCACTAGCAGCTTTTTTTTCTTTCCAGCACCCGATAGCATAATGTGTTTTCTGAACATGTGTATAAGACACACATTGATACCAAAAGTTGTATTCTACATAGCCTGATAAAAAGGACGACACATCAAAAGCCAAAATGAAAGTCTAATGTGTACTATAATCATTTAAGAGATTAAAGAAACTAGTGTAAGGTTAAGGCCACCAAACAGTCTCCACGCACTACCCATATCCATGAAGGTGATGCTGAATAGCCATGAAAAGATGGCAGGACTTCGGTGCCCACAATGATGCAACATCCATACTGCAGCATGCATTTGTCATCACTTGCCCTAGCTATTTCTGAAAACACGAACAAATGCATGCAGTGATGAAAGACACTCAGTATATCCTGAGTGGCCTCTAGAAGCAGAGGAGGAACATGCTGTCAGGGCCGGGCTATGATATATTTCATAATATAATTCAGCCATTCCACCATGTGTCCCAAGCCTGTTAAGCAGAACTTTGGGTTTCAGGTCAATGTAAAAATGAGCTGGGACTGCCCATTCGGACTCAGAAGAATGCGGTGGCACTGTGCTTGGGCTCTGCAGCAGACCTTTCTGGACCAAACCCTGGCTGTATGGTACCCTTGCCTTGTGACCCTTGGCAAGTTCCTCTCCAAGTCCTGCTTTCCTTATTGAGACAGGGACTCAATACCAGTCCCTGAATCCCAGGATTTTTATAAGGATTAAAGTAGCTGGTCCAGGCAAATTAACACATTGTCTCTTTAAAAAGTAAATGATCAAGAGATGTTAATCCTCATTTTTAAAGCAAAGAATAAATTCATAGTGAACTTAAATCATTTCCCAAAGTAAATTCCATGGGTCAATTAGAATATTAATAGGTGCTCCGTGGGATAAATAAAAAATTACCTGGTCAGTTGAGGGAGATAAACAAAGTTGACCTGGTTTCTACTTCTCCAAGTCTTTTAACAGGTAAAGGAAATTGTGAATATCTCACAACTGATCGGGATTTTGTGAACGGTGAGCTGAACAAGACTATAAAAGAAATATCCAGCACATTCAAGATGCTGTTAGGGATAGACTTTTATCAAGAGCTTTAGCATGAGGCTGAAACAGAACCAGGAAGGTGTCCAGGATAACCCTGAAGTCACCTCCAAACTCTGAAGGAAGAGTAACAAAGAGCAGGGTTCTGCTTAGATGAAAAAATAGACTCAAAACGGAAGCTTCGGTAGAAGGCAAGTACCTCCATAAACTGCTAAGGATGTCAAGTGAGGAATGGACATGATCAAAACTTGACATTTGTTTTGCCCTCTCGAGGGGAGCATGATTTTGAAGGAAATGGTAGCCAGTGAGGAGTTTTTTCCTAAAGCTGTGGATTTTCCAACTAAGCATCATTTCCTAGGTGGAATCCTCACGCTCATTCCTGACACTTGGGAACCTGCCACAAAACCCTCAGCGGGAACCCCAATGACTGGGTCTTTGGTACACTGACTGACCCTCCTCCTCCACTCTCAGATCTTAAACATCTCTCAGTTTGCCATGTGTAGGAATCCTTTAACACTTGCCAGGTTCTGAGACAGACCAAAGGAAAACACTTTGACCATCCCCCCCAAGCCCTCTGCTTCACTTTCTCCAGGAAACAGTTTCTTACCAAAAGTGATCAAACCCAACTTGACCACCACACGAGACTCAGAATAATGAATAATCGCTAGCCATTCTGAAAACCCCATCCAAACACTTTCAAAGCATGAAATCACTCTTGTCCAAGGCTTGCACATAAAAGCAGGCGTATTCCTAATGGTCTAAAAATGCTTTGTTACACCTGAAACTAACACAACACTGTAAATCAACTATACATCAATAAACAAATTTTCAAATGCTTTGTAACAATAATAGCCTTCTTACTTGTTTTATTAAGTACGTAGATCAGAAGACCATTTCACAGGGGCAAACTGGCCGGTTTTAAAGGGTCAGTCTCCTTACTGAACAAAACTGCCCTGAGCCCTAAACATGATACATCCTGTTGTTCATTAATTTCTATCAAAACAGCCTCTTGGGCTTCCGTGGTGGCTTGGTGGTAAAGAATCCGCCAGCCAATGCAGGAGGCCTGGGCTCTGTCCCTGGTCTAGAAGGATCCCACGTGCCAAGGAGCAGCTAAGTCCGTAAGCCACAATTGTAGAGCCTGTGCTTTGAAGCCCAGGAACCGCAACTACTGGGGCACGTGCCTCAACTACTGAAGCCGGAACGCTTCAGAGCCCATGCTCCACAACAGAGAAGCCACTGCATTGAGAAGCCCATGCACCGCAATTCAAGAGTACCCCCACTCGCTGCAACTGCCAACGAAGACCCAGAACAGCCAAAAGTAAATAAATGAATGAAATTTAAGAAAAAAAAAAACAGCCTCTATTTCTTTTTAAAAGATATGGGAAAGCAAAAATAGATGCAGGAAGATATACTTTCTGTGTGAGCAATCTTGGCCAATTCTCTATGAGATTCCCCCAAATTCACCTAAGTCAGAGTTGAAGATGTGCCTGGAATGATTGGGTAAGTGAGCCCCTTACACTCCAGGAAGCTAAGCCAATCGTTCACCATCAAAGTGCTCGAAGATGAGAAGGGCAAATCCTGATGAGCCGAAAAGGAGACACCCCCAACTTCCAAAGTTTCCCCCTGATGAAGCCAATGAGTTTCTAAGGAGGTCTTTTCTTCACAAAGAAATAACGTCCTCCTGGAGAAAGAGCCGTGCAGCCGATTAAGACATTTCCCAAGCATCTGCTAACCTACTTACAGGCATCATTGCTCCCTAGGGCCTCGGGACCCTTCCACCTTCCTGAAGGGAGTAGCTGAATAGGTAAATGGGTTATATCAGGCCAGGAAATCAATGTGTATACTGTGTTCTCAGCCACAGATGAGCATGTCGAAGCCATTTTATTATAGCTCTAGGAACCGTATTGATCCAGCTGTAACTACTCAGAGGTGGCCGGCACTCCAATGAGGACGCATCCCTCTGTCCATCCAGCCGCCTCTCCCCACTCCCTCCCCACCGACTCAGTAGTGCTTAGAGAGTAAGTGTTTGCAGATTGGATTAATTTAATGTTTGCTTAATCAAAACTGACTGCCCTGGAACTTAAATGCTATTAATTACTAAGAGAATCCAGAACTGATCCTCTAACACGGCAAAGCCGGGGAGGAACAGCAGCCCTGCAGAGCTCTCTTAAGAGTCACTCTTAAGGAGATTCTGATTGTCATTCTTTCCAGATGTTCATTTTGTTTCCTTCTCCACTTCCACCACCCCCGTTTACGCAGCCACTTTCCCCTGCAGCCTTCTAGAAAATACCTGCTGCTCTTGTCACTCTTCTTTATGGTACAAATGGTATGTGCGTTTCCCCAGCCTCTGATGTTGGGCGGTATGCATCACGTCCATCTCCCTGCTTCTCTGGTCAAAGAGCACCCATTGTGCCCTGTTGTTAGTTCCATTAGAGTGCTTTCCAAGAGCACCTAGAGCTCCTCAAAGACAGGGGCTGTGACTTATCCATCGGTCACAACCCCAGTGCCAGTGCTGTGCCTGGCATGTAGTGGGCATCCATAGGTGTCTGCCAAATTTCATTTGGACAGATAACAATGCCCACCCGCTCCCCAGGGACTCTTTGTTTACAAAGTCCTCCTCTGTGTTGACATCTCTCCAAGGACACCATCTCAGAAGCTTTGGTTCAGCTGGTACCTCCATCAAATTTTCCATCTTCTCTACTCATGAAAAAACAGGAAAGTCTTTCCTTGAAACCAAGATCTTATGGCTATCTTGATCATGAATTAAACACCATCACAGGAGAAATGGGAAAGGATGTGTCTGCCTCCAGATCTATCCCACTGTTTTGGAAAATAGTAACCATGCACCAGAAAACACCACGCAGCTCAGCCAGAGAGCTAGTGAGAACCAGGAAGGAAGCTGGTGCTTTCCCCCAGCAATACCAGAAGCTTTTAATAAAAATACCATGCTTCTGTAGTCTGGCTGCAAACACATGCAGTGTCTCTTGATCACCTCCCCACTAGCAATGAATGGTCCCACCGTCCACAGTACAGAATACACAACACATCTATGTATTGTAGAGAGAAAGCACGCCTGCTCCAAGCAAAACTCCTCTGCTGAGCGTGCGTGCATGCTGAGTCACTTCAGTCGTGTCCAACTTTGTGACCCTATGGACTGTAGCCTGCCAGGCTCCTCTGTCCGTGGGATTCTCCAGGCAAGAATACCGGAGTGGGTTGCCATTTCCTCCTTGAGGGGATCTTCCCAACCCAGGGATCAAATCTGCATCCCTGCATTAGAGGACAGATTCTTTATCACTAGCGCCACCTGGGAAGCCCCCTCTACTGAGCAAAGGCCTCAAAGGCAGCCACCTCTTGAAATGCTGAGAAGCAGTTCTGCTGCTTCTCAGCCTCCAGCAGACCACTGGGGAGCTTGCAGCAGTCATTACAGGGGACTCCAACTCACAGGCCTACAGTGAAGCAGCTGATTAAGTCCATGACCAAAGCAAGTAGAGTATATGTCAATACAGAGGGGTGAGGCCCACAGCCAAATAGCAAGCACATACTCCTTTGTGAGTTCTTGCCAGCTAATTCCCTAAGGAACACAGGGTCAGTCTGAACAAATCTTACTTCTGCCAGAGAACACCTAAACGTGCGAGGCTGGCAACAAACTCAACTTTTAAAACCTACATAAGTGTGCATGCAAGCTAAGTCACTTCAGTCATGTCCAACTCTTTGCTACCCTATGGATTGTAGCCAGGAAGGCTCCTTTGTCCATGGGATTCTCCAGGCAAGAATACTAGAGTGGGTTGCCATGCCCACCTTCAGGGGATCTTCCCAACCCAGGGATCGAATCCACGTCTCCTAAGGCCCCTGAACTGCATGCAGATTCTTTACCGTTGAGCCACCAGGGAAGCCCCAAACCTACATACATCATGCAAATGAAGTCTATAGTTTAGTTAATAGTATTGTACCAACCTCAGTTCCTGGTTTGGTAATGTATTGTGGTTACATAAGATATTGTCATTGAGAGAAGTTGGGAAGAACACACAGAGACTCCACATAGTATTCTTACAGTTTTTTTATGAATCAAATTGTTGCTGCTGCTCAGTTGCTAAGTCATGTCTGACTCTTTGCAACTCCATGGACTGCGGCACACCAGGCTTCCCTGTCCTTCACCATCTCCCAGAGTTTGCTCAAACTCATGTCCTTTGAGTCAGTGATGCCATCCAACCATCTCATTCTCTGTCACCTCTTCTCCTCATGCCCTCAATCTTTCCCAGCATCAAGGTCTTTTCCAATGATCCAGCTCTTCACATCAGGTGGCCAGAGTATTAGATTTCACCTTCAGTCCTTCCAATGAATATTCAGGGTTGATTTCCTTTAGAATTGACTGGTTTGATCTCTTTGAGGTCCAAGGGACTCTCAAGAGTCTTCTCCAACACACAGTTCAAAAGCATCAATTCTTTGGCACTTAGCTTTCTTTATGGTCCAACTTTCACATCCATACATGACTGCTGGAAAAACCGTAACTTTTATTATACAGATCTTTGTCAGCAAAGTGATGTCTCTGCTTTTTAATACACTGTCTAGGTTTGTCATAGCTTTTCTTCCAAGGAGCAAGTGTCCTTTAATTTCATGGCTGCAGAATCATGGCTGCTGTTGCTGCTAAGTCACTTCAGTCATGTCCGACTCTGTGCGATCCCATAGACAGCAGCCCACCAGGCTCCCCCATCCATGGGAATCTCCAGGCAAGAACACTGGAGTGGGTTGCCATTTCCTTCTCCAATGCATGAAAGTGAAAAGTGAAAGTGAAGTCGCTCAGTCGTGTCCAACTCTTAGGGACCCCATGGACTGCAGCCTACCAGGCTCCTCTGCCCATAGGATTTTCCAGGCAAGAGTACTGGAGTGGGGTGCCATTGCCTTCTCCAAATCATGGCTGCAAATTACTTCAAAGCAAAACATTAAACACACACAGGCCAAACTGCATACCTCAAGCAGCCACTGGTTTGCTCCCTTAAGTGTGTTGACATCCCTTGACCAAGTCCAAACAGGATTAGTGGCAGTCATGACTCCCAGTCCAGGTGGGATGAGGACCCACAGATTGATATGAGACCCACTTATAGCCAACTCAGTTATTGACTTCCCGACCCCAAATCTGTTCCCTGGAGGTGAAACCTGCTATAGATTTAACTCACTGAACTCCTGCCCATGAAACCCTATCCAGACTTTTTAAATCAAATCACCATGGCACCACACAACACCTACTCATTCATATGCATTTTGCACAAATAATTCTTACTTGATGAATAGAGCGTCAGACTTACAATTCAGCCACAGTGTGGTAAATTACACTGGCCAGATTAACTGTATAAAGAACATGTCTCAAAACAATGATTTCAGTTCAAGCTAAGGAGGAACAAGTGCCCTTTCTTTCATTTCTAAATTACATTTTCAATCATAAATATTGAAAATTATGTTTCTGATCACTGCTGTCGCCTTGTGAGTAGTGGCACATGAGCCCCCCAGACACACGGATTGTTACAAAAGGAAAGCAAGGGCCATTAGAACACTCAACCCACTTTGAGTTTTTAAAGGATTTGTTCCCCCAGCCCACAAGATTATAAAAACATGGCACCCTTTGGAGTTTCAGGAGGCAGAGAATGACAGTCCTGTTTGCACACTGGTTGTTAAATATATGAAATTATTACTCTGGGTGCATTTTACCACCTATTATGTATGAGCTAGTTCAAGTGTTTCACAGGTAACTAGGGTAAAGCCATTACCCAACTCAAAGGACATGAATTTGAGCAAACTCTGGGAGATAGTGAAGGACAGGGGAGCCTGGTGTGCTGCAGCCCATGAGGTCACAAACAGTCAGACATGACTTAATGATTGCACAACAACAGCCAGAGACGTAGGTAGGCAAATCGCCTACCTTCTGCGTGGTAGACCCTTAAAACATCTGAGCTATAAGCAAAGGAGTTTTTTAATATAAAATATGGGCTAGAAAGCTCATATTCCCCTCAAATAATAGCAACAGCCAAAGCTCTAAGGACAGAGAAAGTCTTCAAAAGAAAAAAGAATGAGATGTTACGGCCGCGTGGCTAGGAGAGTGGTAGGGAAGAAGCAGAGCTGGCCACTTGGTTCTAGCTTAGTGAAAGGAAGGCTACAAGAACCTCTGCTAGAAACACATGATTAGGGAATAGTCAGCTTGAAGTATTATAGCTGGTTTAGTTCACCAGGTATTTAGAAATTAACATGAAAATAAAGAGTTTGCCTGCAAAGAAGAAATTACCCACCTCAACCAATGATGTCTATCCTCCAAGACATGTACCCTTGGTGCCATCAGGTATAGCCAGAACTAGGTTTAACTCTTCTCTAGATCCACATACATGTCAGTATGTAGAGGAGCCCTCAGTAGACTCTATCAGTCTCTCCACCCAGCTCAACTGCATCAAGGATGCAACCCTACTTGTGCTGGATCATGCCAAACCAAGGCAAACTGAGACCACTAAGTTGCACATGGAGTATCTCCTATTGTAAAGATAGAGCCTGCAATATATTCTTTGCAATCCTGCATTGCAGAAACTTCATCACATTAAATGTATATTCCTATCATTTTTGAAGGATAAAGTTTTCTGAAGCATAAAGCTTTATAGACCCCGACATAGTGGTCTTTGTATAGAGCAATCAGTGCCCTGCCATACTCCCTTGGCACGTATATTCTAGTACATGGGCCAAGGGTGTTCTGCTGCAAGCATGTGCCAGGGAGTTAATAACAATGGCAGACAGGAATTGGTGAATTAACACCCTAACCATCTCTCCGCTCACCTGGAACATCTCTGAGGCTTGTTTTAACACTCTCTCAGAGTTCCCAACTGTTAGAGCCTCAACTGCCCAGGACAGAAACCTGTTTTGATACACCCTGAATTGTCTTCCCTCACTTCTCCCCCAGGCCAGATGGGATCAGGACCTCGAGATTTCCTCCATGCATCAGGATTCTCCAGAGAAATAGAAGCAATAGGGGGTGTGTGTGTCTGTGTGTGTCTGTGTGTACAGACATGTAAGGAATTGGTTCACACTATGCAAACTCAAAATCTTCAGGGTGGGCTGGCAGACTGGAGACACAGGGAAGAGCCAATGTTACAGTTCAAGTTCAAAGGCCATTTGCTGGTAGAATTACCTCTGCATGGGAGGAAGTCAGTCTTTATTCTATTCTGGCCTTAACTGATTAGATGAGGCCCACCCACATTCCAGATGTGGCCTCACCCCCATTACCTGCCTTATTGAAAATCCACCCATTTAAATGTTAATCTCCTCCAAAACCACTCTCATATAAACATCCAGAATAATGTTTGACCAAAATATCTAGGCACCATGGCCCACCCAAATGGATACACAATATTAACCATCATACCTCCCTCAGGAAATGGCAACCCACTCCAGTATTCTTGTCTGGGAAACCCCATGGGCAGAGGAGCCTGGCGAGTTATAGTCTATGTGGTCACAAGAGCCAGACGTGACAGAGCAGCTAAACCACCACTTCCATCTCCCTCGCTCACCCCTTCCTTCCAGTGTGCCCTAAGATCACCACTCAGATAAACGGCTTGCACTTCAGTTCTGGAAATGGGATCTGTTTCTGAGGAAACCCAACTTAGAGACATTGTGCCTTTGGCAAACTACAGCTTAGAAAATAAATGCAAGTTTACACATTTCCACTCCTCTTTCAAAAGCCCAGTGGCCCATGAAAGAGCTCAGCCCACAGTTCGGGAACCACTGTATCACAGAGGCTAGAGGGTTTTTTTGTTTGTTGGTTTGGTTTGGGGGAGTTTTTTTACTGAAGTACAGCTGATTTACAATGTTGTATGGTTTCTGATGTACAGCAAAGTGATCCAGTTACATATAAAATGTTGCAGAAAAACCCAAAAAACTTTTTGGCCAACCCAGTATATATATTCAGATACACACACACACATATATATATTCTTTTCCATTGTCAGTTATTATAAGACACTGAATATAGCTCCCTATACTATACAGGAGAACTTTGTTGTTCGTTTATTTTATATATACTAGTGTGTATCTCTTAATTTGAAACTCCTAATGTATCCTTACCCTCACCTTCCTTTCTGTAACCATAACTTTCCTTACTATGGTTGTTTCTGCTTTATAAATAAGTTCATCTGTACCATTTTTTTTGAGAGCCCACATATGAGTGGTATCATATGAAAACTGTCCGACTTACTTAGTATGATCATCTCTAGGTCCATCCAGGTTGTGCAGCTGGCATTATTTCATTCCTCTCTATGGTTGAGTTAGTATATACCGCCTCTTCTTTACTCGTTCATCTGTTGATGAGCACTTGGGTAGCTTCCATGTCCTGTGCTGTGTTGAGTGCTGTGCTTAGTCACTCAGTCGTGACCAACTCTTTGCGACCCTATGGATGGTAGCCTGCTCTTCTGTCCATGGGGATTCTCTAGGCAAGAATACTAGAGTGGGTTACCATGCCCTCCTCCAGGAGATCTTCCCAACCCAGGGGTTGAACCCAGGTCTCCCACATTGCAGGCGGATTCTTTACCATCTGAGCCACCAGGGAAACCCCTGTATTAGCTATTGTAAATAATGCGCTATGAACGTTGGGCTGCATGTATCTCTTTGAACTAGTTTTCACCTTTTCCAGATACATGCCCACAGTGCTGGAGTTTAATGCCTAAAAAAGGTCCCCATGATCTCTGAGGCCATGTAAACACAGATGCATGTAAACACAGATGTTTCCATAGACATTGATCATGATTTTAGAAAGACTGCAACATCCTTAAAAATGACTCCCATATTAGGACTGACCAGGCTATCCAAGAAGTCCCTCTCCAGTCCTGTGCATGCCCACCTCCAGGGAGCTGGCCACTTCCCAGAAGGGTATAAACCCTTCTCAGAAATGCATCACAGTGTAGAAGGCAGCAGCGTTTCCATTTCAAAACAAATCCCTTCCTCCGAGGGCTTAGAATATATTCACAAAAGAAAATACATTTTTTGACATTCCTAAAAATGCACGATCATATCCTATGTGGCAAGACAAGACCAAGTGACTCATTGAAGTCATAATCACGGCAAACTGATTGTATTGTTGTCTTTGAATGAGAATCGCCAGAGGACTCAAGCTCCGTTGTCTCAAGAACCCTAGGCAGTCATTTGCCGCATCACGAGACCCAAATCATGTGAAGCTGAAGATCATCTCCTCCTCTTTGTATTTCATTAGCAGAGATCAGGTTAATAAAAAGTTTAAAAGTTGACTGCCTTCCCCCGGAGATTTATTTAGACCTCCTCCACAGCGATGAACCGGGAATGGCAGCAGACACTCATTTCTCCAGAGCTCGCTCTGTCATCTCCCTCTGTGGTCCCTGAAGTCTGCCAATTAAAGACCTCCTGGATGACATTCCGCTGCCGAAGTTATGCACACATAAATCACAGTAATAAGAGAAGATTGTTATGTTAACCTTCGTCATGCAACCCTTTTCCTTTTGTGAGAAATACGGAAAACATTCATCCGTCTGGCACAAAGGAAGCGATTTCCCAGCAAATGCCTGGGAGACTCGCCTGATGCTGCCCCTTCCTTGTGGTTACGGAGGCGGTGCCTGGTGCACCAGCAGGCGTTACTCAACTCAAAACGCCAAGCAACGAGGCCATAAACCAGGTGGCATGACGTCACGGACAGGATGCTCTGAAATAAAGGGGGAGCTGGTTCTATCCAGAGGAACATTTTTCCATGTTTAACCAAGCAAAGCTGGGACACTACTGCGCACAGTTTCAAAGGTCAATTCTTAAGGAGCCTGGTTCTGGGGAGAGTTGTCGACTGCTTTCTGCAGCTGTGGATGTAACCACCCGACCCCCGCCCCAGGTGACTGGAGTTTCGCTCTCAGTATGAGGGGCTAGTGCGCAGCAAATGTGAATTCCACTTTGATGGGAACAATTACATCCTCGGCTGAGCCCCCGGGAGCAGGCAACGGTGGCACCCGTGGACCTAAGAATCGAGGTGCCCACCCTGGTATGATCCCTTACCTGCATTGCAAATCTTCATGGGCTGGTCTCGGGATTTCCCAGAGAGTCAGCTTTGAAAACAAAAAAACAAAGAGAATTCTTTCTTAACACCGGAGTAGATATTAATGATATATTAATGACTATATCTACATGTTCACTTTAGAAGCTGATGTTATTTGAACGATTTGAAAAATAAACATCTAGACACGAACTGGGTTGCTTCTCTCTATAATATGGCTTCATTTTATTAGCTACCCCACTCCAGAACTCTTGCCTGGAAAATCCCATGGACAGAGGAGCCTGGAAGGCTGCAGTCCGTGGGGTCGCTAAGAGTCGGACACAACTAAGCGACTTCACTTTCACCTTTCACTTTCATGCATTGGAGAAGGAAATGACAACCCACTCCAGTGTTCTTGCCTGGAGAATCCCAGGGACGGGAGCCTGGTGGGCTGCTGTCTATGGGGTCGCACAGAGTCAGACACGACTGAAGCGACTTAGCAGCAGCAGCAGCAGCACTAATGGTAAAGAGCTCGCCTCCCAGTGCAGAAGACACAAGGTTTGATCCCTGGGTCAGAAAGATCCCCTGGAGGAGGGCATGGCAACCCACTCCAGTATTCTCGCCTGGAGAATCCCATGGACAGAGGAGCCTGGCGGGCTACAGTCCATGGGGTCACAAAGAGTTGGACCCGACCATAGCAACTTGGCACGCATGCACGTAAGGCTAGTTTGTCTCTAGCTTGTGACTGAGGTACCTGCCACCCAGATGTAGCCCCTCCTCAGAAGCTGCCTCACTTGGGATGTGCCAGTCAGGGCTCCAGCCTGGGTCAAAAGCCCCCTCCTTTCATTTCTAAGAGCCTGATTCTCAGAGCCGCTACCCAAGCACGTCCCGCCTGTGCGGAGCAAGTTCACAGCTGAAAAAGGTCCTGGTTCTTTCCTCTCAAGTGATGTTTTTCCAAAGGAATTAAATTTTTCTAGAAGTGAAATAAAATGGTGTGTGTTAAAGGGATTGGTGGGGAAGGGATGGAACAGAATTTCCGCTACCACAATTTCACAACCAGAAAGAAACTCCCCTCTAATTCTCTCCAGAGCAACCCACGTGCTCTGTAAATTGTCCCAAAATAACCCATTGCATCTGATGCTATTGAATTCTTGGCACCTGGCGATGTTGTTATCTCATTCTCTTATCTCCTGTTATTCTTTTCCTTGGAAATGTAGAATGAGATGCTTTTTTCTTTAATCTGGGGTGGCCAACCTTCCTGGTTTACCTGAGATAAAGGGTTTCCAGAGTGTGGGACTTTCAGGGCTATAACCAGGGAAAAGTCCCATGCCTACAGTTGAGTCGCTTACCTCTATTACGCAAAGCATTCTGCTCTGGTGTAAGCATCCCAATAGATGACAAATTAAACACAGTTGCACCGCTTTGTGGTGGCAGATATAGCAGACCGTCCACCAGGCTGTGGAAAATGGGTCGTACTTGGGAATCTGAAGAGAGTCAGTCGCTGTTGAGAAGTAAGCCACCTTATACTGGAGGGAGAAAATTAGGTTTTCGATGCTGCTACTGACTCTTAGAAGCTTCCCAGGTAGCACTAGTGGTAAAGAACCCACCTGCCAACGCAAGAGACTTAAGAGATGTGGGTTTGATCGTTGGGTCAGAAAGATACCCTGAAGGAGGGCATGTCAACCCACTCCAGTATTCTTGCCTGGAGAATCCCACGGACAGAGGAGCCTGGTGGGCTCAGTCCATAGAGTCACAAAGAGTCAGAAGTGACTGAGCATGCATGCACTGACTCTAAAGCAGGACATGATGAGGGCTTGAAGGAGAAAAATAGAAAACAATGAACAGCGGAGCACATAGTCCCCCACAGAGGTCTTGCGAATGGCTCCAAACCAGCAGTTCACACAATTTTCACCAGTTAGCACAGCCCCCAACAGAAACAGTTCCCCTGAGTTTCCCACATGAAATAACATCTTCTCCCCAGCATATGTTGCCCAAGGACTGTCCCATCACAGACTTGCTATTTTTAATCAAAATATATAGGAACAATTAACAGTATAGGAAGACAAATATCATACAATATCACTTATATGTGGAATCATAAAAAAAAATGATGTAAATGAACTTACAAAACACGAAACAGACTCACAGACTTGAAAAATGAATTTATGGTTATGGGGGAAACAGGGGAGGGCTAGATTGGGAGTTTAGGATGGACATGTACACACTGCTCTATTTAAAATAGATAACCAACAAGGACCTACTGTGGAGAACAGGGAATTCTGCTCCATATTCTGTAATAACCTAAATGGGAAAAGAATTTGGAAAAGAATGGCAATGGGATTGGCTTAGTCACTAAGTCGTGTCTGACTCTTGTGACCTCATGGGCTGTAGCCCGCCACGCTCCTCTATCCATGGAATTCTCCAGGCAAGAATCCTGGAGTGGGTTGCCATTCCCTTCTGCAGGGGATCTTCCCAACCCAGGGATCAAACCCAGGTCTCCTGCATTGCAGGCAGTCTCCTGCACTGCAAGCGGATTCTTTACCAATTGAGCAACCAAACCACCAGGGAAGCCTGAATACGTGAAGGTGTATAGCTTAATCACTTTGCAGTACACCTGAAATTAACACGTTGTTAATCTACACTTCAATATAAAGTAAAAAAAAAATTTTTTTAGGTATAGAACCAGTATACCTGGTCAATTACGGGCAAAAAAAGAAAATTTAATTTGGATTTTGTCATCTAAATAGCTGTGAGACTCCTGACACTTTTCAGGCTTTTAAACCCCAGAGTATCAAAAACACCATCACACTAACCAGTGGGTTGCAGCGTGGAAACTGGCCATAAGATTGGAACACATTCCCACCTGCTCACCTGGGCTTTCGAGGGGAACCTGGGACTCCTCCAGGGGCCATTATGTGTGTGAGTTGGACTGAAGTCCTTGGCTAAAACCACTGTTGGATTTTTTTCTTTATGCGTTATATTATTATTAGCTGGACACCTGAATTCTTCCACCAATCCCAGATCCAAATTAGACGTGTCACTTCTTAAAGGGTGAGGCTGGAAGACAGAGGATACTATTAGTAATAGGGAGGCAGAGGAGACACCCGTGAGCGCTTCCTTTCGTGTCACTGAGTGCTTCTTATGTTACAGCCATAGGAAGCTGCCATTCTTGTGGGTCCGGTTTTTATGTCATTCATGCTAATACATTGTCTCCTAGAAGCCTCACAATAAGTGCACTGATTTTACCCTGTTTTTGTATGAGAACACTGAGGTGCGAGAATGCAATTCCAGGCCATGGGCGATCCCAGCTTGCCCCAGGTCTAATTCCAGACACTGTACTCTCACCCATGACCCTTACGGGCCCATCTTTGACCCGATTCCGCAAGCCTGCGAACTTCTGATGATGAAGGGTGAGCAAACATGACTGACCAGGTGTTGCCCAATAAATGGCCACACGCAGGCGGCCATGTGGATGGGGGGCAGGGTGGACTGACCGCCCTGCCTTGGGCAGCTGCGCCTTCACTCGACTGTGGCAGGAAGCTCAAGCTCATGGACCCCAAGTGCCTGTGGACTCTCCCGGAAGAAACAGCAGGGCCCCTCGGGGAGCCACTTGTCCCTTGAGGCCATGCCTGGGAAGGACACAATGTGATCTCCACACCTCTCCCTGCCTCAGGCCACCAGGGCTGATGACCCAAACATCGAGGTCCCTGCCCAATGCTTCACTGAGGAAAGCCGGGTGCCCACCACACATCTCGCCCCTGCTGGGAGGTCAACACGTAAGCTGTCTTCTCCTTACGCCCTAAGTTTATTTCACAGTTTGGACCTTGCCTGTTCAGTCTTGGAAGTATCTCAAATATGCATATACTGTGTTCTGAAGAGCTTCCACAGACACTGTTTATTAGTCACTTTGATCTAATTCATCACACAGAAAAATCTCAAACAAGTACCGAGAGTCCTTTCAAGGGGCGGGGGGGGCGGGGTGGGGGGAATGCATGTTGAGACAATAAAAGTCTGCCTAAGCCCCCAATTCCCACAGCTCAGCCGTTGGTGCCATGGGTTCAAAAATGTAATTAAAAGGAGACCGTCGATTTCACTCACCATTGTCAAAAGGCCGCGTCACCCCCTGGAGGAGAGGCGCGCTTTAGTCAATTTCCCCGTCCATGCCAAAGTTTCGGAGAGATCCTTCACTTTATAAATCAACTCACAGCTTAGAACATCCTGGCAGCCCCTTCAAGGAACCTAAGGGAATGACAGGCAAAGAGAGGATAACCATCATAGCTTGACTGGATACAGGTGTTTGCGTTTACAGACGAACCGCAAACGCCTGGATCTCTGACAGGCGTTGACGCTATCAGTGCATCGCAGCTATTATTGGCTCCGGTCGCCAAGGGCTGGGGGGCCTCTCCCTTAGCAACATCTCTGAGGCTGATAACATTTGGCTGAACTTTTCAGATCTTAACCTCCCTTCTGACTTTCTGCAGTCAAACCCGCCTAAACTGATCAGAAGAAGAGACACGCAGTGGGAAGACAAGTAAAATATTATTGACTGGACTGTTTCATGTCTATTAGGAAGAAAGAGCAGAGAGCGGAGGGAGAACCTTACAGCTTGACAGGCTTCAAGATAATCAGGGGAGGAATCAGGGCTGCACAGTAACCCTCGGTGAGGTTGGAAAGCACAGGCTCACGAGAGGTCATTGTTCTGTGCGGGAAACAAACAGGGTGCTGGGCAAACAAGCGCAAGATTGCATTCCTCCGCCGGACCCTGCTCCTCTCCAGAGGCAGGCGGACTCCTACGCCGAGCACAGGCTTGAAATCAGGGAGCCCTGTGGCTCCAGAAGAGGTCTCACCCTGAAGGCTTTTTTTTTTTTCCTGGCCTCAGGCACATCCCAGAACCTTTGTTCAAGGCTGAGGCAGGCCCTGCAGACACAGGCTATGCTGCCCTTGAAGAACTTGGCCCTGACAATTGGTATTGTCAATTTGTTTCACTTCCCTGCTCCTTGCCCAGAGGGGCCAGGACTAACCTCTTGACCTCTCCAAGTTCAAGTCTTCTGCAGTCTGTGTGTGTGTGTGTGTGTGTGTGTGTGTGTTGGAGGGCTGGTGGCTGGAAGGGCCCTGCTTGCTCTGAATGACCCTGAGGTCAGTCACCACAGCCTTCCATGACCCCACAAAGGGGTCATTTGATGGAAAACATGCTCCCTAGTGCCCCCCAACCCACTGGGAAGGACAATACCCCACTTGATAACCACACACAAGGTCAAGTTTGCTGTCCAAAGCAGAAGCCAGGGTCTCAGATGCCGAGTTGGCCCTCTGTCGATCTCCAGCGCCACACCCCCTGTTACTCACACTTTTTTATGCAGGTGAGAACACCAGCAGATAGACACGGAGACCTCAGACGCCCTGCTGGCGCTCCCCACTGTCCTGGGGGTCTGCTCATCGCGGAGCCATCTCTCTTCCAGAGACAGGGCCTGTTTTCCCCTGCCGTGTTTCTACTTTGCATCTCAGCAGCCTTGATCTGTACAAACAGTTGGCTACTGGTTGGCCACATACACTGTCCTCCCATCCAGGGAACTATCTGCTGCTCTGGAACCACATGACTTTGTCACCGGGAGTTTCTGGCCCTGCAGGAAGAGTGGGTGGGTGACATTTCAGCAAAACCCCAGGAACAGGGTGACAGAGTTAGGATGACAGTACTAGAAGGAACTAAAAAGTCCGCTTCTCCAATTCTTTAATCCCAAATACAGGGAAACTGAGGCACGAGGCAAGGAAAGGAAAAACACTTGGGTTTATAAAAACCTGTCCCCCACACTTGCCTCAAGACATGCTCAGATATATGTCCGTCCAGGCTCAACACCTCCTGCTCCCATCCCCTTACTGTCCTGTACATCCACGATGGTCTTTGATTTCCCTCCTAGGACCTGCCACAGAGCTTTCTAGAAGCCTGTTTCCATGACATGATGGTGATAATGATGATGACGATGACAGCAGCCATCAGGTATCAAGCACTGCTCTACGCCAGGCCCTGGCCTAAGGCCATCACATAGATCATTTCACTCAGTCCCCAGCATGGTTCTGCTTTGCATTATGGAGGCTCCAACCCCATCATGGAAGAAGCATCACCATTGCAGGGGAAACCCAGAGAGGTGACGTATCTTGCTCAAGCTCACATAGGAGAGCCAGGAGTCGAGCCTGTTTCTCCACATAGCCACCCACCAGGGTTGTCCCAGAGTAGGTGGGTCTGTCCCCAGGATTCTCAACATCCCCAGTCTGGAGACCTCTCAGTCTCCAGACACTCCAGGGGTTTGACTTCCTGGAGACCTCTGGGAAATGGACCGCAACTTTCCCCTCCTGTATCAGCCGCTTCCTGGCTGCTCCTCTTTCCCCTCAGCCCAGAACCCACATAGATTCATCGAACTGACTGCTCTCAGCTGCAGACTCGGTGTCCTCACCTGACCCATCTTTTCCCTGCCACCAACCAAGTTCAAACCCTGCTCCATCCTTTTCTGTATTCACTATGCAGTGTGAGGTCTGCCACCTACAGACTTAGAAACTTTTGTGGCCGTACCTCCTTCCCATCTGTCTCAGCAAACCATCCTTCTGCTGAAGACAAAACCTTCTCTCTCCTCTCCTCCAGTCTCTCCATCATCACTGGCTCAAGGCTCCTCCAGCCTAAACAAACCACTTCTCCTCACTCGATCCTCACTTGCTCCCCTTACCTGCTCAAGTCATCCATGACTTTCCTGCAGCCAGATCTAATGGGCACTTCTCAAACCTTACACTGGTGGACACTCTGCTGCATGTACCACTGGTGAACACTTCTGCCACCTTGAAACTGTCTACGTCCTTGAACATTGCTTTTCCTTCTATCTCCCTCACCACTCAGGCTCAGTTCCATCTGTGGCTTCTGCATTCTCAACCTGCTCCTTGATGTTGGTTTTCTTCAGGCTTCCACTAATAATCCTTACACCTTTAATTCCCACCCCAGGCACCATCCAACCCATTCCCTATAGACTTCAGACTTAGGTTATATCTGGCTGGACCATTGCCTTCAACAAAAAACATGTGCTCATGCTAAGTGCCCTGTGTCTATGATTTTTTTCATGGTTATTAGGTAAGCTGGTTTGGGATTAGCTAAGTGCCCTGTGTCTATGATTTTTTTCATGGTTATTAGGTAAGCTGGTTTGGGATTACAGCTGGCTTCCTGGGGTGATTGACCACGGGGATAAAGTGTGCTGATGACAACCAGAGGTGAATTTCCAGCTCAAGGTCATTCTATTTCTCATGTTGAATTAACAGTTAGTTCCCCCAGCATGTGAAAGAGATGAGAGTTGGTCTCAGCTCTGATAACCAGACTCTACCAAAGATGAGACCTTGAGCTTTGGAAGAGGAATCAAGAGTCAGCCACCTTCTTCTCCCACAATACTGCACAGCCATGTCCATCTGTCCTTGTTCTAAGCTGATCTCCACTTGCACCCTTTCTAACCCGAGTCTTCTGGGCCCAGTGCTTCCAGGGCACAGGTGAGCCATGGTGTGGCTCTAACCTTGGTGCATAGGGCAGGCCCCATTCAAGTACACTCCCCTCCGGGAATGGGGTGGCCCCCTGTAGCTGTGTGATACCATGATTCTAGGAGAGGGTTGGGAGGTGGTCACAGGAAGAAGCACCCTCTTTAAACAGGTTTGACATGGCTCTGTCCTCAAAATTGCTGCCCCTGATGTACAAGGACCTGAAGGTGAAGCAGGTGATGGGTAGCCATTTCTTCTTTCTCTCCCAAATCTTACAATCTCCATGCCTGTGTACTAAGTCATGTCTGACTCTTGGGGACCCTGTGGACTGTAGCCCTCCAGGCTCCTCTGTCCATGAGATGCTCCAGGCAAGAATACTGGAGTGGGTTGCCATGCCCTCCTCCAAGGGATCTTCCCTACCCAGAGATTGAACGCACATCACTTATGTCTCCTGCATTGGCAGGCGGGTTCTTTACCACTAGCACCACCTGGGAAACCTCTTAGAAGCTCCATCCAAGTCTGAAGACACAAAGGGTTTAGGGGAGGAAGTTTGAGGCTGGAGGCCTGCATTCAGCTTCCCCCTGTGTCATTCACGTGCTGATGACTTTGGGAAACTGGGTTGATTCAAGCCTAAGGCAATGCGTAAACCAAGGGCAGAGGTTATAGCCAGGGGTGGGGGTGGTGTCTTCTCAGTCCCTTCCTGGGCCCTCCTCCTGCGTGTCCCTCTGCTGGCCCCCTGTCCCCAGCTGGCTCCTTCTCACCTTCCAGGTTCAGCAGTCACCTCCTCGGAGAGGACTTCCTGCCACCCATGATAGCATAGCGCCAAATCCTGTCACTTTCTAACTGAAGGCCCTGTTTTATTTTCTGAAGAAGATATGAACGGGCATTTTTAAAATTTATTTATTAGTTGTATTTCTTAATTCCCTGGTGGTCTAGAAGTTCTAGATCTTAGTCTGAGAGAGAATGTGCCTGGCTCATAGTAGGTCCTCAATAAAGAGTCACTGATTAGCAAATGAAGGAATGAAAAACTGGTGATTTGACATCCTCCACCCTAGGGTGGGGTGGCCTCAGGGCTTTCAAAGGCCCCATTCTTATATTTCAGTGGTTCTGCTTTTCCTCCAAGCACTTCATCAATGATATAATAGCTGGGAGTCCTCTGGTGTATGTATCCCCACTTTGGATTCAGGGTCCCTAAGACAGGGATGGGTCCCACCGTCACCCTGCACCCTTTCAGAAGAGCCCATCCTGGATCCAATCCCCCAGGCACTCCTGTGCACTATGTCCCCTAGAGAAAATGAGAACTATTCCACATTAGATAGGATCAGACCTTCCCCATGCAAGAAATGTCTATTGACACCTTCTAAGAACAGAGTGCTCACGGGCAGCGGAGCTGGGACATTTATCTTCCCAAAGCCACTCCAGAGGAGGCCCAGGCGCCCCTCCCCTCTCAAAACCCTTCTTCCCTTTGATCTCATGTGATTCTCCCCAAAGTTGAGGGGCTTCCCTTGTGGCTCAGCCGGTAAAGAATCTGCCTGCAATGCAGGAGACCTGGGTTCGATCCCTGGGTCGGGAAGATCCCCTGGAGAAGGGAAAGGCTCCCCACTCTAGTATTCTGGCCTAGAGAACTCAATGGACTGTATAGTCCATAGGGTCGCCAAGAGTCGGACATGACTGAGCGACTTTCACTTCACTTCATTTCAAACTTGTGAGTAAGCGAGATCTAACACGTTAATTTGTACGTGCAACAAATCCTACTAGTGTCCAGGGTCATCAGCATTGTGTCTGGTGGTTCCACAGCTGCTGCTGCTGCTGCTAAGTCGCTTCAGTCGTGTCCGACTCTGTGCGACCCCATAGACGGCAGCCCACCAGGCTCCCCCATCCCTGGGATTCTCCAGGCAAGAACACTGGAGTGGGTTGCCATTTCTTCCTCCAATGCATGAAAGTGAAAAGTGAAAGTGAAGTCACTCAGTCGTGTCCACAGCAATTACACCCAAATCTTGACTGACTGTCCTCAGGGGCCCTGCTCATCCTTTCTCTCCACCTGGACTACAGCCCCCTGAGGGCTAAGTTGGGACACCTCCCCCAACTTATGTAAATAAGAGTTCACTAAAGAGCACCATAAATAGAGAGTGCTGGTAGACCAACAAGCCATCCTGTTTGGCTGATATATAGATACACCAGGAAGAAAGAAATGACATAGGGGAAAAAAATGAAAAAGTAGTTTGGAAGGGGGGAGGAGTCATATGTGGAAACAAAGAAAGATTAACGGCAAAAATTCATTAAGATCTTTCAAGAAAAAACAACTATTCATGGTATGTGCAGGAGTGAAGGGCTGTGAGTTGAAGGTTAAGCAGAGCTGTCCTCTTGGCCTGAACAGTCTAGTCTTACATCAGCCCTCTCTGCTATCTCTCCATGCTGTAAGCCATAAGCAGCTCCATTCCAGCAATTTCCAGGAACAACCAGCTGTCCAACCCTAGAAAAGTCACCCTCTGATGCAATGATGGTCATCAGAGCAGTGTCCCCCCAAGTCCTGAGGAAATCCAGGCTGGAGGCAGCTTTGGTCCCTCAATAGAAGTTTACCAAATGCCCTTGGCAGACTTCCCTGTGCCAGGCAGATATCTGGAAGGAAACTGCCTTACAATCCTTCTGCTGTCCTTATTGCTTCTTAGTCAAGCTCACCTTGGCCTCTTGGAAAACCAACTACCTAAAGTCACAATAAACAGCCCAGTTGCACGCATGCATGCCTTACCCCTGGAGCTTCCCAGGTGGCGCTAGTGGTAATGAAACCTGCCTGCCAACGCAGGAGACACAAGAGGGGTGGGTTTGATCCCTGTGTGGGGAAGATCTCCTAGAGTAGGAAATGGCAACCCACTCCAGTATTCTTTTTGTAATTATTATTTTTTTTACTTTAATTGGAGACGAATTACTTTACAATGGTTTACTTTACAGTGGTTTTTGCCATACATTTTCACTCCAGTATTCTTGCCTGGAAAATCCCATGGACAGAGGAGCCTGGCGGGCTACAGTTATGGGGCTTCAAAGAGTCAGTTCAGACATGACTGAGCAACTGAGCACGAGCCTTACCCCTAATGGGTGGGCACAGGAGATATTACTCAGAAAGCTGAGGTAGGGACTTCCCTGGTGGTCCAGTGGTTAAGACTCTGTACTCCCAATGCAGGGGTCCCAGGTTCAATCCCTGGTCAGGGAACTAGATCCCACATGCTGCAACTCAAAGTCCTGCATGCTGCAACTAAGACCCAGAGTAGCCAAATAATTTTTAAAAAAAAAGAAAGCTGAGGTAGGCTGTGTGATAAATGGACAGGGCTCCAAAAGTCCCCTGCCATTTCTGTGGACCACCCCAGAGTTCAAGTCCAGAACAAGAGCCTAGAGGTCTCTGAAAGCCCCCATGGGTACCCCCTTGGTCACTGACAGCCTGCCCTTTTCTGCATGTTTTGAAGGGCTTTTCATATACACAGACTCCTTCATCAGCAAGTCTGAATTTATAAACAGTTACTCTTATTCAGGAAAGCAGAGATGAGCAGTTTTATGTAAAAGTTACATCTCCATTTAAGAAAAAATATATAATTCCACATTCTACTGTCCCTCGAACTTTATTCCCGTTTATGTAGATCTTAATACAGTTATATAGTCGCAGGGCTAACGTCCCCTTTGGATGGTAATGAGGTCCTCTCGAACCCTTTAGCTGCTATAAAGTATGCAGAAGTTAAATGCACAGATGGAAAAAAATTTGTCTCAATTTTATACTTCTGCAAAATGGTAATTTTGTACTTAAAATGTACAAGATGGATGTTCAGAAATATAGGCTGATAGCCTAAATTATATTTGGTCATAATTTATGTAGTACAGTCCCAAAGAGATACAAAAAGGCAGAGCATAATTTATCTGCTGGAATCAGCGATAGCTTTGCTAAAACTACCATTTAGTCCATCCCCCACAGTTTTGAGCGGCCTCCGTCCTCAGGGCTCACTCTATTTAAGTTCCCCATACTGCTGTTTGATCACATATTGTAGTCTATAATTTGCCTATCATCTGAAGCAAATTTAGGTCCCAGAAGTTATGATCTCTATGTAGCAACCACTTTATTTGGTAAATGCAAAATATTTATAGCAATATAAAAACCAGATGAAAATAAAATTCCTATAATCATTGGAACATACACACTTTATCACTGGGGCTCATAACGACCGTCAGAGAAGAACTAGCATGTTGCCTAATAAAATTACCTTTGGATGTGTACTTGAACTTGCTGATGCTCGAGAACCAGAGAAACATGTTCTCCAGCATCCTTTTCATCCTGCCAGTGGCAGGAAATGCCAAGCATGGGCTCTAGATAGGGTTGCCCAAAAGGAAATTAGATGAAAGGCAATGGGCAGGTAAGTCATTGTGGCACCTTGGATATGGAAAGGAATTTCCAAGTAGAAACAAATCAGCTGGTGAGGGCACTGCTCTGGACAGGTTCACCCCCTTTCAACCAGGGACACTGACCAAATAATGAATGTTGACCATAACCACATCTTTGACCCAAGTGAACTTCCACGTTGATGAAATGGCTTGGCTTCTTCTTTGGGCCGTCTTTCAATGCCAGCCTTCTCACACCTCTAATTGTTTCTCTTTGTGTTTCCAAAATGTTCATGTGGGAGATGGTCAGGCCGGACCCTACAGAAGACCTGAGACACAGTCTGTCAATAGCTCCTTTAAAAAGCAGCTAGCTCTTCAAAAGAGTGTGGGGAGAAGCAGAGAGAAGACAGACCTCAACTAGAATGGACATCTGGAAACCAGAGTGATGGCATCTATGCAGTTAATAACAAAACACTTGTTGAGTGCATGTTCCATAGATAATATTCCTTATAACAACCCTGAAAGGTAGAGTTTGTCTTTCTTTCATGATCTATATGCAAATTAAGACCCAGAGAGTTTGGTCGGTCAATTAAGGGGTCTAGGTGGATGTAACACCCAGTTCTGACACCATTCAAGATGATGGTCTCACCTGCTGAATTTTTCCATGAGCCAACACAGGACACCAAGCTTTCCAAGACACCTCTGCAAGAATATTGCTTCTCTATCCTCAGAATTGTCTCCACCCATCTCCCCCTCCTTCCATGCAGCCCTCAAGGTTGCCTTCAGCTGAGTGAAGATGAAATAGAGCCCCAGATACATCTCTCAGATAAAAACTTCAACTGAAGCCTCATATATTTCATAGATACTAAAGAGCTCATGGCTCTTTGAAGACGAGTGTTAGTATTAATCATTGTAGTTGTTCAGATCATTTCCTCGTTTTTAACATCACCCAAGCCCTCCCACTAAAAAGGCACCATTTCTGGGTCCTAGGGAGCCAAACCCTAAAGGATGCACTGGAATTCTCTGGATACTTACTTCCTTCTTCCTTGCAACGTATTTCCAGTTCCAGATACTTAAGTCTAAGAGAATATCCCGTTTTCAATTCTTTTTTACCCCCAAAATGCTTAAGCACACATTTCATAGAATTCTGCTTAAATCCAAGTGTAATTTTACAAGGTCTCTTTTATTTTCCATACATCACACTGAAAAGAGGGAAAGAAAAAGACCCAAAAATAAATGCACAACCCAAAATTAAAGAGGACGTAAGAAGGGCAAAGGAAATACCTTAGGCTAATTTATCCCCAGGTTCTATAATTGCTTCAAGACCAAATATAGGCTCTGAAAGTATCTGAGTGGGAAGAAACTCTTAACACATGAGAACTGTTCTGCAGTGGGAGAAACTAAGGTTCAGAAAAGAGACATAATAAACCAGTAAGGAGAACAATTATGTTGTGATTTGGGTCTTCCCAGGTAGCATGTGAACAATGAGTGTGTCCTTCAGTTCAGTTTGGTCGCTCAGTCATGTCCGACTCTTTGCGACCCCATGAATCGCAACGCGCCAGGCCTCCCTGTCCATCACCAACTCCCGGAATTCACTCAAACTCACGTCCATCGAGTCGGCGATGCCATCCAGCCATCTCATCCCCTGTCGTCCCCTTCTCCTCCTGCCCCCAATCCCTCCCAGCATCAGGGTCTTTTCCAATGAGTCAACTCTTCGCATGAGGTGGCCAAAGTATTGGAGTTTCAGCTTTAGCATCAGTCCTTCCAGTGAACACCCAGGACTGATCTCCTTTAGGATGGACTGGTTGGATCTCCTTGCAGATCCACACACACTTGCAAGGAGTGTGTCCTTACCCTGCTATATTTAAAATGGAGAACCAACAAGGCCCTACTGTACAGCACAGGGAACTCTGCTCAACATTACGTGGCAGCCTAGATGGGAGGGGAGTTTGGGGGAGAATGGATACATGTATACGTATGGCTGAGTCCCTTCACTGTTCACCTGAAACTATCACAACATTGTTAATCAGCTATATTCCAATACAAAATAAAAAGGATTTTTAAAAAAATTGAGTGTGTTCTCAAAAGTCAATACCTATTGCCCTTAGAGGTGATGTCAAGAATATGTGACCTACAGAATCATCCATAATGAGTCACCAAGACCTCCTCCAGCCTGGGAGAGAAAGACTTGAAGGCAAGTTTGAGAGACTGATGGATTTCATTCATCTGTGGCCTGCCAATCTGCCCTCCTCCCCATGCAGAAGCAGAAAGAGGAAGGGAGCAACACTGACTTTTGTCAGAAGCCTGCCTTGCGGGCATTTGGTTTGCGTTCTCTCTTTTGATCATAAATAATCTTGTGAGTGATTCCATTGCACGGGTACGGTACAGGTGCTCTACTACAAAGGCCAACTACTTTCACAAGGACACACACAAACGGATCACAATTCATATAGAAATGCTACTATAGAGGTTATTTCAGGGGGGTAAACTACTAATGATACCTGGGTGGGAGTGGGGGAGACCACATTCAAGTTGAATCTTGCCAGATGGGATGGTATTTGTGATCATAGTTCAAGGAAGGGACAGAAGTCCAGAGAAGAGATGCTTTAGAACCTCACAGGAAGTGCTTCTCCAAGTGCTGAGCCAAAGGGCTGTGTTGTTCATCACCTTCTCAGAAGTCATTCAAACCAGCACCGCCTCCCCGCCAGTCTACAGTCAGGAGCTCTTGATATGCAATATTAGAGAGTGCCAGGATGGGAAAGGCACCGCATAAAATCAAATTCTCTTCTATTTTAAGTTGAGTGGTGCACCGGTTCAGCTTTAAAACCTAATTTCTTAAAAGTTTCAAAGGGGAAAAAAATGTCCCTTTGCAATTGGAATCGAGTCCACATAAATTAACAGGCCGGCTCTCCGTATCCATCTTTCAGAACTTGCCCTGATTGTTCATTTTAATCAAGCGGCCCACATTCTTTGACTTTTCATCCTTCACTGCCCAGAATGATGCACTGCAGCTACTGATGACACGCAAATGTTAATTTTGCTCAAGTTCAAACATCGTCCAAAAAGGGCCTATTTTAAAGACTGCTTGGCAAACATCAGCTGAAAATGAGGATGAACAGAATCAAACACCAGCAAGAAACTCAGAGGAGAGAAAGCTCTGGTCCTCTGGAAACTCACAAGTTTTCATCTCTAAACCCTCCATCTCTCCCAGGTCGAGTAGAATCGCTGATCTCTTGAGTCAGAAGGGAACACAGATATCATCCCAGCCCTTCCAGAGGTCATTCAGCAAGGTCGTGGGGGAGCTAACAAACGCTTGGTAAAGGAGCCTTTAGTAAATTGTGAAACACAAGCCTTTCAAGTCTTGCTGTCATTTACCAGGCTTCAGGAAGAGGAAGGCCTGTCGCACACACAGACACACACACGTTTAACTAACAGGCTTATGTAGACCTCAGGCGCCCCGTCACCAATCACCTGCTACCTCGACCCTGTCTCTTCAGCAGGGGAGGCCACCATTGCCTATGGAAGGACATAGAGTAACAGCTGCTCAGAGGGGCTGCAAAAGGAACTGCATGCTTGAGTGAGGAGCACCATCCCAGTTCCTCTCTAGAGCTTGTCAAAATCCCAACCGTGTCCACAGGCGTCTGATCAAGCAAGATTCAGATTCACATTCAGAAGTCCTTTAGTGAGCACCTACTTCGCCAGCAGGTCCCACAGTAGTTATCTATGGGTATATTGTGTCATTTAATACAGCCACACATAAAGAAATTCACATGTATTACAATCAAAGCAGTTTCATATTAAAATAGATTGGAAAGAAATTGAAGGAACTGGGACCCACTTAAAAACTCTGAAAACTTGTATAGACTTTGTCCCTCTTCACTGCCCTGGGTCACTTTCCATTGGATTATCGTGTTTTATTTTCTTCGTATTTCCTCATCACTGAAATTAACTGAAATATCATGTTTGTCTCTGCCCTACACCAAGAACCATCAGAAAATAATCTTATCTGTATCAATCACTACTGTGTCCCCAGAATACTCAAAGGATATCTTTGAATGAATGAATAAAATAATTATGATCTGTTTTTCACCAGGATTCTCCAAAGCTAGATCATGCCATAAAGCCCCCCAGCAGAAAAGGCAGGGGTCTGCAGGTCCCCAAAACTTGGAGAACCATGTCCCAGCAACATGGCCCTAGAGAATAATTTAGCTGAATACTGTGGTCCAGGCATCTTGGTGCCCTTGCCCCCAGAACGCCAGCATCATGTAAACAAAGCATCGGCAGTGACGAGTCCCGGTTTCCGCAGCTCATCAGATGAAACTGCTCACCGTGGCCGCCCATCTTCTGCCAAGAAGAGGCAAGACACTTCCACTGCGACGTCAAAAAAATGACTGCAGCTATTCCCTGAGCGATAACAACCCATCTTGAAATGCGGGACATGTTTCCTTTTCCTTATAATAATTGCGTTCTGTCTTTTAACCCTCAAAGTGTTAAGTGTCGTCATTTCCTCTGGGGATGCAAAGATCTGGGGTTAACAACTTTCTCTTTTAAAAATTCATAAAGGTGCAAACAAACAGCCGTGCAGCCGATGGCTACACCCGGGAAGAAGCCAAGGGAGAAAGAGGGAGAAAAAACAACCACCACCACGTTCTCCCCCACAGGACACTTGGCAATTAACTCCAGCTATGTCAGCAATTTTTTTGAAAAATTTCCTAAACATGGAGAAGGCTTATCCTCACCCTACGAAAGACAAAACCACTGCAGTGATTCTCCCATGCATTACAATGTGTGTGTCTTACTTCTTAACCAAGCCGCTAATCACGCAAATTATTGCAACTAATTACATCTGAAGGTCTAATTAATTCTTTCAGTACCACATCATTTAGTACGCATTCACAACACAGCACCTGTTTTGAAAATCCTTGCAGTTAATTTGTTTATAAACAAACACTATTTGCATAAAATGTTTAATGAATGGTTTAACAGTTAGTACAATACTCCAGTTTTGTCTTAGTAGATTTGAGGTCATCAAAGGCCACGATAAATTAATTTTAAACTATACAAATTAATTTAAATAGAATGTGTGAATTTCTCATTAATAAAGAAAACATTTCCAACATGTTAATTAATATCTCTGTAACAGGCTAATTACTGCCTGCACAACAAGTACATCTTGCGAGCAAACCTTAAAGATTTGGGGGGCAAGGGGGTGGGGACTATTTTAAAGCTGCAAGAAAAAGTGCAATTCAGAGTCTGCAAACCAGACCCAATTATTCTGAGGAATTGAGTGTTTCGAGCAGGCCAACCAGCCAAAGAAGTGATCCCCTTCCCTTGCTTTCTGGATACAGCACATTTCAGTCATCAAGAAAGAGACAGTTAAAAACTGTTTCTATCATGACTCTGCAAAGATGGGTAGAAGATGCTTGCCTTCTGGTAGAAACATGCAATTAAGGAAAATATTAGTTCTTCTGAAAGGAAAAGATCTCTCTTGTGAATTTAGGGCATACTGGCTGTATGTGTGCCCTAGTGGTAAATATGGATTTTATTAAATAAATCTGCATCTTAACAGCAGAATCTGAGGCTCAGCCACCATCATTTCCCCTGTGGTAAACCATGGAAAGACACTTCATGTAGAAACTAAAGAGGAACAACATTATCGCTTGGCGTGGAGCACAGCCCTTACCAGAGCCATCACTGAAATATGTTCACAACCCTAAAGTTTGTTTCTGATTTGCAAGCATTTTCGCATTTGATAAGCACCTGTTGTAAATTTACATCCACTCAGGAAGTATTCTTACGATAGGAAGCTGAGCATTGTAAAGCATATTTATATTCTTACCCTTGTGCAGCATTGCCGCTTAATGCTCAGGCTGATGAAATCACTGGCTATACAGGACCCAACAGGAAGTGCGGCACCACCTAATTCTCATGGCATCATCCCTGAGGAACTGCAGGTCCCTTCCCCTGGAAAGGATTTTACTGGCACTGATCAACAAGCACTTGGGTTTTAAGTCCATTAACTTGAAGTGTGTGTGTGCGCACGTGTGTGTGTTTGTGGAGTCTGTGGGGGTGGAATGACAGACAAAGAGAAGCACAGACTTCACACTTCCTTGAGACCTGCCATTACACTACAGAATCAAGAAACCATCCCAAAATAAGTAGGAGCCTCAGGCCCTGAGCACCAGGGAAAAGCAGGCACTCGCCAAGCCTCTGATGGAACCCAGATTTCCAATCTGGTGCCGCTGCCCACAGAAGGGAACCCACTGGCCACATTGGCCCTCGGTCCTGATGTTTCTTTAGAGGCCCATGAAGAGTGAAAACGTCCCAGGCAATCCACTGCCAGGCTGCCCCAGAGGGTGGGGGGGTGGGGGGCTGTGGGCTGTGAGAATCCCCTGGCTTGGCTCTTTTGGCAGATCGGTGGCAGCCAACATCCATGTACCCAGGAGGGCCCCAGCTGTCCCGGCCCCATGGTTCCACCCAAAGCCAAATATTTCCCAGAGACCCCGGGCGCTGATGGCTGACACAGCAGAGGAATGATAAATTTCAGAAAAGGCAAGCAAGCCCGTGCTGCTCTTTTAAAACTCTCTTCATTCTTTCCAAGTTTCCCACCAACAGCCCCACAATAAAAACTCAGTGCTTGAGAGACAAACATTTCAAGGGGACAGGCAGGGATGAGGAGAAACAAGCTCTTCGCCCTCAGGACACAGATGTAAGCTGCTTTACCTCTAAAATGCAAACAAACAAACCCTAAGAGTCAGGGCAGTTAGCACCCGGGAGCTGACATGGGGGGGCGGGGTGCGGGGGCTGCGGGGGGGACTATCAGAGAATATCTTCCCATTCCAGAAAGAACAGGAATGGGCACCTGGCTCTGCTGGAAAAGGTCAGAGAGCCTCGCAGCATAGATGGAACCAGGGAACCCTGACGGCCACGTGATTCCTAACTTCTCTCCAAAGTCGGCGGCAGAAGGCGTCCGGACGCCCCTCTTGCACAAGATCCTTCCCAGATCTGGAGCCTGGCCTTTTCCTCTCCCCATTAAAAATCACCAGCATTTCGCAAATAAAGGCGATCACCATGTGAAAAATTATCTTTTAAAATGGAGTTTAATTTGCATATAAGGAACGAGAGATTTATGACGAGCAGCATCGTCCAGTACTGCATCTGCCTAGCATCAGTCGTAATTTAGATTGTTTGTGACTGATCTTAAATTCTAAAGCTTGGAGAAGATGAAGTACTCTGTTGCTGTATTATTGTCAGGAGTCTAAGACTTACCAGAGATTTATTAGTAATCTTATCACAAACATGTCTCAAGTTTTTGCTTTTAATATGTGCCAAGCTCCTCTGAGGAATTTTCCTCGCTGCAATTATATTCCTCAATGCATGCATTCTGAAGCTGAGTTGATTTCCTTCCCAAAATAAAGCGACCTATCATCACACCACAGCAGCTCTTGTACATTTTTCCTCTGCTACTTAATAATCAATGTATTCATCATTAAAATCTGAGCCCTGAAGCAATGGTTTTTAGCATATTCTAATGACTAGCGACTTGCAAATTACAATGACCTTTCATGTACATTCTGTAAGCACCTTGTTCTAATGTGTACTGTATTTATAGTTTGCCAATACAAACTAGCCAAAGATTGGATAATTACTGTAATCTATTAGCTCGATTGCTTTCCCTGCTCATTTATAGCATGTGCCACGCAGGCCATTTTCAAAAGCTGGCCTATCTTTCATCTCCCGCAAGCTCAGAAAGTAAGGGATACTTCATCTTCACAATATACACACTTACTAACGTCTGAAGAGCGGCCCATCTCAGCTCAAGGAGGTTTCAAAAATAAAGAATCTTCCTTCCTATTAGTGTCATAATGCTATTTGTGACTGACAAAAAACACCGCTCCGAGAGTGTAAACTTTCGTTGAAGAATGTCAAGGCCAGTTCCATTTTCTGCCCATTACTCTGACCTCCAAATAGCATTTAATAAGATCTGCTTGTTTTCCTCGCTTTGAAAGAAAAAGATAAAGGCACTTCCCTTAAACAAGAAACAATTTTTTCGCTATAAGTAAATGTTGCGAGGGAAGCATTAAACTTTTTTTTTTTTAAGCACGGTGCTGTGACTGGGGAGCCGATAAGAGCCGTGTGTTGGAAGTACCAGCTCAGGTCGCCCGCTGACCCTTGGTGACGGTCTATTTCAGGCAGTTATGGATAGATAACATTACAGACACTGGTAATTAAAACAACACTAATTTTGTCTCGGTGGCCACGCTTTGTTGTTAGAAGCCATCTATCATGGCCTTCACGCATCACACAATGAGAAGACATTTGTCTACGTATATTGTGCTTGGTCAACGGTTTTACGGATCTCCCTGCGTACCTGGACGCCCAGGCACTTTTAAAGACGTAGTGCTTTCATTTCTACTCTGGTGCTCTGATTAATAAAACATTTTGCATGCTTAGTCAAAACACGCTGCGTTTTTTTTCCACCACATATATTCATGGGGGAAAAAAACCATGTTAGTTCCCTTCCTTTTAGCAAGAAAATAACAACAACTACAAAGAAATTGTCATTTGGATTGGAAGAGAAAGAAAAAAAAAATCAAAAATGGAAATATTTGCCTTCTCTGTAAAACAGAGAACAGCCTAATGGAGAGCATGATATTAAAACACACAGGCAACACAAAGCATCTCCTTTAAGACGATACATATTTTTGACTATATGTGCTGTTGATTCTTTCCCCTGCATCCATTTGTTTGATTTATGGACACTCTATTTCAACTTCCCCTTTTATTCCAACATCTACAGTTGCATGAAGAGTGATGGCAAGTCAAATGTTTTTATATTTTGGTAATAAAAGCAAAAGAAAAGATCTAGTCCACAGGCACTCCCAGGAAATTAGAGGAGGCCGAAATGCACGCTGCCTGGCGTAGTTCTGCTGTAATAACTAAAGGGAAACTGTAATGGTGTATTTCAAGGGATCTTGACCAAGTGACACAAACAAGAGAAGCAGCAGACAGGACCATTTAACTTCAAACTCCACGGAAGCGAACCAAAACGTAGATTTCCTCCAGCAAGCCCGGCTGGCTACTGGGTGGCCATCTTCATTCCTCAGCAGAAAAGCCACCCCCTCAAGACGCTTCAGGCTCCCCCAACTGCATTTCTTATCGAGTGTCTAGAAGGTGGGCGCTGTTAGAACGCTTTTCTCTAGGTACAGATGATCACAGCCCCTTTTTCCCCTTTGGCTGCAGACACACGTGGAGTTTCAAATATTAGCTGGAACTCCGGTTCCTAATTGCTCTCTGAGGGAAGGGATCGTAAACGCAAGTATGGATGACAAAGATGCAGGCAGGAATCCTGCATCAAAGCCGTTTGCAAAGTGACACAACTATTTATTAAAAAGTACATTTTTATTCTAGGCTTGCAATTTGCATTCCTCAGAAACCCCGTGGATTTTGAAATGCAACCACAGAAACGTTGGGGTAACTGACCGTTCCTCATACCCACAAAGGAAAGACACCTCAGTATTTTCCCCACCAGTTTAATACATTCAAGCACTTCTGTCAATAAAAGTAACCCACTCGTTTAAATGAGTTAATATTAGCACATCTTTCTTACCCGCTGCTATAAGCAGTCTGGCTGCAGCAGGTAAGCAAAAAAGGCCAAGACAATGTGAGTTTATCTGGTCCCACCTGCATTTCTACTCCTGATTCTGCTGAAACAAATGGGAAAGAAAAACTTACTGACTTTTGGCAAACTACAAAGGTTAACTCTATTCATCATGGAGGAATGGATGCTAAGTGCTTTCTGTCTGTCCATATATTTTAAAGATTTAGAAGGCACCTGGTCGTGTTCTCAGGATAAAGACAGCCGTGTTCATCTTTGGCATATGCAGAGTTTTTCTCGCAGCTTTCTCTTTGTATTGCTGGAACTATTGAAATCCTTTTTGGACTATGGAGTTCTGGAAACAAGGTTATTTTTCAGCGATATAAAAAGCCAAAGCTTTTCCTTCTTCGGATCTTTTGTGAAGTCTTTTAAGGTAAGTGAGAGGATGTGAAGGTGCCTTTACCCCTTGGAGGAGAAGCAGCTCACTCGCTGTAAAGGTAAGAATATAATTCTCATCACCCACATATAGTGATAAGACGTGCCTCTCCTGATATCGATAAAGCCTTCCCTGGAGAAGATTTCCAGAGACTTGGAAGCAAGTGAACGGTACACTCAGAGGAAATACAAGGTGAAAGAAACCAGGTGGCCTGGTTTTTCGATCTTAACTCTTAAAGCAACAGCTTCCAAAGTTCAGAGCCCAACCTGCCATCTGCTATGTGGCCTCACAGGGGAAGGGACAAGGAAGTCTGGAACCTGACGACCTCCCTGGTGGCCATCAGAGCCTTGCTCTGCAGCATCCATGTCCCCACCTTTGCGACTCACCCACCAACCAATCTTATCACTTTCTCCAACTCATTTACATGAATTTACTTTTTTGCCTTAAGAGGTGGTTGTATGTTAAAACACACAGTGCAATTTTATCTCCATAATATCACAAAAGAAATATTATGTTAGTATAAAGTTAAAAAAAAAAAAATGCTTTCAAAATCTGCTGCTCGGCTAGCAGCGAAGCGCTGCTCAAAAGCGCCACCCACAGGCGGGAGGGGTGTCAAGCCATTCTGGGAGTGATCGTTTTTGTTAATTTCAGCAATCCGAGTGTAAAAAATGACAACGCCACGCAAGTTGACGGAGGCTTTTGATTGAAGTGAGTGATTGCCTCAGCTGCACCTGCGGAAAATTGATGACAATGCTGTCTAAACCATTCATTAGGATTGGGAACTTCATGGCGATGAACGCTGGATTCATAAATTTGCTAGACATGTGTTGTAGATAATATGACAAAGCACTGTTTCCAAATGAACATTTCTTTGACCTAATTTTATCGAAATCATGCGAAGGAAAGGAAGAATACTTGTTCCCAAACTCTTTGGGAACAGCTGCAACTAAAACTGAGTCTCTCTCATTCTCTTTCTCTCTCTCTCTTTCTCTCTTTGTCTTTCAAATAAATTTCAGTGAAACATATTTGGAATATATCTTCTGGTTTGCTTTAAAATATTTGTTAGAATGACAAGGCATCTATTTTTACCTCTTACGGACAATGTTACTCTCTTGTTTCTCAGATGAAGAAAAATTATTTTAAGGTTTTTTTCAAGATCCCAAATTTGCTAAATTGAGCACTCACAGAAAATAGATGGTACTACTAATAATAACACCTTCACAGACATCTTGGGAGGAACCATTTCAGTACCAATTGGACCTGCATTCTGTGAGAACTAGACGGGCTACAGGTTTCAAGGGAGGAGAAATCCCTTTAAAAATGGACCCTTCTGGTCAAAAAAGATGAAACCAGGAAAAAATATGCCATCTGTACACATTTTATATAAGATTCCTGACGTGCTGTTGATTTTAACGTATTGAAACACTATCAATATTGAATGAAGCTTTTTCTGTGTGTCAAAAAAAAAAAAAAGGTTACTGAGAGGGGAGAGAGCATGGAAAGCATGGTGCTCAGACCTGGCTTTGCTTAGCTGCACGCAGGAAGGAAAGGCGGTGGCTGAATCCCTCTCCTAGAGCATTTCCCACTGGAGGTTTGACTTGTTAGGAAAGAGTTACGTTTTTAGAAAAGAATACCTGATACTAAAGAATCTGAAATTCTTGCTGTAGAAATAGATCTGACTCCTACAACAAGGACCCTCTGTCTTGTACTTGGAATCCCCCCCAAAAAAACAAAATGAATATTTATTAACCTAAGAAGAACCTGGCGCAGGTCGGTCCCATGCATCCCAATCTGCCAAACTGCTTCTAAATCTCTTCTCCGGCATTTAAAAGAAATCTATTTTTATAAATTCTCATGAATTTAGGTTTTACTACGAGTAAGGTAATTTCTGATTAGGCATCTTGATTTTTTTTTTTTTCTTCTCTTTTTTCCTAACGCGTCCTTGCAAATATCAGGTGCTTATGTTAACCCCACGCCTGGGTGGAGAAGCACCGCAGGTGTGAACAGCAAAGCTAATGGAGCTGAGTTCTGCCAAGCATTTTCTTACTGCTCTAGCAGTTACTCTGAACTGGGAAACATTATCCAGACAAATCCAAACAGGGCTCTTTAAGGATGCTCTGCCCAAGCTGCTGCAGATACAAAATTACCAAATAGATATGCGAAAACCCCTGAATACAGAACATGCGAGTTGTCTTCTAATTGCTATGCTTCATTTTCTAATGGGGGAAATGTGTAAAACAAATAACAGGGGACGGGGAGCTCTGAACAGTAAAAGCAGAATATTCCTGTGTTTCAGTACATCATTTAACTCTCTAATTTAGCCAGATCTGGAAGCCTAGAGCTCCAGCTGCCTCTTGACTATTCAGACCCCATGTGTCTGCTTCACATTCAGGGCAATATGTTTAAAACAATTTCTAGTTCGTCTTGGGTGACCTTCACAATGAGAATCCCAGGCCTGCAAAACGTCTGAGGTCAAACATGCACTGACCTCAACAGTCCACCAGCAAAGAGAGACACATGAGCCCTGGCTGTACTGCCCAGTCCTGGGTACCGAGAGGAATAGAAGGGGACGGCAGAGGATGAGATGGCTGGATGGCATCACTGACTCGATGGACGTGAGTCTCAGTGACCTCCGGGAGTTGGTGATGGACAGGGAGGCCTGGCGTGCTGCAATTCATGGGGTCGCAGAGTCGGACACGACTGAGCAACTGATCTGATCTGATCTGATCTGATCCTTGCCCTGGGAGATGTTACAATATGGTCAGGGGTGTGTGTGTGGGTGTGAGGGGGTGCATAGGGAGTGAGGAGCAAGGAAGTATGGATGTAAAATATGCATAAATTCTTGACAGGGCAAGTAAAGAAAACCCTGATGTAGGGGCATCCCTGGCAGTCCAGTGGTTAAGACTGAGCAGGGGGCACAGGATCCATCCCTGGTTGGGGAACTAAGATCCTGAATATTGCATGGCACAGCCTAAAAAGGAAAAAAAAAAAATCTAATAAACTACTTTTTGAGCAAGCTCTGGGAGTTGGTGATGGACAGGGAAGTCTGGTATGCTACAGTCCATGGGATCCCAAAGAGTCAGACATGACTGAACGACTGAACTGAACTACTTTTAAATGCTGTTAAAAGAAAAGATAAGAAAGAAAGAAAAAGGGGGAAACTCAGCTGCCCAGATGGCTCCACTCTAGGTTAGGTTGACTGGCAGCTCTTGGAAGATGGGGACACGCAAACACAAAGAGTAAAATCTTTGGAGGGAGGGGTAGCAGGGGCCTGTATGGCAGAGATATATATACATATGTCTCCAAGGACACATACAGACTAACCTGGGCCTGCTCTTTCCTCCTGCAATTAATTCCCCTCCAACCGTTCTGGCATGGTTCAGCCAAGCAAAGACAAGAAGGGTGGTTCGGGGTGGACTCATTCCCTGCCAACCCTGGCTCTGGCCTGGGCAGACACCTGAGTCTGTAATCCCTGATGGAGATAACCACTGCCCCCCCCTCCCCTCCACCTTCCATTCTGGCACTTTTTCAGGAAGCCTTTATTCTCAACATGAGAAAAAGAGTTCTTTTCCTCCAAGATCTTTAGCTGAGAATCATTTTGCTCATCCTATATGTGCTGGTAATTTCCTTTTTCCAATTCCTTTTGCTCAGAAAGCCTGTGTCAACATAGTTTGGGAGTCTACACTTCTTTCAGTGAAAACTCCTTGGACGTGGGGTTTTGTCCCTTTGCCGTGTGAGTCCCCTCAAATTCTACTCCAAATCCTCTTCTTTTGTAGCCTGAAAAGGGATCCTTTTTGAGCAAGGTGTGAGACAGCTTCTGTCCTTACTGGGGTCTCAAATGCTGAATTCATCTTCACTTCCCCTTAAACACAAGGAACGAAGACCAAGGTTTTGTTTTGATTTTGTTTTTAAGACCAAAGCTTTTAAACAAAGATTCCCAGAAAAGGGAGCCCAGCTTGAGCCAGATGCTCCTCTCAGGTGCCTACCATCTCAGCAAACATCTTTAGCTGTGGACTGGCATAATGAATGGTGCCTTGAAGTCCAACCACCTTGGCCGGGGAGCCAGGCCCTCACACCAACAACAGCTGTAGTGGGGTGCAGGGAGGATGCCTCTTGGAGAAAAGGAAAAGAAGGCGAGTGCACAATTTCAGGATAGCGAGTTCTCCTTGATAATGAAGGTTTTTGAAGCACCTACTCCCTCTCCAGCTCAGGTTGGACTAAGATCTTGGAGGTCCATAAGAAAACTGTGTTCCAGGGCTGAGCCTGAGAGTTGTAATAGGCAGACAACACAGGGAGTGGGGAGAGGAGAGGGGAATGAAGAGGTTCCACAGGAAAAGTAATCTTAAAAATCTGACCCAGCTTTCCTTCTATGGGAAAGGAAATGGCTAAGAGGCAGAGGCCAGGCTAGGACCCGGGCCCACAGGATTTCTCCGCACGCTTCTCCTCCCACGATCTCAGGAGCCTGCTGGACCACAACCACTGAGCTAAGTTAGCAACTTCCCATTCCAGACTTGAGAAGAAGACAGAGCTCCTTTCCCATCCATCTATCCATCCAGGGACCCAGTCAGTTACATCCACCAGTTACAAGTCTGTGCTGGAGATACAAAGATGAATATGATAGCTGCCCTGTCTTCCAAGAGCTGCTGGTCCAGCAGGAGACAGTGGCAAGAAGCAAGAGGCAGGATCTCTGAGCTGTGTCCCAGTGGCAGGGATGCCTCGCACACAAACATCCACACTCTCGCTGTATCTCCCCTTGTGCCAGGCCAGAATAGAGCTGATGGAGACCCCATCTGGGCATGCGTACACACACATACTTGAGTGTATCTACACATATCTCACCACCACCGGGAGGGAAAGAAAAAATTAACCATTGGGAACAACGGTGTTGTGAGACCCCAAACCTCAGCAGGTACCAATTTCAGAGGCAACAGCATCTTTAAATGCGGCAGGAATGCACTCCTACCTGAGGCAGGTATGCAGAGCTGGCCTTCTACCCTGGCTTTGCAGATTGCAAGGGGGCTGCACAGGAAACCCCTTACACATCATTCTCTGTGGTCCTTCCCGAGGCTGAGAGGAGCTTGCTCTCAAAAGCGTGGTTGTGTCTGGGCTGAAAGAACATGGTCCCAGTGGAGAGTATGAAAGATCCCACCTCTGAGCAACGCAGCTGACACTCCTTAGCCCAGTTGTCACTTGTAACAAACCCCAGCTGGCCACACAGCAAGGGGGGCAGGGCCGTCCAAGGCAGTGGCCGCTGCGTCCCCAAGCAGACACCAGTGTTGTGTAAATACCTGCAGCAGCAGGAGAGCCATTCAGATCACCGGGGTGGGGAAGCCTGCCAGTGCGAGACTCAGGGAACAGGGACTATGGGGACCTGGGAGGGGTCGGCGCCATCTAAAGGGGCAGGGGGTCAGCCCTGATGGGTTGTTCTCTGTAGATGTGCGGACTTGAATTTTCCAGCCCTTTCAAGCATTCAAATGAAGCCAGAAATCCAGATAAATATGTGAAATCTCAGATTATGAAACATTGGCAATAAATTCATATTTCTTTTTAATAATCTGAGAACGAAGCAGAATACATCTGCGGGTGGCTCATGCCTCCAAGATGCCCAATTTTGTGACCCTGGCCTAAGTCCGTCCTCCAAGGCTCCTGGGAGCTCACACGACCCCTTTACTTCCTCTCCTTCCCCTGAATCAGGTGTCGCCCCATTAAATGGGTGACAGTCTACGCTGGCCCATTGGGGCCGGGGCTCATCAGTGGGACCGGGTCGTTTGGCAGAGTTCAGAGGCTTTGTTCTGAACATGTGATATCACGGGCTTGCTTCTGGGAGGAGCCCCAAGACACCCCCAGAGAGTTGCCAGATATTCAGCACAAGGTTCCACAACCTCTCTGGGGAGCAGGCTTTGCAGGAGGGTTCATTTGAATGAGACCAATTTCTACTTGCTGCTTCCCCATGGAAGGAGGCAGAATTACCCCATGGTTGTAAGGGAATCACCTCTTCACAGATAGTGTGTGAGCTGGGTGACTTAAATTTTAGCTTTTGTCAGCAGTTGCTTCTATCAGATTTTATTCTTTTTATATATTATATATTTATGTATATTTACAAATATACATAATTCAGAAATGTACTTATTGAATATATATACATACATATATTTTGTCTCTTTCCTTGCTACAGATTGAGCCCAATGCAAAAGTGAAAATATCACATTTCAACAAATGGGTTTTTCTGTATTGAAATACGATAGCTGAGGCTCAGTGGGAATCAATTTGCTCTCAAGTTCCCCGATTCTGGGCCCTCTGATTTCAACAAGGAAAGCAGGGGGCTCCAGGTGTCCCCACTCAGGGGCTGCCACTGAAGGATCTACCAAATCTTCACAAAAGGGGGACATCGAACAGATCCTTTTTCTCTTCTCTTGTGTGTAACCGTGTGGGTGCATATCCGTGAGTGTTTGCATCTCGTGTATTTAAAAATCCTATTTAAGAATGCAAAGGTCCATACAGTGTCATTAAAACAAATGAGTATAACCCTTTGGTCATCTAGGTGAAAGCATTTTGTTGGTTTTTTTTTTTTTTTTCAAATTGCTATTGCTATATATAAATGTAACATATAGCAATAACCGTAGAAAGATACTGTGCCCTTGTGTATGGATAATTAAAATAGGAACATCTCCGGACTAAATTAAAATGTGTAAAAACCAAATCCTTATAGCATCCATGAAATTACAGAAGCTACAAGTGAATCACTAGCCCAGAGACGAAGCATTTCTCTCATTACTTCAAGAATCTCTTCCATGATCACAGTTTTGCATTTTCACAAATCTACATGGTTCTTTTTATGTCACTAAATATCTCACCTCACTTTGACTGCCCTCTTTCTATAGATGCTAGTTGGTAACAGCGTGCAAACACTCTCCAATCATTTAAGAGAATCCAACACTCTTAGTGCTTTTGATGACACGATGACTACACATCGTGAACTAAAAATTTAAATAGGATGGATAGATGGAGATAAATCATATCTTTATGAACATAAAGAAAAAAACACTCGTGTGTTTCAGTTTCAGAAAATCACACCCCACAGGTCATAGTCTATGAATTAAGAGGGTCTGAATACCTGAGGACCTGTACACAGATTTTTCACCTTAACCTGTGACCTACACAATCTGAGTGATTTCCCCCGACGGAGAGCTCCTGGTATGCCCTTTCCTCCTCTGTACTCTGAGCATAAGAGGTGTTATTACCCATAACTTTTTATTTAAAGGAATTGTGCAGCTGGGAAAATGAATGAATTTAATTATCAATGCAGTGTGAAAAAAATCATTAGAGCAAAGGCCTGGAACGCCACATATTAAAAATAAACAAAGGCTATTAAAAAACAGTTCCCAAAAAGAATGTCAGTTTTTCTTCAATTCTTAAAAGGTAAATACCAAAAAGAAAACCATATGTAAACATCCATAGTTACAGAAGAAATTACTCTTTAAGAAAATGGTAAATGACTGACTGGATCATTTAACTTTAAATCTATACTTTATGTGGCAGTATGGGAAGGTCATTTGATTGCTATGCATAGAAAAATGAGAATTCTAATATGTTCTCAAAGTTTCACCTTCATAAGACAAAATTTTCATTATAAAATTTTATTTAATGGTGAGCACACGGAACTTCTGGCTCAAGCTGTACACGATGACACTTTCATAACCAGACAGCAAGCTTGCCTTAGCCTTTTCAAAGACAGTAGAATTACATCTTTTAACCAAATTATTTAAAAAAAATTCTTTATTAATATTTCCTCACAAATGGAGGGTGAACGCATTAAGTGTGGGGGATAAATAGTAAGCAAAGTCACCTCAAAGGGCATCTCTGGTTGGAAAAGGCCACAGAGAAGCACACTCTGCAGACAAGCAGGGATGCTGAACCGCGTGAGGGATGTGCAGGGCTTCCTGTTGGGACCCAACAGGACCTGTAGCTGCACAGACTCCCATGGGGTATTCACAGCAGCACCACTTACAGCTCTGATGAGGTGAGACTCAGGCAAGATGGACAGGGGCTCAGCCATTTTACACCAGGAGAAGCCATGTGCTGACAGAGATTGTGGCCCCCGAGGTCTACCTCCAGAGCCCAGTTAAACAGAGAACAGGAGACAAATTCAGGAATAAGGGAAGGAAGGGCAGAAGATTCCACCTGGGAGGGAAGGGCAGGGGGACTTTGCCTCCATCAATTCAAGGAAGCTCACCGACTCACGTGACCCTGAGACCCGGAACACCGAATAGGGTCAGAGACGCTGAAGAAAACGAGGAAGATGCAGATTGCAACAATGGAGGGTCCAGCCTACGGCAGAGGGGGAATGGCCCTGGGGGAGCTATATGCCCTGAGCTGTGTTCCAGACACCTGGAGCGGAGCTGCCTTCCTGTAGCCAGGAGGCGGATGTAAAGGCAGAAACTCACATCGGACAGGGGTCGCCAACCACGTCGGCCAGTGGTCCACACCATCCTGCTCACTTTGACGCAAAGCTTTGGTTTGTATGTGTTTCGCGCATGGCTCCTATTTACACCCCTCCTCTCCACTGGGATTCCCTCTGGAAGATTCTAGGAGGGAGTCCAGTGGGGCTTAGCTGGTTCTTCCCAGCACCACTCCACTTGGAGCCCTGCCAGGATCAGTCTCCAGTGGTCCCCACCAGAACCTTGCCCAGCCCGCCGCCAGTCCCGTCCCCCAGCCTCAGCAGTGCCAACTGTAAAGCCGGGGCATTAAGCAAATGCATGGGAAGGTGGCTGGGCTCCTGAGTGCCTGCAGATGCTTGAGATCTCAGTCCCTGCTAGAGAAGAGCTCTTTGAAAACCCAATGGGAGCAATGGACTTTCTCCTCCAGGGGGCAAAAAAAAAGCTGGAATATTGCATACAATTTCTAGAGATCCATGGACCATCCCAAAGCTCATGCACAGACCCCAGGCTAAGAGCCCCTGAACTGGCTCAAAGGCAACTTTCTCATCAACAAGAGTTTTCATATCAAGGAAACTGAGGTTCCAGAGAACAGGACCAAGTGTCCCAAAGTCCCCCGAAAGTTGGTGTCCACACGGGTGAGAACGGTCTCCTCTGCACCCTCTCCCCTCTCAGGCAGTCTCCCGAGCCCCCAGTTTGCTATCTGGACACCACCATCCTTCCCACGCCAGAGCACATTTCCCAGCAAGGGCAGAGACATGGGTGGGTGGGGGGAATGGAAGAGGTGGGACACAGAGCCAGAAAAAGTGACACAGTCCCCCAAATGCCATTGTCATCCAGCAAGCCCCAGGTTGTCACTGCGGGGAAGGGGGGCATGAAGGGATCACCTGTGCCTCCCTAGCAGAACAGGGGGCCCTAAGTTGTCTCCAAAAGCACATTTGCTATCTTTAAAAAAAAAAATGTGGAGGAGGAGGAGGAGGAAAGGATGCTCAGTCTAGATAAATTCAGAATGATTTGAATACATTATTGTAGTTAAGTTTAGTACATAAAGTACTGGGGATGGCTCTGTGGCGCATTTCAATGAAGCCCAAAATAATGAGGCTCTGGCGGGCCGTTGCCGCTTCGTCAGAGCGATTCTCCCCTAATAAGTGGGAAGGAGGTGTCCACGGCCCCCTGCCCCTGAATTGTCCTCATGGGATTGGAACCAGCCTCAGAGGGACGGCAAATTTCTAATGGGTGTGAGAGGAGAGATTGAACACCTGGAGTGAAGGGCGAGCCATGGAGGTCATTTCCAGACCTGAAGCAGCAGCCAAAGTCTGTCCCCTAAACCTTCCAGGGATCCAGGGTGGCCGGCATGCCAGAAGGGGAGGGCGGCCACCAATGCTTCTGCCAGCTCTTCCTTCTTGCCCTTTGCCCCATTCTAGCTTTTGGCACCCACAAAAAATGGAAGAGTGGCATCAACTAAGGGGCTAAGAAGTTCCTTCCAGGACTTTTCAGAGGGAGGGGCTTAGGAGAGAAGGAAGGATTGGGGAAGAGGGGGAAGAACCGAAATATAGAGAGACAGTCTCCCAGTTGAGCCTCCTCCTTCCTTGAGTCAAGAGACATGAGGTGGGGTTTTCTCCAGCAATGCTGGGCTCAAACAGCTGAATCTGCCAGAGTTAAAGGAGAAAAGACTGACTCCAAAGCCACCCAATGAGCCACATGTTCCAGGAAACATCCCGGGAGTCAACATCCGGGGACAGGAAGGCGGGGAAGGGTAGAGAAAGAATGCTAGAAAGACTGGTGACCATCTGTGAGGACTCTTCCTGGATCCTGTTTGTGACCATTCCATACTCAGAAAGCTAGAGCAGAAAGAGCCCGTGAAGACACCAGGACCACCCCACCCCGCTACCTAGGGCAGAACAAGCTTTCCTGTCCAATCTGACCCCCGCCAGGGGAGCTCTGAGCCTCCGGTAGGTGAGCCTAGCAGATGCGGCAAGCTTGCAAATACGGGGTGAAAGTTACTAGCCTCTGTATAAAAGGAAACCCACAGACTGTGAGCCAACCACTCACTGAGAAAATATAAATAGTTAAATGGGTAGAATCAGCCTCCTTTTCTGTTCTCTGGATATAACTTGCTCCTGGACTTCTGTGAATACTTAACTGAAAAGCTGTTGGGGTGGACATCTGTTGTTTTTGCCTGCCCAGCCTCTTTCCTCCTTTTACTGGAAATAGCATCCTGATTTTCCTTGAGGAATCACTCCTCCCCCATGCTCGAACCATGTGGTCTTGGGTGGAGCTGAACCCACCCGCAGCTCCAGGGATAGACAGGTGACCCAGACTGAGACAATGAGGACATCACAACCCACCAGCCACCGTGACTGGCTCAGAGGTGGGTGTAGGACATAATCAGGACCAGACTGACTCAGTAACAGGTGTTTGTGCAAAGAATCTTTTCCCTACAATTCCTGAGAGGATTGATTGCTGGAAGCCATCTCATCACCACAAAGAGAGTCCAAACTGCCTGAAAATGGAATCAAGGCAGAAGAAATCAAAGCTGAACCCTGCCAACAGTGTTCTTGCCCCTGGATCCAGCCACACCTGAAGCTTGACTTTTCAGTCACATGAGCTAAAATAATCTATGGTTTGACAAGCTCATGTGACTTGGGCTCTTCTGAAAGAGCCCTGACTGAGGTTGTTGCTCACTGATGGACTGATGGATATATAACATTTCCTATGAAATCACAGGAATGATGAGAGGCTGAAGGCTGTCCACTCCCAGGGAACAAAATGCCTACCAGGTTCCCAGGGACTTCAAAAAAAGCACCTGCTGGCCCAGTTGCATTTTGGGAGACACTGTGACTGAAGGACTCCTTCTCTGGGAATCTATCACGCTGTGAAGTATTCACAGTTTTAAAATTACTCATCAAGAGCTAGGTTGTTGTTTTTTTTTTTTTTTTTCCCACTCTGCTACCTTAGTTACTGATTATTTCCAGATCCATCAGATATACAAACTCTTGTTTTTAAAATGCAATCAGCACACCCACGCACCCATCTATAGATAGTAAGGAACAGGTAGCCGAAGGTCCTAGAACATAATGTCATCACACGGGATGAAATGGATAGCATTACAAATGTATACTCAGCAGGAAAATACTATTTAGCTGGTAATTCAAGCTGGGGATGAATAATCAGTTCATTTTGAATAATGAACCAAGAAAGCACTGCCATTTAGAAAACTTGGGGTCCATCCTTCTCTTGGAAAGCCTGGTGTGGCTGTCTCACTCTGATGCAGAAGGTCACCATCCCTTCCAGAGGCCTCAGGCCATGGTCCTCAGCCAGCAGGGTGGCTAGCTGAAGACCACCCAGGCCGACTTCTCGGACTCTGGGTTTTCATCTGACTCCAGGTCTCTGGGAGGCCATACAAGGTTTCTCATTTCAGCAGCTCTGCAGGACAAATGGTGCATGGCTCTGTAGTCTCCGGACACATTTAAAAGCCCCATTTACTGTTTTCTTCTCTGTGCATCAGGTTCCCTCACCGACCTGCTCATGGCCAGGATCTGCAAGGTCCTTATGGGGAGGGGTCCTTCCAATTTTTCCTGACATGCCTCCAAAAACTGCTTGGGTAATGATGTTTTTAAGCTACTTGAAGCATATACCAGAGGAGCGTCAGCACAGGAAAATATCTTAGAAAAAGGAACTCACATAACACCGCTTTATAGCTGACTTTGACCCATTTTGAAGAAAGTTGCTCCCTTTGTTAGTGTGACCATGATGTGATGTGTGTGGCCTACACTTTGATCTCCTTTTCAGATGGGAAATAAACAGACACTCCTGCCCGCCTGGCTGAGTCAGCAGCTTTGTCAGGCAAGGGGCCTGCAGCCTCCTTTGTGGTTGTCCAATCTCTTGAGCCAGTAGCCAGAGATCTCATCCCAGACCCAGGACCTTAGCCTGCCAGGCCAGGGGTCTGAAAAATCCACACATTCTGGACTTTGCTTTGGGCTGAAGCCATCCCCTCTCCAAAGGATTCTCAGACTCCATAAGAAGCTTTGGAACTTTATTCTCATGAAACACTGACCTAATCTTTGCATGGAGACTGCTATTTACATTAAAATTGGTCACATAATGAAAAAAGAAAAAAAAGTAGTTCATTAATATGCTAAGAAGTGCTAATTTGAACATTGCCGAAAAGCAATTGCAAATTCCATTTTGCAACTTGCAAATGTGATGCAGTGCAAATTAAGGCTGATGGACTCATCTTCAGACATTCAAACTTCATCTGGATACTTCCTTAGCATCCAGGTCTCAGCTGCATCCACCGGCTTCAAGACCCAAAGGGGTGACTTCTCCTTCATTTGGGAAGAAAGAGTGTACCTCCAGTAATGGGAGGGTTCCACTATGAGCCATTTCTACAACGACATCTGGTGAGTCCAAGTAAGGGCATCACGAGGGGTGCTGCTGAAATGACCCATAGCGAAAGAACAGAATAACTCCCAATCTTCACCAACACAAATCCTCTGTAAGAAGGAGCCATACCAGATTCACAACTTCCAGCCGGATCCCAGCCTCCAGCTCTCTTCCGACAGGTGACCTGTGATGCCCTGTTGACTCAAACTGGCTTGAGAAGGTAGCCTGAGATGCCCTCTCTCTGCTGAGGAAACCTGTGGGGGTCAGAGCCAGATTGGCAGGTGTCAGCCACTGTTCTCCCAGGGGAGCACCAGGGGCAACTCTGTGGATGGGAAATAAATTCCTGAGGACTATGTCACACTCAGGAGTTCCTTCCGTCTTCCTGCCACCCTCCCTGCTGTCTACACAGGCAGTGGAATCAGAACTTACATGGAGTGAGGCTCCCAAGTCAGCACATATAGGGCCATCTGCGTGGGCCTCGGAAGACCCTTAAGACAGGATAGCATCGGATACCAACATCCTTCTCCTGCTAAGTGCAGCATATTCACCTTCCTCCATTTTGGTCAGTTATTCCTTCTTCTGTCGAATACCAGACGAGGTGGTTGGCTGGCTTTGGGGGCCGTACTATATTTTTGAAGTGTGTTATCTACAAATATATAAAAACTCATTAAACACCGCAAGATATTCCAGCTCTGAGAGGCACCAGTCAGGGGCCCCAATACTCATTGCCAAGGCTTGCCACCTTGGCAGGGTCAGCACAGGCGGAAGCCCCTTGTCATTGCCCCACTCCAGGTGGTTTCCCTGGAGGATGAGCAGCCCCACCTGCTGTCCCTTCAAGTCAGGAGCATTTAGTCCTGACCACATCCTCAGCTAGGCCTCAACTAGACTTTGCTCCCTTGACTCCCTCCCCACTGCTTCTCAAAAGGATCCCCATCAGACAAAAGGATGAAGTACAGAGATGAAGGGACCTGGGTAAGGCAAGAGCAGAAACATTAGTATAGAGCCAGAAATAAGCTTAATACAGAGTCAGGTGAACATGCGGTGCCAAGAGGGACATGAAAAACAGCTTCCCCGGAGGCAGAGCAAACAGGGAAACAAGAGGCGTGAAGAACTCTGTCCAGATAACTGAAAAGGCTCTTCTGCAGCTGAGGGCTAAGAGAAGTTTCTCTGGTGGGTCCCCTCCAAGGGAATGGACATTGAAGTGGAACCCAGAAACCAAGCATTTGGCAGGTCAGCTCCTGAAATGTTGCTCAGTAAATGCCCACAACAATCTGAAAAGGCAGTTTTCCCAGGTTGTTCCCTATCCCTGAGACACAGTCAGACCTGTATGTGTGTATAGGTCTGACTGTGTCACTCAGTCGTGTTTGACTCTTTGTGACCCCATGGACTGTAGCCCGCCAGGTTCCTCTGTCCATGGAATACTCCCAGCAAGAATACTGCAGTGGGTAGCCATTCCCTTCTGCAGGAGATCTTCCTGATCCAGGGACTGAACCTGGGTCTCTTGCATTGCAGGCAGATTCTTTACCATCTGAGCCACCAGGGAAGCCCTAGTGAGACCTATGTTTATCTCTAAAGTGTGTGTTTGCAGAGGATGTTTCTACTCTAAGATGGACATGAAAGGGAGATGACAGAGATCCATCCCACACGCACCTCACTATGGCTTCTGGGCCCCCCATGCTTGTCCCTCACACCAGCCACCCGGGAAGGCTCGGGGGAGCTTGGGCAAACTGATGCTTTCTCATCACCCAGGTTTCCTCTCAAATGCGCCCTGCTCTGTGACAAGTCTGCTCAAGCTAACGGTGCCTTCCTAGCACCTACCACCATCCGGAACTCCTTCCCAACTACTAGAATGTAAACTCCATGCAGGCAAGAACTTATCTTGCTCAAGCTAAATGCCAAGCACAAGGAATTTTGCCTGGTGCATGACAGATATTTAATAAATACTTGTGAAATAAATGAACTAACACACCCTTCTATATAGCATGTTCTATGGGCCAGGCACCGCTAAGCCCTTTTAAAAAATAATAACTCTTTCTCCCTCAGAGTAGCTCTCATACGTAAGTTTTATCACTAACCCATTTCACAGATGAGGAAACTGAGGCACAGAGAGATTTAAGTCATTTGTCTAAGGTCACACCGCTAGTGGGGGATAGGACCTGGAGATCCAGCTCCAGAGTCACAGCCCTTGATGCCACAGCTGATAGGTGATGGGGGCAGGATGCCTGGCTCACAGCCAGCAGTTTTCATCCTCTTCCCCAAATTCAGAAACCTTGTTACACTCCTGCCCCTCATCCAGAGTTGCTCACACTGATTCCAGAGATAAGTAGCCTAATCCATTTAAAATCTTCTTTTTTAACGTTGTTGATTTTAGCTGAAATGCAAAGTGCAGCACAGAGGAGCCCAGACGGCATCCACTGGAGAGTCTGGGATTAGTTCATTAATAGGTTCGGCTGCTGCCCACGAGGCAGCATACCATTAGGAGCTAACTGCTTCCGACCACGCGCCACTTAGAACCGCACATTTGCAAATCAGCTCAAGATGCAGATCACCGTGAGAGATGGCAGTGTGAAAGAAAGGCATTTTTCATTTGTTCTCCTAGTAATAGCTATTATGGAATACGATTGGTGTAGACAATGCAAAAAAGTAGTTTTTCCCATTTGTTTTCTAAACCAGCCAACATACCCCATTCACACAGCACAACTCTGTGGGCAGCTGTGGGCATCTCAAACAGAAATCCTCCAGGAAGCAGTCTGGACCTGGGCAAACCAGACACGCCTGGCCTGGCCTGGTCCCCACATGCCTAGGTCCAGTGCTGAAAACACTGACAGTTTCTGCAGAACCCAGGAGAGGAGAATACACGCTCTGGGGAAGGAGCACCCTCTCTGTAAGGAAAGACCCCAGCTGAAGCCTGCAAAGTGGCCTGGCCCCCTTGTCCCAGAGACGCATGCTCTGGTGTGACCGTGTCATGTCTGTCATTGAACAAACTCCACCCGCCACTCTGTGCATCATCTCCATCCTCAGAAGACGCCCTCTCTCTTCTTCATTGTTCTGAGTATCCATGTGCTTCCTTTGCCTCCTGGTTTCTGCTGCTTCTGAGCTCCAGCTTTCTTGTGACTCCACTCTCCATGACCTCCCAAGGCCCCATTCACCTTGCAGCTTCCTTGCTGCCTTCAGCTTCAAGTGTGGTCTCCCACACTGAGAGCAAGCACTGCCTGGAAAAATAGCCAGAGAAACCAAGAAACTATCCTCTTCTCACTTCACCTTCCCAACTCTTTCCTCTGCAAAGAAGTATCTATGGGGTGTCAGGTCTCCTGGCATCCAGGAAGGCCAAGGAAACGGGTACCACTGGTTCTCCCCGAGCAAAGTTTAGTTTATCAGGCTTGTAGGAAATCGGAGCCAAAAAAGTAAAAATTAAGTTATTTAGGAGAGACCCTGCCTGAATGGATCTATCATTTGAGAAAAGTGGGCTGGCCCATTCCTCTTACTAATGGAACTACCTGCCTACTGGGGAAGATGGAAAACACTGTTGCAAGAAAATATCTTGGCTCCAAGAAATGCCAGCTTATGTTAATGCAGGAAGCCCAGTTTTCAGACTATTATCTTTCTCACTGTTAAGTAACACATTGAACTTCTGGGTTTATGCATCAGTCTCACAATTTTGACTAACGTGAGTCTATACCTAAGACAGATCCACTTACAGAATCTGAATAAACTCCAATTTCTGGATTGTGAGTTGAGAATCAAACTCAAGCTGTGATAGATTGCTAGCTAACAAAGGCCACTCTGCAGCGGCTACCTCTGGTTAATGATCTCCCTCCCTGCTCCATACCAGGCCCTAGTAAAACTCATCCTGGAAAGGAGAGAGCACGCAAGCACTCACAACTTAAAGCAAGTGATTCTTAACCTTGGCTACTGAGTGGAGTCAGCTAGATCTTACCCCAGATACTCTAACCTAACTGGCCAGGCCTGCCCCATGGGCACTGCCCACCTCGTGGTTCTGTTGTGTGGTGAAAACCATTGACTAGAGCTTGGAAGCCCTCAGGTCCATCTCAGCTACCAGGGAAGTGTAAAAGGAGGGACAACCCACTGCAATTCAGAGCAGAAGCCTCTAGAGATGGAGGAAAACTTCCACCAAGGGCATAACTCACCTTGTCCTCCTCCACCACTTCCTCACCGAGTCCTGCCACGATGGCACTCCCCAAGAGTCAGGTGTCTGCGCTGGCTGATAAGAGGAACTGTGAGCTCTGGCTAAAGTTTGGAACTGCCTTTGGATGCAAGTTAAACCTATAATTAGAATTCACTGCCATTCCAATAATAGAGGACTGACCCACAGCCCAGGACTCCAGCGGCACCGGCTTCAGGCCAGTGATTGAAAACCTCAGTGGACAGATTTGCCACACCTTACAGCCATCTCCTGGTGGGCTGTCCCCTCTGATGTCCAATGAGGAGGAATTGAATTATGGCCTCAGATGCCAGAGAAGTCACGGAGCAGGGGTATGGGGGTGCAGTGGAAATGGCAATTATGCATGGACCTGGGTGGGCCACTGGGGACAAGGCAACATGGGAAGACAGCCAATCTCCCCTTAGTCCTTCAAGTCTCCTTCCAGAAACCCATCGCAGTGCCCGCTATGGTAGAGAAGCAGCTGCCATGCTGGAAACAGCACAGGGGTGTGAGCTTCGCCGAGAACCACCCCTGCAATGGCAGGGTCAAGACACCACCATCAGCCTTCACATTCACAAGTAATAAATATGCTCAAATTAAAAATGCATTTGCCCCACTCATTGTACCTCTGTTATGTATCATAACATGTAAATACACATTCCACTTGTCTTTCACTTATTATTTACTTTCTGTTCTCCTGTTGGTCAGCAGAGGAAATAATAACCATCTTCCTATGTATGTGTCTCAATATCACTAATATTCTTTAAATTTTATAGATTCTCCTTTCAGATTGAATGAAAGCTATCACCTTTGGCATGGGACGCAATTGAAAATTTTGTGAATTATATGCCTATTCTGCTCCTATTTTCCAAGCTAAATATCTAAGATAGAATATTTAAGAATATTTTATGACCACTCGAAAGTTCTTAAGAATATGGTGAGAAGAAGTGTGGAGCCGATACCATAGTTGGAATCAGGAGACTCTGATTTGAGTCCCAGCTTGTGCACGAAGCTGTTCTATGACTCTGGCTATAGCATCTCCCTGGTTTTCCGTGTCCTCAATGAACTGGGAACACCCTTACCTGGCCTGCCCACCTCGTGGTAGTATTAGGAGCATCAACAGGTGCCCTACGAGGTAAGAAGCTGCAGGAAGCAGGGAGCAAGCAGCAGGAAACCCGTCACCACAGATGGGGCCCTGGAGAAGAGTGTGGGCTCAGTTAAGGGAGGAAAGTAGGAACAGCAGGTTCCCCAGAGGGACCAGAGTGTTCCCAGAGCCCAGTACGCACTGGAACTTCAGAGGAAGGACCCTCTAACAAGAGCTTAAGTTGGGGGCTCCCCAAAGCCAGGCGACTGAGACAGCTTGCCCACCTCATTCTCCCCCTGCCTAGGGTTTCCTCTGTGGCTCACAATGGCCAAGTCCAGTTGGAACCAGCCAGCAAGGACCACCCACATGACCAACCTCCAGGGGCAGAGGGAAGGGTAGAGAAGGCTGGAAATGGATGGGGTAGGGGTCATAACCAGCACAGAGGCTTATGCACAATCCAAATCTCCATTCAAACCCAGGTATAAAAGCCATGGTACTTCGCTGCAAAGGATTTTTTTAAATGCCTCAGAATTCAGCTCCCCTCAACTAACAAAGACCCTCCTTGATGCTGAGTTGAAAGGGACATGTAGTTCTAATCGGGGTACTGATGAATCGACTCTGCCTTAAGAAAGTTCAATACCCAAGAAGGCAAAATTTAGCATAGAATCAAGAAAGGTTCTTCACCTTCAAAGGGCTCTCCTAATGCAAGGATCCCTCCCAGGGCTCATTAAGCAGCAGGCCCCATCCCCTTCACTCACACACTCTCATGCACACACACTCACACGCACACACACACACACTGTCAGAGGCTGGCAGGGGCTGCAGGAGGGGGAGCCAGGAGAGCTGCAGGCGAGGGAGGGAGCTTGCCCACGGGTTAGTCACTGGCCACAGCCAGCACCCTGTACCTGCTTAGTCTCTGACACTGCAGTGTCAATGGAGAAATAGGACATCTGGCGCCGTTTTGCAGTGTGCGTACCTGTTTGGTCTCTGACATTTCACTGTCAGAGGAGAAATATGACATCTGGAGCAGGTTTTACAGCACCATAAGCAACCAGGGTGCACCCGAATGCTTGTTTTTGTCCTGGAAGTCCTCAGTAAACGCCCCGGTCATATCCTGGAATTTCATCATAGGAGAATATCATGATGTAGTAACTGGGTGGATCTCAGAGGGTCAATCCGATCCCAGCTTCTGTTTGGCAGATAAGGAAATTGAGAGGCAAAGAGCAGATGTGACTTGCTCAAGACCACAGACACAGAGCAAGTCAGGGATGAATGAATTCAGGCTTCCTTGGCGCCTAGTCCTGTGTTCCTTATCCCCCCATCTCCACCCCTCAATGAGTGAAGTCCATGTGAAAATACCTGAGGATAGGGTGTCTGTTAGGATATAAAGAGGACAAGAGTACAGGGTCTCAAATTTAATCGCTTGAGTTCAAACCTCTGCTCCATTTGGCTGAGTGAGTTTGAGAAAGATATTTCATCTCTTTCTACGCCTCACTTGTTTCCTCTGTAAAATGGGTATGAAAAGCATATACCCACTTTAGCGAATCATTAAAAGGATGAGATGGGCCATATAAAGTGCTTAGTACATAATGAGCAATAAGAAAAAATGCCCAGTTTTGCCTGTTCATCGGAATACCAACATTAATGATAAGCATTTTCTCAGCCAAACTGAACATCCCAGGCATGGGACCCAACGTGATTCAAGAACTCAGTGACGCAACGGAAAGCAATGGTCTTCCCATCCTCTCATGAAAAGTGAAAGTGCATTCTGGTACTGCCCTGGGGATGTGGAACCCAGGCCTGCGGGGGGTAGGATGGAGAGAGGAGTATGACAGGCTGTTCCAGCCACTGACCTTCCTGGGAAACTGGTCTGTCCACGTGTCCCTAGCATCCAGGAGGCTGAAAAGGGGTAAGATTGACTTTTTTGTCATTTTATTTTATTTTTATATTGGAGTATAGTTGATTAAAAACATTGTGTTAGTCTCAAGTGTACAGCAAAGTGATTAAGTTATACACATACATATATCCATATCTATTCTTTTTCAAATCCTTTTCCAAGTTAGATTATTACAGAATATTGAGCAGAAGTTCCCTGTGCTATACAGTAGGTTGTTGTTAGTGATCTATCTTAAATATAACAGACTCACAGACTTAGAGAACAAACTTATGGTTACCATGGTTGGG